>NC_136062.1:7325000-7915000 GCF_964261635.1 Lissotriton helveticus | reverse complement strand
AATTTCAAAATAAAATGGCTCACAATGAAGAGACCGTGGCAATTTCTTTTGAATTGTCCACTACATTGATTGAAATTGAGAGCACCAATAATGAAATATTGTCACAAGGAGGACATGACTTGTATGATTCCATTAGATTGATTGAAATGGACAGCACCAAGAATGAAATATTGTCACAAGGAGATGACTTGAATGATTCCACTACATTGATTGAAATTGAGAGCACCAATAATGAAATATTGTCACAAGGAGGAGATGGCTTGTATGATTCCATTAGATTGATTGAAATGGACAGGACCAATAATGAAATATTGTCACAAGGAGGAGATGACTTGAATGATTCCACTACATTGATTGAAATTGAGAGCACCAATAATGAAATATTGTCACGAGGAGATGACTTGAATGATTCCACTACATTGATTGAAATGGACAGCACCAATAATGAAATATTGTCAGAAGGAGGAGATGACTTGAATGATTTTTTTGATCAATCTCTTGATGGCGAATTTATCGAGTGTTTGGAGACCATAGAGTTACAAGAATCATCATTGCAGACTTTTAATGAGGAGATTCCAGATGAGATGATTGAAGAGGAAATTACTGATGAGGACATGTTACTAGTTGTTTCAAATTTAGAAAATTTTGAAGAATAAATTTATATTTAGAAATCAAAAATTGTTTGAGACATTATTTATTTTTATTTTTAATTTATGAGGTTGTAGCGAAGTGATTGTAGTATAAAATGAGACTTATAGTATAGAGTGCAACATTTTTATGTTACATGGTAAGTTTACTCATATTTACTTCCCTTCTGCCACTATATTATCTCCAATGTGTATTTGACATGTCTTCTTCATCTCCGGCCTCCTTTCTCTCACTGTGTGTCTCCGATGCATCTTATCGCTGGTATTTTGTGTAATTACAGAAGAGAGTAAAATAAAATAGTTCGGAACGTGAAAAGGGGGCAAAGTAGAGTACTCCTCACCCCCTAGGCCTTTTTAGGCGGTCCCAAAAGGATCAGTTTCTGCTTTCCTGAGAGATTATGGTATGAGTTCCATATACCACAATAACTTGCATTACAACATGCAAGATATCTATCTCCTATTACCAACTTTTGGAGATATTCGCGCTAAGCGCGAATATCTCCAAAAAGTAACACCTGCCCTGAGCAGTTCTTAGCCATGTTATCCAATGGGAGGTGGATAACATGGCTAAGAGTATTAGCTCGGTAATGCATGAATATCGCTGAGTTTTTAGCGATATTCATGCATTGCGGCCGTTTATTATCGCATTTGCGATAAACCTTGATAATAGTAAGGTTTATCTTCGATAATTTCTGACGATGCTTAGTGGTAAAAAATTGGTTGGTAAGCATCGTTAGCGATAAATATCGCTTAACTTTGGTAATATGCCCCAACGTCTGTTAACGTTCGATTCGAAGGAAATGAGGAAGTGTTGAAAAACATTGTCTGCGCCATCTTGCCTTTTTTGAAATGCCACACTTTTGTCGTGCACGGCAGCCATTTTAGATGTCTTGACCAGACCCACTCTCTGCACGCTGTCGATTCGTAGCATGGCTCCTCACCCTCGCAAGCATCTTCCCCAGGCACTGGTCACCCCCGCTCTCTGTCTTATGCATGGGCAATAAACCTCCCCCCATCTGCGCTGCTCTTCCCTGAGAATCACACTGTGCCCGCCCGACACCTCCCTTTCGCCCTATTCACTACCGCACCCTGTGACACTCCTCTTCCTCTGTGTCCGATTGTCCAGGCTATCAGCTAGCCCTGCAGATGTAGTTTATGGCCCCAGCTGTAAAGAATCACCCCTCTTCAAAGGAGTTATAGTAGATCAAGGCCCACACCCGATGAGATCCGTCACACCACACGTGTTCCTACTATCTGAAAACTATCCTGTATTGTGATTGGGGAGGGGACCGAGCCTGAAGCGGAAGATTCCAGGAATGACTCTTTGTACATCAAAGTTTTTACAATTATGTGTCACATAAAAAATATATAGCACTCCAACAAAGTAGTAGGAATATAAAACTTTAATAACATATAAATATATACAACAAAACAAAAACAGTAATAGATTTATTGAAATTGACAGCACCAATAATGAAATATTCTTGTCAGTAGCGGTCTGTTGTGCGAATAGTTCCAAGGCAGCAGAACGCGCTGAAATCTGGATGTCACGAAGGTGATGTCTAGCAAGTTGCCGCCCAGCAAATAACGGCGTGGGGCGCCGCGGGGGTGAGTGAGTCCAGTAGGCACCACAGCTATTCTTACCGGCATTGCAGAATTACTGCTGGGGACAATGCCTGTGCTGGAGCAGGGTCACAGCAGAAACAAAAAGGATTCTGTTGAAGATGTTGTTGGTTTTCAATTTGAAAACAGTTCTGGTGTCAACTGCTATGCTAATGTAGTGGTTAATGTTTTGTTTTCTCTAGAAAATGTAAAAGAGGGGGAGGCAGTCCAAAGTTCCGTTAAAAGGGCAAAGGAAAGGATCGGTGGTTTGAACTATCAGTCAAAAAGGGGAGGGGGTGCAACAATTTTTCCTACCGGGTCACACTGTGCTTTCACCGGAAGTGAGGTCTGCAGGATTCTAGTAATTCAAAGTGAGGCTGGCGCCGACGTCCCGCGGATACAGTTTCGTCACTCCACGGGTGATCATGGCAGTCATTCCCCATCGGGGGTGGGAGACTCCCGCGGCTCCTCTAGAATCTTCAAGGTCGTGGAGGACTACGGTGGTGGAGTCAACCAGTGACCGGGCCATTTCTTTATGCTGGGCCCGCTCTTGCCAGGTCGACCGCCATTTTGAGAGTTCGGTAGCTACTGGCGATCGCGGGGTCAAATGAACGGACGGGCTCCACCCTGCCGGGCGAGACGTTGCAGCATGGCCACAGTGGAAGAACTCTTTTCCGGGCGCCTGGACCGCTGAGGGTGCAGCTGGGAAGCCTACACTGGGGAGGCGGGAGAGGCCTGTTCGCACCGTCTCTCCCTCCCAGTGCACCCCACGGCGTCTCGCTTGAGATTTGTTATGGCCGGACCAGGCGATGAGGACGAGGGGGGGGTCGGAGGCATGTGCAAGACATCCCCCCCCAGTGTTGTCGCAGCCATTATAAAAGAAAGAAGTGTCCCGTCCGTCTTCGGGCCGGGCTTCCGGTGGATGTCGGCCGGACGCCCCTGGCTCTGGCCCCATGAACGGGTTTCTTGGTTTATCGGCTGCAGCCGGATTCCGTCGGCCTCGGCCCCCCGACCGTTGGTGGCCGGACCGGAAGAGCATGTGGCGGGACTACCTGCAACTCTCAAGGGCCACCGCGGCCGGACTGGGAGAGAGAGGGGAGGGTCGAGGAGACATTCCCCCCCCCCTGCAACTGTTCAGCGTTGTAAAGGCAATCCCCTGGCCGGGTCCCGTTGGTCTCGGCCTCTCCTCCGGCTACACCCTACGTTAGGATCTCCTGGCCGAGGCGTGGCAGCAGGACCTGCCTTATATGGGCTGCTCCCGGCTGGGCGTAGCCGGAACCCTGCCCCACCTTGGAAGTTTCCAGAGTGGGGGCGGATGTTCTACTGACTTGCATTTTCCCTAGTCTATCGATTTTTTTGGCGTGGCAGGCGGTGGGACAGCGAGGGGTGATTTGGTTTCTCTTACTGTTTTTCTGGTCTCTCACCACTGGCATATTTTAACGTTTTCTTGTTTCTAGGACATTAATAGGTTTTATCATTACGTTATGTTATCGTTTCTTTGTTCGTTGTTTAATAAAAGTTCATGTTCATCAGTGGCCTACTGATTTTCGTTTTCCTATTCTTTTCTTTCCAGGTTGTTTCATGCTAAAGTTTCTGTTAACAGGATACAGTGATCACTTCGTTATTATTGCATATGTCCTTTTCACTAGGGGTGCTCTCTGGTCGGGCCAGATGACGTATGTCTAGTAAATGGTCCGGGTGAAACAGGTGCATCAATCAGTGGGGATAGGCATGATAGATTACAACGGGGGAGAAAGGTCCGCATTACGTACCCTTTCACTACTTGCAAAGATTTTCCTACGTTTATTTGCAAACAGGGAATACCTCCAAAAAGAACTAATTCCCAAACAGTCAATGTTCGGACAATCAATCAATCAATGAGGAATGAAATAGGTACGACGTGTTAAAGGCTTGCGTTACCTACCCTTCACTATCTGCAAAGGGAGAGAGAATATTCCTATTCTTCCTCGTTTGCAGGTAGAGAAGATCCTTAAGAGAATTAACATCGAACAATTCAATGCTCGATTGAAACAATCAACAAGGGGTACTGTGAACACAAATGAACGCCGCTTATGTACATACGCATTGCTATTTTCAACAGGTTGTTCCTAATGTTTCTATTTTAGCGAGGTCAAAAAGAGATCCCATTAGTGGCCTACTTATTTTGCTCGATTCCTTTTGTTTTTTTACACGATTTTTCGCTATCTGCAAAGACTAAACAGAGTATTGCGACTCTGTGCTTGTTTGTAAATAGAGAATGAACCAAAGAGAACAATCAATCAAATGGAGAGAGAAGCAGGCACGACGGATTACAAAGGGGGAAAGGGCTGCGTTAACTACCCTTCACTATCTGCAAAGAGAGAGTACTCCTAATAGAAATGAGGGGTGGGGGGCAGCAATCAAAGCAGATCAGTGTGCATAAACACGAAAAAAAAAATTCTTACCACGTACTTGACATTCGACAGCTTATGATATTTGCTATTAAAAAACCATTGAAATTCACTGAAAAAACCATAGGTTATAGACCATATATAGTTAGGAATTAGCATTTACAAAACCTTGAAAATTCACTGAAAAAACCATAGGTTATAGACCATATATAGTTAGGAATTAGCATTTAAAAAACCTTATTTTACTCACACAAAACCATTGAAATTCCATATATAGTTAGTTGCACTAACTATATATTGCGCACCCGCAATCCACTGCTGATGATGTCACATATTACATCATTCATGACATGGTCAGTGACATCACTGATGACATCACTGATGACATCTCAAATGACATCACTGATGACATCTCATTTGACATCAATGACCACATCACTGATGATATCATTCATGTGACAATACAATGCATCTCCTCACATTTTAATATAACCTCTGTTTCACCCAGTGTTAAAAACAGAGTATAATTTTTGAAACCATTGACACACCAATACTAGTTACTACATACGTACTCACTGATTCCTACGTCTACACACACATTCACTCATTCACCCATACAATCATTCATACATACAATCACTCATGTTTACAACACAATCATATGCACTCATACACCTATACAGACACTCACACTCTGCCACTCATCCATGGAGTTACTCACACACCTAGTCAGTCCTGTAAAGAATCAATCACACTTCCATTTTCTACTCTATACAGTTAAACATAGAGCACCTTACGTTTTCAACCATATACTAACACATACTTACTCTCTTATACAATCATTGATACAAGTACACATTGATCTGTACAGAGTCACACACCTCCCATCCAGCCACACACACACTCAGTCTCCCATGCAAATACTTGGGCAATCAATCAATAACCCATATAGTTACTCATATAGCTACTGATCAACACATGCAGCAGTTTACAGAACAACAGACATAATGATGCACAAATTAAGACAGTTTAGTCACTAACCCATGCACTCAGTGAGACACATTTAATCACTCACTCATACATTCAGTCATGCACCTACTAAATCCTTCGTCCAGACACTTATACATCCACTCATTCTTCAATATGTAAGACATATTTTAACTTTACAGAAACATAGTCACTGGATGTTGTCATCAGTGATGTCACTGACCATGTCATGAATGATGTAATATGTGACATCATCAGCAGTGGATTGCGGGTGCGCAATATATAGTTAGTGCAACTAACTATATATGGAATTTCAATGGTTTTGTGTGAGTAAAATAAGGTTTTTTAAATGCTAATTCCTAACTATATATGGTCTATAACCTATGGTTTTTTCAGTGAATTTTCAAGGTTTTGTAAATGCTAATTCCTAACTATATATGGTCTATAACCTATGGTTTTTTCAGTGAATATATATATATATATATATATGTATGTATGTATGTATGTATGTATGTGTATATATATATATATATATATATATATATATATATATATATATATATATACATACATATACTACCATAATTAGGTCTCTCAACCTACAAATATATAACTTGAATAGGGGTAAAACCAGATCATCCTTTACTAATCAGTATGGGAAGCAATCCATGGGCCCTACAGCTAATAGAGACTATCACTACTCCATCTGTGTCAGTCCTTGTGTGGTATCAAATGGGCCCTAGGTATTAACAATGCTTTCAGGTGAAATGGTGATACTCTTTGTCTGAATGCAGGCCTGATACTGTTCTAGTAAACAGAATACTACTCTTAAATGATGTCAGCAAACAGTAAGAACAGTCACACAAATTCACTTCTGTTGGCCCATTTTTGATCATATCTAACATTTGCTCTATATTTTTAGACTGGAATTGCTTGTGCAACTCTGCCCAAAGTCTGTTCTAAGCCTCTTTGGTAGGCTTCTATTGTCCATCAAATCGGCTTCCATTTTCTTCTTCCGCGTTGGGCCTCTCGATCCAGGCCTTTCCATACCGATAGTGCTTCCTAGTGTCTGTTGGAGTGCCCTCCTGGCAAACACTCACAGCTCACTCGAAAGTCTCAATGTCTCAAGGCAGTGCACCAATATCTCTCCTCTGCGGCAGGCACTACAGATACCATGCTCTTCGGTGGTCATGGGCATAGATTATATTGTACAGACCCAAGTACTGTTAATCAGGAGAGACCAACAGGCTTTCCCGTTCAGCAACACTCTCAGGCTCCAACACCCGTTATTCAGTATCAGAGGGTGCTTGGGCTGCTCTTCCATTCTAATTTTCCTTTCAACATAGGTATTTACAAATGTAGTGCCTTTTGCCAATCTTGGATCCTCCGGTGCACTGCCCTTCTGTTGGAGCAAAGGAAAGGAGGGTGTGTGGTCAAAACCTAGGCCAAGGGGGTTAAAGAACCGCACACTGTCAGAGGTTACCAGCACATGACAGGTAGGAAACTGAAACCTCAAACCAGCCCTGCCGTCAACAACAGGGCTCCTTCTTTTCTGCTCCTTTACACTAACATTCTTGTTCTTTGGCAAACAGGGAACCAGCTCCTCTTTCTTCTCTGATGTCCAACGCTGTCTGATGAAGAAAACACAATACTTTGGAACTGCCATAAGTGATACGCTGGCGATCGCTGTCCAGTCTTGCTACTTTCTGGGTGTTAGGACTGTAGGTCCAAGACGTCCGCCCCTCATTTGTAGCTGTCCCTGATGGGAGTTAGGACTCATCGTTGTGAATGTTCTCCAGGTTATTATGACTCTTCCTTTTACTCTGGAAGATACCGCAGAACCTAGTGATGTAGGAAACGTGACACAGTTGTTAGTTTCCATCAACTTAGCGAAAAGACTATTTATTGTATTTAACAATGGGACTGCAAGCAGGTGGCCTGCTATCTTCAAGGAAGTGGCCATACGCCATGGGACTACTCTGGTCTAGAATGCACTGTCTCTCTTATAGAATACAAAGGCAGTACTCCTATTCTCCTTAATTGGGTCTTTTCATATTCTCACTAACTTCATTGTGAGAGCATTATCCTTTGCCATCTAAGGGTAGATCGCTACATGGGGATCCTATCTAAATGTGTGTCCTCACACATAGTGGCATTATATTATTACATCTGTGTGTTCCTACATTCCTTATCTAGAACATCTCAGAAAGGAAAAACTCATGATACGGATTATCAGGGACATGTAGATACCTCCTTTTCATAATTGTGTATCAGGGGTACTATACAATACACAGGCTAGTGATCAAAATGTGGAAACAAAAGACAAGAACTAAAGAGTCCTGGCATTTCCAATATTAGAACACATCTGATCTCATTGAAAATTAAAACAGCAGGGACAAAAGGGTAAAAACCAAACTAGAATAGGCATTGAAAATATATCATGTACAAAAAATAAACATAAGGTATTCCCTATTTGGGATGGAAAACTTGCCTTACTATAGTATTGAGTCAGTTAACCAATCCATCACTACCCTAACAGTCAGACTGGAAAACATAGAAGTGGGCCTAAAGAAAATTCTTAAGAACCAGCCTGGTCATACAGAAGGGAATTATATATAATGTGGGGGTCCCTGATACATCACTGCAGTCTGGGAACAATGCATCAACCATAATACAAGGGCCGATTGGTGAAAGGAATGCAGAAAAAGGGAAATTGGACTAGGACACAGCTAAAATCCCCAATAACTAGGCACAATGCGACATTGATCAGGGGAGAAGTGGCAAAAGAAAAAATCTATAGGAAGAACAAGAAATGACTTGGGTGATACTCAGGCATGTGACACAGCACCAAGATTACGGGTGATACACAAAAAAACAAAATAGTACATACATCTTAACTCTACCACCGGCCGCTACACCATATACTGTAATCTCAGCTACATATCCAGTTTCTTTTGAGGAACAAAACCATACACTACCTAGGAAGCAGAACAGGTTTAAGTAGTGCAATATCATGAAAAGATTTTAGGTCACCTTTTGCAAGAGCCACAAATTTAGAGTCTTCCTTAGGGTCAAATCAAGGAACATTTTAATCAAGGGCTGCCTGTTCCTTAAGGGAAGGGGGCAGTAATGTGACTAACTGCAGGTGACACGCTGTTAATCCTGTATAACTCTTTTATTTTTCTTCAATACCATTATAACCAAATAGACACGCCTGATGAAGCGTTGTCTCTCATGTTCACAGCATGAAATATCATATCTGTGGAATTTAGTAACCAGAACAAGTCTAACCGACTGTTGCGTAGCGATGGGCATTGTCATGACCATCCCCTCACAACACAGGGGAGCTTGTAATAGTATCAAAAGTAAAATTGTCAAAACAAAAACAATAAAAAGAAAAACACACATAAGATAAAAAACTCACATGCCAAGCCATCAGGTATACTTGCTGTATACCAAGCGCAAAAAGCATAAACGAATTATAGTAGCACATGCAAATGAGCAGTGACACACAATACTTTGTCAGGCACTTTATGCACAGTGAACCTGTAGCCCAAAACCCAATATTTTGGCCTGCTTAATTTGTCTGGTTTAAAATCAAAATTCTATTTCCCTACTTCCCTCACCCTCTTTTTGACAGCAGGTCACCTTAGTGGTTATCGGCTGTCAATACAACTTACTGTGTTGCTTCTGACACACAGGACCAGCAGGAACAATTCATAAAAGGACAATATGCACAAAAATAGACATTGCATGTTGACATATGGAACACTTGTTCCACCACCTCGTGGAATGAACCATCACTGATGCGTTTGCTGTTGACCTCTGCTTTTCCACCACTTTCCTACACAATGTTTTAACATTCTTGGTCCGTTCCAATCTTTTTCTACCCTCATTTCCTACCTATAGTCATTCAGGGCGCACATTTCACCTTTTTCCTCTTACAACTATGAAGATTTTTTTTGTTATTTTTTTTGTCAAACAAACTCACGTGTCTTGTCAGCCTTAAAACCACCCAGAACAATCCATGAATGATCTGTGGGCAGAAGCAAAAATACACAATACACAAAACAGAGACACTTCTCATAACACATAAAAATATCAACTGTAACTTTCAATCAGGAGGCAAAACATAATGCACATTAACAGAGCACAAAATAGAATATACTAACTGTAACCATCTTGTCAATTTTGTAATGACTAAACATGTGAGCATGTTATGCCACCTTAATTTTGACTTTCTAAAAGCAAAACACTTTCACAGACACCCCGTGGTTCCCTTGTGCCACAATTTTTCTTGTGAAAAATAAAACTGAATTTGCTAATCATTTTTACCTAGGCATGTAGCCCACAAAATTCTAAGAAAGAGCGTCATCTTATTTTCTGTCTAAGACTAATGCAACGTTTTATTTTTGGTAAAATAAAGGCAACCATGTGGACATTATTTTTCAAGAGCAGGAATACAAATGCATCACTTTCCTCACAGCATATAGCCTGGTGTTAGGATTTTCAGAGAGAAACCCTTCATTTAAATTTTTCCCTTTGGGGGACCATGTTTTAGCAAGGCCGTTCAGGAATGCACTTCTCCGGAGACAAGGCCCTAATTGATGAGGCCACAGATGTCGACATGATAGCCTCCTTCCATTGCTTACAGAGAAACTAAAAAATAGCACCTCAGCGCGGAGCTGCGCTCCTAGCCCCCACCTTCTTTTCACTCAGAAGCTGTCAAAGACAAAAAGCCTTCCTAATTCTTCCTAACCTGCAATAATTCACCCTATTTTTAAAAATAATTTTCCCTTTTAGGGGCTACAATAATTCACAGAACAGAGTAAATGTTTGTCACTACCCCACGCAATGGTACTCTGTTTTTATCAACCTCAAATGGATGAAAGTTTCAGTAGGTCCAACTTGAATTAGAACCTACAATCATGATGTTAAACACAAAGCTCTATATCAGGCGCAGTGGCTCACTGAGCCAACACCCGGCAGAAACTTGTACGCTCAACATTCAAGATAAACTTAAGGAGATAATGTTCAATGCTGTCTGGCAAGATATTTTAATCTACATATTAAATCAATACCAAATGGCATACTGATGTTATTTTTGAATATATTACTTTGTACACTTTCTTCCAGACAAAACTATTTCCTTTGCCAAAAGAATATCTAGCGACTATATATATGTGATAATCTTTAAGGCTGTCAACAAGGAATGGGTTAGTTGCACCGGGAGTTGAGGGCACATTAAGTTGGGCAGGCATGGGACCAGTGGGAGGTGCAACAAGGGGAAGGGAAAGGTGTACTTGCATTTTTACAGTGGCCTGAATAGTCGGGGCATTGGGAACAAGTGGACCAGGGCATAGGCAGGGGCAACAACTGGACCAGGGCATGGGCAGGGGCAACAACTGGCAACAACTGGAGCAGTAGCGGGAGTCAATTGTGCGGGATTAGGGGCCGGATACAGGGCAGGGGTATAGGGTGGAGGGGTGCTCAACATAGAGGACATGAGAGGGTCATCCCCCTTGTCCTGAGTCTTTTCAGGGACCTTTTTAGCAACGTAACATCCGTTCACCTGTATTTATGCAATCTATCATGTATCACTATACCCTCTTCTATTTCCTGATCATCATAATTCTGTGCCTTCTGAATCACACTCATACGCATTGCTTTAGCTTTGCTTTTATTTACTTATTTATTTATTCATTTATTTTAGTTTGATTTCCTTCTGTTTGGACTCCTTGCGCCAAACCCGAAAAGACTCAAGCATCGCAGGCCTAACTTTTCTCTGAAATAATTTCTCCTCCAAATTATCTAAACAGGAGGCTCAAAACTACCATATAGCATAGACTTCATGATTAGGGGTCCAAAGAGGAGGAATCTGACAAGATTCCTTCAATGTGGAGTGCCGTGTACAACAACAATAATACCATTTCCGGAATTTACTAAGTCCAGGCATCTCTAGATGTGTATCCTGGATCCAAACATCAAAGGGTGCAATCGAATATTTACAGCCTATAACTGTACTTACCCTTTGGCTTTGGCTTTTGCAAAAGTCAAATCAAATACCAAAACAAAGATGCAAATCACCAAAGAAGTGGGCCACTCCCACTCTTACCTGGCCATTAATCTTCCGTCGCATGGCAAGTGTCACAAAGGTCTCGATCTCCAAAGACTAGGAACCAGAACTGGTGCGTTAGTCGGGCCACGGTCGGGTAGCCCACTGGAGGGAGGAATCACGCAATCGGAGACCTTGGGCCCACAATGACAATTTTCAGCCAATGCAGTGGTGTGTCTCCCTTAGCGTTCGATCACAGACTCCTCACGACCATCAGGCTCGATGGCGACCACCGAAGACGCCCAGCGTTGGGCGCCAAATTGTAGAACCAGCTTTTTGGAGACCCCCCCACTAGGAGGCTCAAAGCCAGTGGTGCAGGGAAACGCCTTGAAACTACCGGTCCTTCTTGCATCAATCATTCATTACCAAAGAGACCAGGACAACCAGCCATAGAGGGAAGCAAGTCATTTATTAGCTCGAGCTAAGGACAGAGGTTCCAGAATGGTACAAAGACAATTCTACGGAGACTGCTGCTTACTTCACAGCATGACACATATTTATAGCGCTAGCCACGCCCATTTGCACAGTTCAAGTTCCCTATTCAGACAAGTTCCTCATCTGACAAGCTCTTCGTCAGTCTTGTGTGGTGCAATCGTGGCCAGGGGACATCTGTCTCTGATTGCACAATGTACGCAGCCCCCTGCTTCCTTGCTCAACTGGTGTGGTCATGGGACACAGCCTTGTGCTTCCTCTATCAGTTGGCGTGGTCACAGTGCACAGCCTCGTGCTTCCTCTATCAGTTGGTGTTGTCACAGGGCATAACCTTGTACTTCCTCTATCAGTTGGGTGGTCACAGGGCAGCTGGTGTGACAGGCTGAGTTACCAACAATGGACAGGATGTGGCTGAGTCTCTGACACAGCTGTGGGGGTGTTAGGCACACAGGCAGCTTCTTGGAATTGGCTCAACCACAAGGAGCAGGAAGGGTTGGGCAAGTTTTGACAGGGACGTGAAAAGCAATTCTTCACCAAGTTGCCGAGAGCATGGCAACACATAATGGAGTCATAAAGGTCATTTTAAACTGCAGTCCAACAATACCAATACCCCCCTTTGCCCGACCGGCTCATCAACATTGCTATTACCGACGGATGAACTCGGTGAGATGGTGGTATTTAACTCAACTTCTCGACAAACATTTACCGAATTTCACGCCAGAAGGTTACTACCTAATGTAGGAAACACTCAGAATGTTATAAATGTGCAAGGCCGTGTCTGCATCCATGGCTTGGGAACTAAGAAAGTTGGTACTAGTATCTTTGACATCATTAAAACTTTAAACTCTACGTCTCCTCCAAAGTTGGTGGCATCCCCCAACTCTTATTTTATCTGTGGCACAGCAGCCTACACTTGGCTCCCCCGTAACTGGTCTGTTACCTGCTATCTGGCTTTCATCCTTCCACCAATGTATTCTACCCATGGAGATTACCACCTGTTGATGAAGGGCGCTTTGCGCCGCTCACGTAGAGGTATCATATTGGTTGAGGATACAGTAGGCCAGGAAGCCGGGGACTTCTTTAAGGGTTTCCTCCCATTCTGGGGTCCCATGGCAAACAGTCGCAGTTGCAGAGGGTCCAGAACGCAGCTGAATGTATATTAGTGGCTCTTCCTAAATCGCACTCTGTGGCCCACGTTCTTGTGAAAGTGCATTGGCTGCCAATCGAAGCTCGCATCCAGTTCAAGGTGCTCTGTATTGCGCACAAAATCTTGCGACTTCAAGCCCCAGCGGGGCTACTGGGCCTGTTGAAGCCTTACCTGCCTAGTAGAGCCTTACGATCGACCAATCAAGGTCTGGTTTGTGTCCCTCGTGTTAGGAAAGCAAGGGCGGGGGGGGCGGTCATTTGGCCTCTTGGCAGCCAAACTGTGGAATTCTCTTTCAGTTTGCATTCGTGCCATTCCCAATCTTCTGCCATTTCGCACGTCTCTTAAGACTTGGCTGTTCCCCACACTGTGATATCCCTTGCTTGCTATGTTCTCCTGTTCTGATTAGGTTTCTCGTTGCGCTGGGACGCCTTGTCGCTGAGGCAGCCATGCGCATTATAAATCTTGTAATAAATAAATATATACGAGGACTGACCAGGGTCCTTGAGGCCACCATCACAGAAACAGCTGGTGCCCTCTCCAACATCACTGCAGAGCTACAGGCAAACCGCCTTGTAACACTTCCAAATCGTATGGTCCTTGACATCATCCTTACTGATCGTGGTGGTGTGTGTAAATTGATTGGCTCCAGCTGCTGTGTGTATATTCCAGATCACGCACCCACAGTATATGATGCCATCCAACGTCTGCATCACCTTTCCTCTGAAATTCATCAGGATGAAGGCAACTGGTCCCTCACAGGCTGGATCTGGGGCCTCCTTTCCCAATGGGGATGGAGGGTCCTCATCTTCTTTGCCTTGGGAGTAGCTGTCCTAGTCTCCTGCTGTTTGTGCATTCAGTGCCTGCCAATGCTCTGTGCAAAGTGTGTTCAGGTTCTCAAGCCTCAACCTCTCAACATTCACGACACCAATATGAAGATGATGCTCCAACAAGAAACAGATGATCTCATGAATATCGACGTTTCCTCGAGTATTTGCCACTCAATGGCAAAATGAGGGTCTGGGGAAAAGTGTCCTTCTTGTCGGCATTTATTTTGTGTCAGGACTCTATTATTTTTACATTGCCATTTCGTGTCAAACACCTCTGCACGACCCTCCTGGTAGTTTCTGCTGATGTCTGATGAAACTCTAACTGTCACGACCACCCTACCCTTCCTGCTCCTTGTGGTTGAGGCAATTTTGAAAAAGGGAACAAAGAATTGGCCTCACCACCCTCGGACTGAACTCCTGCACACACCCACCCTGTTTCGCAAGACTTGGTAACACCACCATCCCAGAACTTGTTTCTTTCACATATCCTGCTGTTCAAGATCTGTCTGTTCTCTCACGTACATATCCTGTTTTGCAAGACCTGTCCTTAATCTTTTGTACCATCTGTTGCAGCACCGTCCTGCCTGAACAAAGAATGGCGTAACTGCATTAATTTCTGACTCGGAGGCGCCAGGCCCCCATCCAAACTGGTTTCTTAAGGTGGGAAATGTGTATATAAGGCATGTAAGCTGCGGAGTGAAGCAGCAGCCTCCTCTGTCTTGTCTCCGACGAGTTTGGGACTCTGTTCCATAAGCCCAGGCCATTCGAATAAAACTTGGTTACTCCTGCAGACAAAGCCTCCTGTGTCTCCATTTTTCTATATAAGGAGGTATGGAAGACTTGGGCGGTTCTCCCGGCACCGAGACCCAGTAAGTGGGTATAAACGGTTCTTCATTATCGACATATTATTAAGACATCGTTAACATGCGATGGTGTCCGGGAAAGGAAGCTAAAACTCCCGCTAACACGCGATAGACAAACATGCGATAGCATGTAGTCAGCACGTTAGCGGGCATTATATTACAGCTAACATGCCATGCAGCCTGAAAACCCCCTGTTTTACAGGCGCCTCGCACTCTGCAGCATGACATTTGCCAACCTATACATTGCATTTCATCATACATTAATCTTGCCTGTCACCTAGCATTAGGAATATTGATGATAAATTAGCAATGAATAGTCTTTCATTACCCAATGTAACATTGAACGCTAACATCAAAGGTATAATATCAAACTAAACACACAAGACTGTTGTTTTTGCATTTGTCACCCCGTGTGGGATGGGTATGCTCAGACGTGAGTCACATGCTCTCCACACCACTGGAGTCAAGCTATCCAGGCTGATGAAGGCTGATAGCCAGAAACTGGTCCTTGGATGCTTGATTCCGGTCCAGGAAAGACATGGCTTGGCAGTTCGGGCTGGACTGTTCCCATGAGGCACAGGGTCAAGACTGATTTGCATAGGGCCATGTCTGAAGTGGGGTGGTGTGGAGTGCAAAAAAACGATGGATTTAGGCCCAGATGTCTGTACTGGGGTGAATGTATAACATTGTTCTGCATTCTGTCCATCAACTGTTGATTTTGCATAATATCAAACTATTCATTGCTAATTTATCATCAATATTCTTAATGTTAGGTGACAGGCAATATTAATTCATGATGAACTGCAATGTACCCCCTTTAAAAGACAACAGCACCTCTTAACATGGTAAAGAGCTGCTAGTCTCCCTCATATGACCATGTTTAGTCAGGTTTTTTCCAGGTGTTAGAAACCTTCGTATATCGGGGGTTAGCGCGATTTTTTTTATCGTGTGTCATCATTGATAATACATTGAAGTGCTGTTAGAAATTTTTACGGTGGAATTTAGGTAAGTTACGTCTATCTTGCATGCCATTAGTGATATATATCATTGGCATGCAAGGCGATAAAAAAAACGGCAGCTATCACCGGAAATCTTGCGCTAACGCATGTTAGCGCAGGCTTGCTAATACGGTGATAATAATATCGTTGCTTTATCTGCAAAAAGTGTCGCCAAAGCGGCAATAATGCCCTTGATATTATGCCCCCTATGAACTTAAATGAAATAAACTATAAATTATTTTTCTTCACCACCTCTGACGGAGTTAATAAAGCCCCTCTCCCTGTCTGTAAATTATTTTTCTAATGTTCATCCTGCAGCTCAATCCTCCTCCTTATACTCACCTGTATCACAACGTCTAATGCTGCTAAATACGTACTTTCTTGTTTTTTTCGTTTTAGTATAGTGTCCCACAGAGTTCTATGGATGTCAATTAATGAGGATTTGTACTGAGGAAAAGTGTCCTTCTTGTCGGCATTTATTTTGTGTCAGGACTCCATTATTTTTGCATTGCCATTTTGTGTCAAACACTTCTGCATGACCTACCTGGTCATTTCTGCTGATGTCTGATGAAACTCTAACTGTCACGACACCCTGCCCTTTCTGCTCCTTGTGGTTGAGCCAATTTCGAAAAAGGGAACAAAGAATTGGCCTCACCACCCTCGGACTGAACTCCTGCACACACCCACACCTGTTTCGCAAGATTTGGTCACACACCGTCCCAGAACTTGTTTCTTTCACATATCCTGTTGTTCAAGATCTGTCTGTTCGCTCACGTACATATCCCGTTTTGCAAGATCTGCCCGTAATCTTTTGTACCATCTGTTGCGGCACCGTCCTGCCTGAACAATGAATTGTGTAACTGCATTCTGACTCGGAGGCGCCAGGCCCCCATCCAAACTGGTTTCTTAAGGTGAGAAATATGTATATAAGTCTTGTAAGCTACGGAGTGAAGCAGCAGCCTCCTCTGACTTGTCTCCGACGAGCTTGGGACTCTGTTCCATAGCCCGGGCTGTTCGAATAAAACTTGGTTTCTCCTGCAGAAGAAGGCTCCTCTGTCTCCTTTTTCTATATAAGGAGGGTATGGAAGACTTGGGCGGTTCCCTCGCCGCCGAGACCCAGTAAGTGGGTATAAAAGGTTCTTCAGTATAGAGTGGCTAAACACCCGTGAGGGTATCCAGGCACTGGGAGTTCTGCTGAAGGGGCTCAGTTGAATAGCCAGGTCTTGAGTCCTTTTCTGAATTCAAACAGGGAGGACGAGGTCCGGAGGCAAAGAGGGAGGTCGTTCCAGGATTTTGCAGCGAGGAAGGAGAATGAGTGTCCTCCACTGTTGCTTTTGTGGATGCCGGAGGAGTGGCAGAGGTAGAGGTAGACGTAGTGCAGGTGTCTGGAGGTATGGTCGAAGTTCAGTTGGTAGAACTACAAATATTGTGGCCTCCCAGCAGAGTGAAGCACCCATACACACATATGGCACATTTAGCATCATGCATACTCTTACTGTTGCTGGGAGGCCACAATATTTGCAGTTCTACTTTGTGAGTCCTTTTTAACAAACCAACAGGTTTTAAATCAGGATGTTGGAATCTTTACCACACATGATTGTGTTTTTACTTCTTGTATTCAGAAAGTCTCAGTAGGTCCTTCCACCTCTGCCCTCCCATGGAGTAAGTAGGCTAGATTATAGGGTAAGGTAAAAAAACAGTCTTTTCTTTGGTTTGCAAGGATACACGTGTACATGTCACATGTCTCATATAGACCGAACCACGTGCGCAATAGGTATGGCGCTGCATGGATGATACAGTGTACCTGTTGCATTCATACTCACACTTTGGTGTGTATGCTTCTTTTCTTTTTTGTTTCCTTTTTTCTACAGAGTCACTCATTAGGATACTACACCAAGAGGGGTACTTGTAATTCACCGCCCCTTCACACATTAGTAGCAAGTTCATTTTTCTGACGCTAGGTGCCGGGAAGTGGACTTCTAGGTAATAACCTCCCCTTTGGTTCTGAAGAATGCTGCGTACCCTTCGGGGACACTTTAGCAGAAACATGTCGACCCTTTATAACACGGTGAAGGGAGATTAATGTCCCATATCACTGACCACTTACTTTTAATCATACCTTTGATCCCTGAATAAAGTTAGGATATGGGCAAGGGTAATGGTTTTTAAAACACTTTTTCACTCCCCCCACGGCCATCCCTTAGATTTAGAAGTGCATCCCTGTCTCCAGGTGTATGCCCGCCCTCTATCAAACCAAGTTTTTAGAGGGCGAGGACAGCCGATGATGAAGCATGACACCGGTGGGTGTGTGAGGCCAGTCCGTAACTTTTTATGAGATGCCCCCATTGGCAATGCATCTCCCCCTAACTCTGTAGATACCTTTAGGAACACAATCTAGGGGCAGTCTTCTTTTGTGGATACATAGTAGATTGGAGGCTGGCTTGCCCCTTAGCTCCGAGCCTCTGGTTCCCACCCTTGGCATCTGCTGAGGTTAGTGTGTATGTATTGTACTTGACTTTCTCTCTGGGCATGAAGATGGGGTTGAGTATGTATCCGGCAATGTGTGTGGGGTTGGTTATAAGTTGGGTGGGGCCGATGTTGCTCATATTTTTTCTGAGGTTGGCTCTGTTGGTATTGTTGGGGCTGTCAAGGTGAGAATTGAGGTCACCAAGCAAGAAGTAGTTTTGTGAGTAGATGGCGAGCGGAGCAACAAATTTGGGAATGTTGTTGCAAAAACTGGGTGTGGGATTGAAGAACCGGTTAAACCCCCTTACTGGGTCTTGGCAGTAGGGGAACCGCCCAAGTCTTCCATACCTACCATACTTAGTAAAAGGAGACACAGGAGCCTTCGTCTGCAGGAGGAACCCAGATTTACTCAATAGCCCGGGCTATGGAACAGAGTTCCAAGCTAGTCAGAGACAAGACAGAGAAGGCTGCTGCTTCACTCTGCAGCTTACAAGCCTTTTATAATTTTTCATCCCAGTCTTTTGGCTGTTAGTTCATTGTTTAATCAGGAGAGTGTTTGCAGTTGATAACCAGATCCAGACGATGTTTGTAGATGGTGACCTGGTCAAGGTTTGATACACAAATCATTGTTCACTCAGCTTTGATCAAGGCTCAGTCGTTCAGGTCATTGTTCAATTGCCTTGATCAAAGCCTGGTCTTTCAAGTCATTGTTTTATCACCCTGATCAAGGCCCAGCAGTCAGACCATTGTCCAGCTAACCTGATCACTGTGTTAAGGATGTTTACCAGGCTGGGAGCAGGTGATGGAAAATAAATCATCTACTCAGCCTGTGAGTGTCTCATGGCTTTCAGTTGAACTGCAAAGAACAGGGGGGGGTTGGGTGTGTGACAGTTCCTGGGCAGAAATGCAGGCTGCAAGATGGTTTTTGTCGTGTCAGTTAGAATTTCCTCAGGCATCAGCAGAAATGACCAGGTGGGTCGTGTGGAAGTGTTTGACACAAGATGGCAATGAAAAAGCAATGGAGTAACTCCCAAGGCAAGGAAGAGGAGGATCTTCCACCCCCACTGCGAAAGGAGGCCCCAGATACAACCTGTGAGGGACCAGTTGCCTTCATCCAGATGAATTTCGGAAGAAAGGTGATGCAGACGTTGGATGGCATCGTACACTGTAGGTGCGTTGTCTGGGATGTACACACAGCAGCTGGAGCCGATCAATTGACACACACCACCACGATCAGCAAGGATGATGTCTAGGACCATCCTGTTTTGAAGCGTTATGAGGTGGTCTGCCTGTAGCTCTGCAGTGATGTTGGAGAGGGCACCAGCTGTTACTGTGATGGTGGCTTCAAGGACCCTGGTCAGTCCTCGTACAGCCCGACTGCTGGCCATGGGGCCCCAGAAAGGAAGAAAACCTTTAAAGAAGTCCCCGGTTTCCTGGTCTGCGGTATCCTCGGCTGACATGGCGCCCATACTTGAGCGGCGCAGAGCACCCTTCATTGACAGGTGGTAACCTCCATGGGTAGAATAAGTTGGTGGAAGGAGGAAGGCCAGATAGCAGGTACCAGACCAGTTATGTGGAAGCCAAGTGTAGGTGGCAGTGCCACAGATGAAATAGGTGTTGGGGGATGCCACCAGCTTCGGAGGAGATGTAGAGTTTTTGTGATATCACACATACTGGTACCAACTTTCTTAGTCCCTAGGCCATGAATGCAGACATGGCCTTGCACATTTATGACTTTCACAGTGTCTCGTTCATCAGACAGTATCCTTCGTGTGTGGAATCTGAAAAATGTTCGTTGATTAGTTGAGTTGAATACTACCATCTCACCGAGTTCATCTGGTGATAGTAGCCTTGTGGATGAGTTAGCCGGGCAAAAAGGAACATTGGCATGTTCCGCCAGAAGTTATCCCAAAATGTTCCAAGGGCAGAATTGGCAGTACCATTGACAGTGTAGGCCTCCTGCATCAACATCCACCATGCAAGACAACACCCAGAGATGGAAAAGGGGTAGGGAAAGAATGGGACAGGGTGCATCATGGAATGCGGCATCAATCCACACACCCAGCAGTTGGAAGTGTTCATGAACAGCTGGTGATGATGCAACATTTGGATGAAGGTGTTGTTGAAGAATTCTGCACGGCGGGGTAACTCGTGAGCTGGTAACGTGTAATGCTGGTGTTCTGCTGGAGTCGGGGTAGGAGTTGGTGACGTAACAGGATGGTAGATTAGTAACAGCCAACCAAGGATAGACAGGATGAGAGAGACAAACAGCAACACCACGGTGATCATGAAGCATTTACTATGTCGGAGGCTGACATCTTGTTTCTGGATTCGGGTGTTTTGGACGGCGGCCATTGTGCTAAGCCAGGGACCTCTAGTGGCTGTCTGTGATTGGTAGTTTCTTCACTGGGCGCAGGTGCCAAGGGCCCTTATGGCTTACATTAGTCTGACACCCCACCACTATTCTCAGCCGGGGAAGATCACAGCCTTACAGCCTATAGGTACTTGGCGAAGTCAAGGGTAAGCCTTCCTTCAGGGGTGCAAGTTGTATCGGTCAGATGTAGGGACAGTATGGTCGGGAAACAATTGTTCTCGGTGTTGAGCAGGGTTAAGGGAGGGTTCCAGCCTTCCTTTCAGTATGCTGTCACTCTCTGCTTCCGTAGATGTAGAATGCAGTCTGGCATCGCTGAATGGGACAAATGTCGGGACTGTATCTGTTTCTGAGTCTCCTAGTCCTTCCCTCACCCACTGATCATAGGGTAGGGGCAGAGTCACATGCCTGCAGTGCGATGAATGCAACCAATTCTTCCGACCTTCTACTTTCACAGCTGTGCGAGTGGCTAGTAACACCTGACGAGGTTGTGTCCAGTGGGCTCGAGGCTCCTAGTCCGTTGAAAATTCCGGATCAGGACCCAGTCACCAGGTTGGATAACATGTCCTGGGCCCTTGCTTTAGTCAGGTATGGCCTCATGCACCTGGTGATAAAGAGTACGAAAGGTATTAGTCAGACTGTACAGATAATCAGTTAATACTGGGTATTCGAAATCAGACAGTTTCTTAGGCCTTCGGGACACCCCATACATTGGCAGGTCTCCCGAACACAATCTCATGGGGAGATAGCCCTATCCTGGTCTGGGCTGTTGTTCTTGTGGACAGTAGGGCTAAGGGCAGAGCATCAACCCAAGTGACACCTGTCTCGGCTACTATTTTGGCCATTTTAGTTTTTAGGATGCCATTGCACACCTCCGCTAGACCTGCTGACTGGGGGTGGTTAGCTGCATGACATTTTTGTTTCATACCCAATGCTGTACAGACATATTCCATAATTTGGGCTGTAAAGTGTGTCCCATTGTCACTCCAGACCAAGCGGGGCAAACCGAATCGTGGGAGGTACTCCTTTAATAGTATTTTGGCGGTTGTGATAGCGGTGTAGCCTTTGACGGGGTAGGCCTACACCCCTCGGCTGAAGGTACAGACCACTACCAGGACATATTTCAAATTGTTACATCTGTCCATCTAGATGTAATCCATTTGGAGGACTTCAAAAGGGAAGTTAGGAGGAGAGAATCCTCCCTTAGGAGTAACTGTGCCTTTTTCTGGGTTATACATTAGGCAAATCATGCATGTTTTAACCAGTTTTCAGCATATGCTGGTATCTTAGAGTTCTACCATGTAGGTTCCAACAGTTTACATATCCCTTTTGCACTGATGTGAGCAGGACCATGGGCCATCGTAACTACTGGTAGCATGTGACTGTCAGGTAACATCCATTGTCTTTCCATAGTCGTACGGACCCAGCAACCATCAATTCCCTCCTTTGCTAATTGTTCCTTCCACACCCTTAGTTGCTCAGGAGTAGTGTGGGACTGAATATCAATCACACTCTTTACTGTGTTTTCAACCATGCCATCGTCTGGCACCCACCTGGCGGGACCTCCTACATACATTCCTTCCCTTTTTCTAAGAGCTGTTTTGCCATCTGGGCAGCCAGACCATTGCCTTTCCAGACATCATCTGTTACTTTCTTATGGGTATTACATTTTTTAATGGCCACCTTTTTGGGGAGTGACAGAGAGTCTAACAGTCGGTGTATTAGGTGGCCATGTTGAATCTTGGTCCCATGGGAAGTAAGGAAATTCCTATTTTCCACAACCTCCTGAGGTTGTGGGCCACCCCGAAGGAATATTGTCTGTCAGTATAAATATTTACCGTCATCCCTTTGCTTAACTCTCAAACTCTAGTGAGGGCCACTAATTCTGCTGCTTGAGCAGAGCACTGTGGAATCTGAGCTGTTTCTACTACTTGCCCTAATGTCGTGAGGGCGTAGGCGGCTGAGGTGTTACCATCTGGCCCTCTGAGACATGATCCGTCTACATACAGTGTACCTTCTGGTTCTGCTATCGGGGTGTCCTGTAACTCAACCCATTCCTTCGTCTCCTCCTCTGTCCTTAATGTGCAGTCATGTGGGTCTAAGCGGGCATCCTGAGTATCCAGTGGAAGTAATGTGGGGGGGTTTAGTACAGTGCATCTTTTGTTGTTAATGTGGCTGGCAAAGAGTGTCAGTTCAAATCCTGTGAGTCGTGCGCTAGTGAGGTAATGTGTCTTGGTGCTATTTAAGGAGGGTAACTACAGAATCGGGAACTATCAGAGTCAGAGGGGGGTTCATGACGATCCCCGCACTCTGACGGACCATGAGGGCGGCCGCAGAGGTCGCCCGTAGGCATCCTGGGAGAGCCCTTGCAACAGGATCTAAGGTGGCTGAAAAATAGGCACATGGCGACCTCCGAACAACAGCGCATGCACAGACGTCTGTTTCATGTACTAAAAGAAAAAATTGTTTGTTATAATCAGGAGTACCGAGGACTGGGGCAGTACACAGAGCCTTTTTAAAATCTTGGAAGGCCTGTGCATGCTCTCTAGTCCATGGAAAGGAACTGTCTGATATGTCTTTAGTGGTGAGGGCAAGAATAGGTTTGACCATGGCCGAAAAATTGGAAATCCACTGTCTACAGCATGAGGTTAGGCCTATGAAGGCTCGCACCTGCTTTTGTGTTCGTGGGGCTGTTTTAGTATTGATAATGGCTATATGATCAGCAGTGAGCTGCCTTCCCTCCTTCGAGAGGAGATGACCTAAATTTGTCACCTTCTCTTGACAAAACTGAAGATTTTTCAAAGAGACTTTGTGATTATGGAGGGCAAGGTGGCGTAACAAACAGAGAGTAGCTTATTTATATGCTGGGGTAGAATTTGCGTAGTTGAGGAGGTAGGTCCCAGGACGCAGGGTCAGCAGGACCATATATTATTATAGAAAAACAACAAGATGCCGACCCCACCACTATTCAGATGCTCATCACTCTGAGCAAACAAATCAGACTAGATTCAAGATTTGTTTGGTATATTTTATTTATACCTTTTGCTTTTAGAAATTTTAAATACTTAAGAATGGACATATGTCTGAGAAAGACGCCCTACATTTAACATTCTACAAAAATGACATACTAGACAAATCACAACAACATAACTCAATTAGAAAACAAACACAAAACACAATATGCCTTGTTAAACAAAAAAGTAAATTTTTCATGTATTCAAAAAAAGAAAACAATATTTCACAATACTCCAACTCAATGATAGAGACACGTTCCCAAGAAGAAATCAAAGAACACATATAAATTCAGAACATTAGTCAAGATCAGAACTTAATCCTGTATAGTTCATGTATTCCTTATATTCTGCCGACGCGTTTCGAAACCGTGAGCAAAGTGCACGGAATCTCATCCGGGCTCAATCAATGGGGTTCTGTTTATGAATCAGTAGCAATTGTCGCGGTGATCCTATGATGTCATCAGTATGTAAAACCAGTGTTATCTTAACGGGTCTGTATAATCCTCCCTTTCCAGTGTTTAGATTTATTGATGTGCCTTCAGCCTCGGAGCATAGCGTGTGGTCTTGCTCCCGCCGCGATCTTGGCCTGCAGCGGCACCTCTTAATGTGTAAACAAACAACGTTCTGCCCTCGTGTGCTTCAGCGCTTCTACTTCGCTCTCCTAGCTGGTGTGTTGCTTCTAGAGCAGTCGGCGAGAGAACGCCTTGCCGCTCGTGTAATTCACACGTCACCTCACACGTTTAAATCATGCGCCCAAAGCTCCGAACTGTCCAAATGCTACAAAGAATTTGCAGCAATGAGGAGGTCATCTACATATTGTAATAGTGTGGAATTATCAGGGAGTTCCAAGGAATCTAGTTGACTTTTTAGGGCTTGACTATAGATACTGGGGAAAACCAAAAGTGGTGATGGACGGAGCGTTGACAATACAAACACTCACCCCCAGTCAACTGATCTGGGTTTAATCCATCACCGTTCTTTAGCTCACTCCGCCACCCCAGTTCAGACATGGCCATATGCAAATCAGTCTGACCCTGTGTCTCATGGGAACAGTCCAGCCCGAACTGCCAAGCCATGTCTTCCCTGGACCGGAATCAAGCTTCCCAGGACCGGTTTCTGGCATTACAGCCGTCTTCAGCCAGGCTTGCTTGACTCCAGTGGCAAAGTGAGCAAGGGACTCATGTCTGAGCATACCCTGCCAACTTAGGGCAAACAAAGAAAAACTCTCAACAACTTCATCATAATCATAATTGTAAAAAGTGCGTGTTGCTTCGTACCCATCAAACCTATTGGCCGGGCGCTGTCGGATGGGAGCATCATCCCTGGGCCTACGTTCTTTATCCTGTGGATGGGGCGGACCATGGTCCCTAGTCGGCCTCCCCTCCCTGGGAGCCCGAGGCCGAGTCTTCCCTGATCGGATGTTTGCAGCTAACACAGGACACTCATCTAACCAATTTGCGTACCAATTACAATAAGCACACTGATCTGTTTGGAGGGCTCCCGTACGTTGAGGGCTGGAGGGGGTAGACTGGCGAGCCCTCGGAGGGGGTTGGGGTTTGAAATTCGAGCGGGCAGCGGGACCTCGGGACCTCGGGGAGGGTAAGCCTGCTGCAGAAGTACCTTAGTCTTAAGGTCCCTAACCTTCTTAATTTTCTTGTAGCTATCTTCATTCTCCCTATTCTCGTGATATTGTGCCATAGCCAAGATACCAGTCATAGTTTGGGCAGACCCCGGGCTTTCAACTTTCTTAAGCCTGGCGGAAATCTCAGGAAGCAGGTTGCTGACAAACTTATCGACAAACACTGGACCAGAACCTGGGGTCCAGGGATCTAAACCAGTATGTCCCTTGTATTCTGTCTCAAAACGGGTAAAGAAGTCAGCCACATTCTCATCTTTTCGCTGCCTACAGGCGTTTATTTTATCCCAGTTAATGGCAGTTTCTGGCAAAAGTGTTTTCATAAACGTCATTATTTTACCGGGCAAAGTCAGGATGGCAGTTTCTGGTTTAGTCCCTCCTACCCTTGCTTCTTCCATAGGATCTAGGTTAGCCCATTTACCTCCCAACGCGGCTTCATGGTCAGTATGTAGAATTTCCCCCCAAATTTCAGTGGGGACAGCTGTACCAAAAAGTAAATCTATATCCTCAAGAACGAGAGTACCTGCAGATATAATCTGACCTAATTCTCTGTAAAAGGCAGCCAGATTCTTCCGAGGATCTGGTAATTGTCCTTTTAACTGCATTACTTCTGACCTTTTCCAAGGAACATGAACCCAATGCCTGCGCCAGTGTGCCTCAACAGCCCCTCGGCCACTATTTTGGGCAGCGGTAAGTGCGTTAACAAAGACAGGAGACGCCTCTCTCATTGGCATAGCTGTTTCTAGAGGGGTGTTGGGAAAAGCGGTCCTATCACGATAAGCCATTAACGCAGACATAGTGCCAAACATCCCCTCTCCCTGAACATCGCCTCTTTTTATTTGCGACCTAAGGTCCATTAATCCGCATTCTCAAATCTTTGCATGACCAGGGTACACATGTATTCAGCCCAGTTGGTCTGCTCCATAATCGTCCACTGGGAAATGGTGGACCATATTTCTGTAAAGGCATAAATATTCCCGTTATTTATCCAACATTCACACTGTTGCTTCTGTAGGTCATTTTCTCGAAGGGACGAAAAGCTGACTGCACAGCGCAAGGAGGCCAGTGTTTTGTATATTTCACCCAGAATGAGGAAAACATTATGGCAGAAGGGCCATGTTTAACATACATCGTATGGCCAGGGGTCCCTTCTGGAGGAAGCGGACAGGCCGCCTCTAGCTGGGACATATGGAACATATCACCAGAGATTGATGCAGTACTGATTGATGAGATGAGAAGATGGGGATTCATTCATAAATCTCCATTCTCCTCTTGGCTCAGGCTCAGCCAGGACAGCATGCAGGCTGAGGCTCACTGTATAGCCGCATCAGCGTGTCCGCAACACACTTCGCCTGGAGTACTGACTGTGTGGGACAATGGGGACTGACACACGCCATCACTCGGGAAACTCAAATGTCGGGACTCGGGAGACAGACGGAAGAGCTTAGCAGACAGCAGTTACTGCAGACGAGTTCCATAGCACAAGAGTGACACTGCTAAGTCCCGTAGGAAGGTATATTATTATCAAGGTCAATGATGTGCAGCAATGCATATAGCCCCGGCCCTGATAATTAAGTGCCGGTGCTAAGCACCAGAAAGCACCGGCACAAATTAAGCACTGCGCTTACTACAATAGTGTATTTTTTTTGCTGTTCTGAGCAAATGAAGTCGTTAGCATTTCAGGCTCCTTTGTTTGACACTATTTCTCGTTTTCTAGTTCTGATCTGAGAATAATAGCTTTCCAGACATAAAATGCTGCAGCCTGAGCGCACAACTGCATCCGTTCATGATACATATTTAAAATGCAATTTATTTAAATGTTCGCCTGTAGCCATCATAAAGCAGCCAGCAATATACAAACAGAACTGGCATGCACATTATACTAAAGTACCTTATTTTCCTTCCCTCAAACAATAAAATGATCTTGAATAAAACACTAATTACTAATCTGATCCTACTTACTAATCGGATCTTCCGGCACCGTATACCAAAAATACAGCGTCTCGGCCCAGTGGTCTCCTACAATAGTGAGACAATTGGTTGGTGGTGGGAGGGGCTAGTTCATAACCCAGGAGTGGGCTTAAGGTTTCGGTGACTGAGTCTTATCATGAAATATTTTCACAATTTTAGACTTTGTCTTTAAGAGACTGTGAGATTCCCTTTGTTATATACCACTTCTCCGACAATGCTAAACACATTGCACTCTTGGGAAGCTTGGAATTGTGACACTTTAGGAAACGTAGTACAAGTTTTGGGAAACCTACCAGTGGCAAATTCCTTAACAGATGTAATACTGTTAACAAAAGGGAACTATTTGATACCATGGGCAGCTCCACTTGGCAGTCCCCTGTAATACTTGATAGCATCCTTCCTCCTACTGACCCAACTCTGCCATTATTATGATATGGTGAGTGTTGACTCCCCTGGACTCACTATTACCTGAAAGTGATTGATGATTAAATCACCCTCAAGAAAAGTCATCAATATGTATTCATCTAAGTAAGAGTTGCAAAACACAACTCTGGCAAATCTAATTTGCCTAACGTTCAGCTTGATGAATGGCAAGTAGAGTCTTAGACAAATAAAACTATAAAAAAACAAATTTACAAATATAGTCCAACTGAAGCGGTATTGAATTTCAGAACTGTAGAGACAACTTCTGCTTAAGAAGTTTGTGTTATTCTTAAAAAGAAAATACGAATAGTAATAATGATTATGAATTAAAAGAAAATGGAAGAGTGGATGGAGTTTAAAATAATCTATTATGCTTATTACAGCAATAAAAATAGTAAGAAGAAACGTGAAAGAGAACATGAAAAGGGGAGAACAGGATTGAGCGCAAAAAGTAAAACATTAGTTCTAAAAAAATGGTAAGATAGTATGTGGTGTAGGAATAGGAGGAAGAAGAATGGGAGAACATAAAAAACATTGAGAAGTAGAGGTTATGAGACTAAAACAGAACCCCTTCTATGATATATCACATCTCTTTATAGGGGGCACTGCCCCTTATGACAACAAGAGCTTTCAGTGAGTTAAAAACTTGTCACTGACATCTGCTCTGGCCTCAAAGCCATGTCTTCAAATCCGGCCTTTCAAAACTTTAAAGTCAGTTAAGTTACTACCCTTAAAGTGGGTAATACCTCAGATAAGTAAAAGTGGCAATCAAATATAGCATAATAGACAGCTCATCATTATTATTATAATAATAATTGGGCTTGAGATTAGGGAGGATGGTTTGGAGAAAAGAGTCCTATCTTTGAATGCCTTCATTTGTACCGGGACTCCGGGACTCCATTGCTTTTTCATTGCCATCTCGTGTCAAACACTTCCACACGACCCACCTGGTCATTTCTGCTGATGCCTAAGGAAATTCTAACTGACACGACAAAAACCATCTTGCAGCCTGCATTTCTGCCCAGGAACTGTTGCACACCCAACACCCCCTGTTCTTTGCCGTTCAACTGAAAGCCACGAGACACTCAAACCATGAGTAGATGATTTATTTTCCATCTCCTGCTCCCAGCCTGGTAAACATCCTTGACACCGTGATCAGGTTATCTGGACAATGGTCTGACTGCTGCCCTTTGATCAGGGTGATTAAACAATGACTTGAAAGACGAGGCTTTGATCAAGGCAATTGAACAATGACCTGAAAGACTGTGCCTTGATCAAAGCAGAGTGAACAATCACTTGTGTACCAAGCCTTGACCAGGTCACCATCTACAAACATTGCCTGGATCTGGTTATTAACTGCAAACACTGCCCTGATTAAACAATGAACTTACAGCCAAAAGACTGGGATGAAAAATTATAAAAGGCTTGTAAGCTGCAGAGTGAAGCAGCAGCCTCTTATGTGTTGTCTCTGACTAGCTTGGGACTCTGTTCCAAAGCCCGGGCTATTGAATAAATCTGGGTTCCTCCTGCAGACGAAGGCTCCTGTATCTCCTTTTACTAAGTATGGAAGGTATGGAAGACTTGGGCGGTTCCCCCGCCGCCGAGACCCAGTAAGTGGGTTTAACTGGTTCTTCAAATGGTGCCTGAACAGGGACTCCACGGGCATGAAGGTCAGGCCCGGTGGATGTGAGGGGGTGCACGGAGAGACTCCGACGGAAGTACCCTACCCGAGGGATTCTTGCAATCCAGTAAGCCGAAAGACTTGCCCGCTGTTCCTCCCCACCCGGTCTAGGCCACTTGACCGCATTCTCGCTGGAGTCCCCTAGTAAATAATTTCTGGAGCAGGACACAGCCCTACGGCTGCAGAAGAGAACTACCCCTGTGAGGTAAGGGTGGACTGATCACCTACCAAGTCTGTATGATTCGGTTATCGACTTTCGCAAAAGCCCAGCTATTATTGTCATTTGCCAAAGCCAAGCAAGCGAGGTGAATTTTAAAAAAACGCTGGTGTGTGTTCTGTATGATTCTGCTGTCATTGACTTTTGCAAAAGCCAAGCAAGCGAGGTGAGTTTTGAAAACCCACTGGTGTCTGTTATCTGTTTTTAAGCATGCCAGTCAGTAGTAGGTTCAAGAAATTATGTTGTTGTATGTGTACCCAGGACTCCCAGCTGGAGGTGGCCTGTCCGGTTAAACATGGCCCTTCTGCCATAATGTTTTCCCCATTCTGGGTAAAATATACTAAACAAAGTCATGCGGAATTACAGTGGCCACTTTATGGCTCCTTTAATTCCCAAGTCATCTCAAACTTAGAGGAACAATTAATGAATAGAAAAACAAGCCAGTCTATTTTGAATCTGTCCGATTTTGAAGGAAAGAGATAGAGCAGAGAGCTAGAAAGCAGAAGGCTCAAGAAAGGAAACAGGAACGTATGTCAATGGCCGACCACGCTAGAGAAAATTTACAAAATCAAATGACAAAATCAGTAGAAATAGCCGATAGGGAGGATGGGGCTCGGGTACAAAAATGTTATCCAGCTCGTGAGGAGAAAGGAAATGGCCATATGGAAGGGGGAGAAGAAGGTGATTCCTTGCTTGATACCATGCTAGAAAGCCTTCCTGCTTATGCCCCAATGTACCCTGCCCTGAAGCCTCACACCCCGCATGTCCCGCTGCCACAGCCCACTCCTGCCCCCACTGCCCCTCTTACTGTTCTCCCTGTCACACCATCCCTCCCTATTGTTCCTATTTTTCCTATGACACTGAAAACGCCCGCTAACCCTGTCCTTGCTGCGGGAATGGCAACACGTCCCCATCCGCCCACCCCCTGCGGCTTTACCCCTACACGCCCTTTTCCTACTTCCCCGTGGTCTACGGTTAGACAAGACTTATATAAATTATTGAATTCCCCCCGACTGGCTTCCTTGCGCTCTGCCGTCAGCTTTTCGTCCCTTCGAGAAAATGACCTACAGAAGCAACAGAGTGAATGTTGGATAAATAACAGGAATATTTATACCTTTAAAGAAATACGGTCCACCTTTTCCCAGTGGACGATTATGGAACAGACCACCTGGGCTGAATACATGTATACTTCTGTCATGCAAAGGTTCGAGAATGCGCTTATGCAGATACCCCCCGCGACTAGTGGACCTCAGGTCACAAATAAAAAGAGGCGATGTTTGGCGCTATGTCTGCTTTAATGGCTTACCGTGACCGCTTTTTCCAACACCCCTTTAGAAACAGCTATGCCAATGAGAGAGGCGGCCCCTGTCTTTGTTAAGGCACTTACCGATGCCCAAAATAGTGGCCGAGGGGCTGTTGAGGCACACTGGCGCAGGCTTTGGGTTCATGTTCCTTGAAAAAGGTCAGAAGTTAAAAGTACAATTACCAGATCCCCGGAAGAATCCGGCTGCCTTTTACAGAGAATTAGGTCAGATTATATCTGCAGGTACTCTCGTTCTTGAGGATATAGATTTACTTTTTGGTACAGTTGTCTCCACTGAAATTCAGGAAAAAATTTGACATACTGACCATGAAGCTGCGTTGGGAGGTAAATGGGCTGACCTAGAGGCTATGGAAGAAGCAAGGGTAGGAGGGACTAAACCAGAAGCTGCCATCCTGACTTTGCGTGGTAAAATAGTGACGTTAATGAAAACACTTTTGCCAGAAACTGTCATTAACTGGGATAAAATAAACGCCTGTAGGCAGCGAAAAGATGAGAATGTGGCTGACTTCTTTACCCATATTGAGACAGAATACTAGGGACATAGTGGTTTGGATCCCCGGATCCCAGGTTCTAGCCCAGTGTTTGTCGATACATTTGTCAGTAACTTGCTTCCTGAGATCTCCGCCCGGCTCAAGAAAGTTGAAAGTAGGTGGTCTGCCCAAACTATGACTGGTATTTTGTCTATGGCACAATATCACGAGAATAGGGATAATGAGGATAGAGACAAGGAAAGTAAGAAGTATAGGGATCTTAAGACTAATGCACTGCTGCAGCAGGCTTACCCTCCCCGAGGTCCCGATGCCCGCGGGAATTTCAGACCTCAACCCCAACCCCCTCTGAGGGCTCGCCAGTCTACCCCCTCCAGCCCTCAACGTACGGGAGCCCTCCAAACAGATCAGTGTGCTTATTGTGAGGGGTACGCAGATTGGATAGATGAGTGTCCTGTGTTAGCTACAAACATCTGATCAGGGAAGACTCGGCCTCGGACTCCCAGGGAGCGGAGGCCGACAAGGGACCATGGCCCGCCCCATTCACAGGATAAAGAACGCAGGCTCAGGGATGACGCTCCAATCCGGCAGCGCCCGCCCAATGGGTTTGATGGGTACGAAGCAAAACGCACTGATGATTATGATGAAGTTGATGAGCAGGTCCTACCAAGCATAGGACAGCCAGGAAAGGGGTATTACCAGAGTCCAAATTCCAGTGCATCAAAGGGGCCCGTAAGTTTAAATGTCAGTTGTGGGGAACAATCAGAATTTTCTTTTGGCTACTGGGGCCACCAGGTCTTCTACTGCACGTCTGTCAGTCCCGGAGGCACCCCTTTCTTGTAATATGAATGTCTCCGTGGGTTTTGCAGGAACACCTGTGACCAGCCCTGTCTCTGAACCCCTTCCTCTCGATTTTGGCCCTGCACATGTTGACGCTCCATTGGTCCTTACTACAGGTTGCAGTGAAAACTTGTTAGGCATGGATTTGCTGAAATCTCTGTATGCGACCATATCATGTAGTCCCCAAGGTGTATCCCTAACCATTTCCCCCACCGCAGCTTCCTCTCACACCAGAGTTGCAGTCTTTACCTTCTTCCCTCTGGGCATCATCAGACACTGATGTAGGGTGTCTCAACATATCCCCTCATGTGGTACGCATCCAGCCAGGTGCACTTCTCCCCCGGCAGTATCGACTGCCCGCGGAAGGAGAAATGGCCCTTTTAACAATAATACCTGAATTAATGGACAAGGGCGTAGTGGAGGAGACACGTGGCAATATCTGGAACAGTGCTCCTCGTTGGTGCGGCGGTGCAATCCCCAACGGGCTCCCTAAGAAGGGGCTCTTTGTCGGAGATCTTCTATCCAACTGCCGTAAGATGAGTGCGAGTGTGGGGCCAAGACGTGTAGATGCTATGTGGCGAATTAAAATAGGGCTGGGAGTACCTTGAATGAGCAAATTTTATTCTGGGGGTCTCCTGTCCTAGTTAAAAGAAGTGTGACAGGGCGCTATCATGTACCACTCTGTGGGTCTATGTGCTCCTGTTAAAGTGTGTTGGTCAACATGTTTCTTGTTCTTAGGTGTATTAACCCTGCGTTTCTTTAGGACCGTGAAAAAAAATAGGACAAAGAAATAACATAGATATAGATGTTCATTAACACTCACAATGTTCCATGGTGACTTCAACACATGCTACTAATGTTTCAGTGTGGCCGCTCACTGGCGGGCAAATGCAAAAAGAAGGAATAATAAAAGTGATTAAAAACAGGTGATCTTCCATAGTGAACTATGGTGATTCTAGTCCCTGTGGGTAAGACAGAATAGTTAGAACAGTTTGTTTTCATGACGACTCACCCACTCTTTGTGGTCCCCAGGCTTCGACAGTGCCCGGTGGAGCCAGTCACACGGCTCTGCTCCTATGTGTGCAAAGATGGCATTTAGGAGAAAAAGAGCTTTAACAGAACAATATAAAGAGTGTATGGGCTAAATCAACAGTACACATTAAGCAGGGAAGATTAATTTGCACTGTTAACTCCCACACTCAGCCACCTCAGTGTGGCATAACATTGACAACAATATAATGTGGTAGACAGTAGTCCTCATGTAGTTTTGGGAGAGTCTCCTTAATTTGCTCATATATGTATTACACATTAGGGGATCATGTGTACATGCATTGTCAACAAGTGCTTTACTCGTTTGTAAGTGCAGTATCTGTGTCTCTAAGGACGTTTGTTACGTAGAGGGTGCGTGGCAGGGCCCATTGTAGTTTGGAACGATTAAACCTGGTGACTGGGTCCTGATCCGGAATTTTCAACAGACTAAGAGCCTCGAGACCCGCTGGACACAACCCCATCAGGTGTTACTAGCCACCCGCACCTCAGTGAAAGTAGAAGGTCGCAAGAATTGGGTGCATTCATTGCACTGCAGGGGTGTGCCTCTGCCACTCCCCTATGATCAGTGGGTGAGGGAAGGAGTAGGAGACTCCGAAACAGAAACAGTCCCGATGTTTGTCCCATTCAGCGATGCCAGACTGCATTCTACATCTATAGAAGCAGAGAGTGACAGCATACTGAAAGGAAGGCTGGAACCCTCCCTTAACTCTGCTCAACACCAAGAACAATTGTTTCCCGACCATACTGTCCCTACTTCCGACCGATTCAACTTGCGCCCCCGAGGGAAGGCTTGCCCTTGACTTCGCCAAGTACCTATAGGCTGTAAGGCTGTGATCTTCCCCGGCTGAGAGTAGTACTGGTGTGTCAGACTAATGTAAGCCATAAGGGCCCTTGGCACCTGCGCCCAGTGAAGCAACCACCAATCACAGGCAGCCACTCGAGGTCCCTGGCTTAGCACAATGGCCGCTGTCCAAAACACCCGAATCCAGAAACAAGATGTCAGCCTCCGATATAGTAAATGCTTCATGGTCACCGTGGTGACGCTGTTTGTCTGCCTCATCCTTTCTATCCTTGGTTGGTTGTTACTAATCTACCATCCAGTTACCTCACCAACTCCTTCCCAGACTCCTGCAGAACACCAGTATTACACGTTACCAACACACGAATTACCCCGCTGTGCAGAATTCTTCAACAACATCTTCATCTAAATGTTGCATCATCACCAGCTGATCATGAACACTTCCAACTGCTGGGTATGTGGACTGATGCCACATTCCATGATACACCCTGTCCCATTCTTTCCCTACCCCTTTTCCATCTCTGGGTCTTGTCTTGCATAGTGGATGTTGATGCAGGAGGTCTACATTGTCAATGGTACTGTCAATTCTGCCTTTGGAACATTTCGGAATGACTTCTGGCGGAACAGATCCGGCCATGCCAATGCTCCTTTTTTGCCCGACCAACTCATCCACAACGCTACTATCACCAGATGAACTCGGTGAGATGGTAGTATTCAACTAAACTAATCGACGAACATTTTCCAGATTCCGCACATGAAGGATACTGTCTGATGAACGGGACACTGTGAATATCATAAATGTGCAAGGCCGTGTCTGCATTCATGGCCTAGGGACTAAGAAAGTTGGTACCAGTATGTGTGATATCCCAAAAACTTTAAACTATCTCCTCCGAAGCTGGTGGCATCCCCCAACACCTATTTCATCTGTGGCACTGACGCCTACACTTGGCTCCCCCGTAACTGGTCTGGTAACTGCTATCTGGCCCTACTCCTTCCACCAACTTATTCCACCCATGGAGGTTACCACCTGTCAATGAAGGGCGCTCTGCGCCACTCGTGTAGGGGCGTCATATCAGCCGAGGATACCGTAGGCCAGGAAACCGGGGACTTCTTTAAAGGTTTTCTTCCTTTCTGGGGCCCCATGGCCAACAGTCGGGCTGTACGAGGACTGACCAGGGTCCTTGAAGCCACCATCACAGTAACAGCTGGTGCCCACTCCAAAATCACTGCAGAGCTACAAGCGGACCGCCTCATAATGCTTCAGAACAGAATGGTCCTAGACATCATCCTTGCTGATCGTGGTGGTGTGTGTAAATTGATCGGCTCCAGCTGTTGTAGGTACATCCCAGACAACGTACCTATAGTGTACGATGCCATCTAACGTCTGCTCAGAAAAAATATTTGTGATTTTAAATATGATTTGTGTAAGAATTAGTTAGCCTGGCTTTAAATTCAAAGGGCTCTCTCGTGTTCTTAGAAACGATAGTCTGATAGTAGATATCTGATGATAATAGGACTTGCGCCTTGTGGACCTCCGGTATCTACTATCAGACTATCGTTTCTAAGAACACGAGAGAGCCCTTTGAATTTAAAGCCAGGCTACGTCTGATTGATTTTTGTGAGATCGATCCATCAAAACCACTGCCTACTGATGCACTAAGTACATCGTGCATTGCAGTTACCAGCCGGCTCCGCCGCTTGGACCTTCGGTTTTTAATTTATTGCATCGACGTGACCCCTTTCTTGAAATCGAAGTGAGACTACGTTAATGTGTTGGATTCATTGGTCTGACTGACGTCTCAGAGTGAAACCGCCTCTTTGACTTACTACGTGACAGTGATTTTTCGCTTCCCTGTAGTTCATCCAATGCGAAAGATTCGTGGATACCGGAAAATAATATTCCCTGAGTACTTTGTTCCACCCGTAATTGATGTGACGGGCCCTATGTTGCTGAAAATATAGTTTCACTCTATATTACATTGTATATATACAGATTGAAAGTATTACCAGTCCTGAAGATGGTCTCGTCAAGCATTCTGTAGGAGACCGAAACGTCGACCTCCGCTTTATTCCGCTTGTTTTTTCATTATACTTTTGGGATAGGCGTTTATAGGTTCTGTTGAGTTGTTTGTACATATACTAAGTGTCAACCTGCAGTCCTATATGATTTTCTATATATCAGATAAACTGTTTTTTTAAAATCATTTTGTGATAAAATCTCTTTTCTATACACCTGGCTTGTGGTTATGTTTGTCATACATGTTGTCTGTTTGGTTTAAATTGATTTTCGTGGAATTGTATTCCGATGAGGATTATTAACTAATTCTTACACAAATCATATTTAAAATCACAAATATTTTTTCTGAACGAATCCCCTTGAAGGCATCTTTACCTTTTCATTTAATTACCCAAGCCCTCAAGGGTATTTTGGGTTGCTCACTTTTTTGTACCAATCTAACGTCTGCATCACCTTTCTTCCGAAATTCATCTGGATGAAGGCAACTGGTCCCTCACAGGCTGGATCTGGGGCCTCCTTTCCCAGTGGGGGTAGAAGATCTTCATCTTCCTTGCCTTGGGAGTAACTGTCCTGGTCTCCTGCTGTTTGTGCTTTCAGTGTCTGCCAGTGCTCTGTACAATGTGTGTCTAGACCATCAAGCCTCCATCCTCTAACATTCACAACACAAATATGATGATGATGCTCCAACAAGAAACTGTTGGCCTTATGAACATTGACATTTCTTAAAATATTTGCCACTCAATGGCAAAAGGAGGGGCTGAGGAAAAGTGTTCTTCTGATCGGCATCATTTGTACCGGGACTCCATTGCTTTTTCATTGCCATCTCGTGTCAAACAATTCCACACGACCCACCTGGTCATTTCGTCTGATGCCTGAGGAAATTCTAACTGGCACGACAAAAACCATCTTGCAGCCTGGATTTCTGCCCAGGAACTGTCGCACACCCAACCCCCCCTGTTCTTTGCAGTTCAACTGAAAGCCACGAGACACTCACACCCTGCGTAGATGATTTATTTTCCATCTCCTGCTCCTAGCCTGGTAAGCATTCTTGACACCGTGATCAGGTTACCTGGACAATAGTCTGACTGCTGGCCCTTGATCAGGGTGATTAAACAATGACTTGAAAGACCAGGTTTTGATCAAAGCAATTGAACAATGACCTGAAAGACTGTGCCTTGATCAAAGCCGAGTGAACAATGATTTGTGTACCAAGACTTGAACAGGTCACCATCTACAAACATCGTCTGGATCTGGTTATCAACTGCAAACACTGCAATGATTAAACAATGAACTAACAGCTAAAAGACTGGGATGAAAAAGTATAAAAGATTTTTAAGCTGCAGAGTGAAGCAGCAGCCTCCTCTGTCTTGTCTCTGACTAGCTTGGGACTCTGTTTCATTGCCCGGTCTTTTGAATAAATCTGGGTTCCTCCTTCAGACGAAAGCTCCTGTGTCTCCTTTTACTAAGTATGGAAGGTATGGAAGACTTGGGCGGTTTCCCCGCCGCCGAGACCCAGTAAGTGGGTTTAACCGGTTCTTCAAGCTTTTAAGTAATCCGGGCTCAACCTCTAAGTTTAAGTAGCAGTAGAAGTTTGTTAAGTAACTTAACTAGTAGCGACACCGCCATCCGCCTGTCGCCCATGCTTTGATGATCATCATGAATTTTGTCAGGCAAGAGGAGAATGGAGATTCTGCAAGGGCTGGTGCTGTGCGGCAGCAGGCAGTGTGCACAGTTTCATTTTTTCAGAGAGCGCATGGCTGCCAGTGCCACGCCCCAGCATACCCGCACGCCCGCACCCCACAACTCAGTCTGAGTGCCCCTGCCAGCCATTCAGACACTACCAGAGTCCAGGACACACCAGGCTGGGATATCTCCAGTCCCGTGAGGCCCCCACTCTGGTTCTTATTTGGGCCTTCACTCCATGTCAAAAGTCATGTCCCCAAAGAGGCATGAAGTTCATTATTAAGCCAGGAGAAGTTTAACCCCTTGTGCCCCGAGCCTAGACAAATGTGGTATTGGTTTTGACTTAGGGTTTGTTTTAGAGCCACCCGAGGCAGGGGAATGAAAAAAAGGTACCCATTGTGTGTTTTTACATTGCTTTACATCATAAATAATTTGAACAAAGTACAGTGCACAAACATTGATTTAATTCAGTCAATTTGCCATTGACCACAAACAGGTGACACCTGGGAAAACTACTGACGTAACACAAAATGGCGGCCCTCTTGAAAAATGTATTGCAATCTGAAATTAATGCCACCTGTGGTGCAGCTGACAGGACATTTCTAGCAGCTACCCAGGGCCTTGGTTTTGGAGCACCTACCACACCACTACCGGGGTCGATGTTAGACCTCCCTAGTGTATCCATTTTATTTTAAACAGAGGATATTGCTGCCTGTGTGTATGCTTGGTGGTGAGGTGTTTCCACCCCGTCCCCTCTCCTTCAATGAGCTAATTCTGGCTGACTGCTGCTGATCAGTTGTCAATAATTTGTCTGCAGGAGATGAAGCTTCACTGTGGTGGTGTGGCATGTGATGACATATATGCTAGCCCTCTGTTTTATGTGGGTCAAGCGCGGTGGGGAGGATTAGAAAACTCAACTATTTACTCTATATCTGGCGAGATACCAATTTGTGGAAATTGTGCAGTAGGACAAATGCCAAACATTCATTCTGCACCATTTCAAGCACATTCAAGCACATTCATAATAAGGATAGGTGCAACATTTTACAAAGTTTCACAATTTGAAGGTGGAGGAAACATTTGTGATTTGACGGAGGTAAACAGCTATATTTCTCGACTAATTGATAATTAGGAATAATATCATCCATCATAGTAGGGAAGCAAGTTAAAACAGCTTAATTTGAGCAGGTGGTTTCCAGTGCTCAGCAACGGCACTTAATCATCAACACTGGCACTTGAGCACCAGTTAAGGACATATTAATTTTTGGTAGACACAGAAAGTTTAAATGAGTCGCCCATAATCACACAGTTGTTGATCGGATGCCAAGACTCGAACCTGGTTCTCCAGCTCCAAAGTCGGCAGCTCTGGCCATTAGGCCACATCCTCTGCACACTTGTAAGGTTTGTTGGTACTGTGTTAGGCAGCGCTATCAGGAGAAATGGGCTGGTCGACGCTGCCTCCTGACGAGAGCCCCGGCACTTTTTTATTTACAAATTAAGCACTGAGTAAGCGCTAGCAACGGATTCCCTTTTAGTTGTAGAGTTGCGTATGGTAAACTGATTCAGCAATAGAAGCTCAAAATGTTAACATAATAGGTTAAGAATGAACAAATGCAACCCGTAGGGTGTGGTTGAGAATAGCCATGTAGTCAGGCAGATCACCATGGTAACACCCGTACCAAAAATAAAGATGAGTTGATTTCTCTCGGGACACCTGTGGAAAACAGAGACCCAGTTTGAAGACATTAACCTGGTAAGACAATTAGGACCAGGGAGACACAAAAGGTTAAGAAGAAGGACTACTCTATTCAAATGTTTTTTTTTAAAAAAACGTAAATTACATCTTTTTGGCAATATAGGAAGATAGGAAGGTAAAAGTGTTTTTCTGTAATTTTTTTTAAATTTATTTTTTATGCGTTTTATATGCGCTGACTTTACCCGAAGGTGTAAGTTAGGGTTGCCACCGTTAATTAGGAAAAATACGCTTTGGTAGTGCTGATAGGTTGTAGTAAATAAAAGCTCGGACAAGTGACTCCTCGCTATTTTTCCACCAGAGGAATAACAAGGAAGCAAGTGTCCCACCGGGGATCAGAACAACGACACCCACGCTTGTAGGGAGCAAGAAAATGGCGGCACCCCGGACGACATGGAGATAGAGCTGCGGTCCTCCACGGAATCACTCCAGCCGTAACCTGCGCATCTCCGCTTATCTAAGCATCGGAGTCATCTGCGGCGGCAAGCGACAACATTCGTAAACTGAAAACGAAACCAGTTGAGACCTACTGTAAGCCTGTAACAGCCTGTACCCCCTGTGCCTGCACCTCTGAGCAGCGAGATGTATGACACGCGCATGGCAACAGTGAGTAGATAGTGGCGGCAGCGAGGGGGAGGCTGACTGAGACTGCAAGCGGGCTCTGATTGTGTGCGTGATAACAAGAAAATCGAGAGAAGGCTTCCAACCAGAAAGTGTGCAAGACGGTGTATAAGGGCGGTTCATGTGCTCAGGTGCTTGAGGTCCAACCCGTCACACACCCGGCCGAACAAAGTGACGCCAGCCCCACTCAAAACACTAAACCACACAGACTTAGGATCCAACATATGGGGATTTGAAGGAGTGGTGACGGGGGCAGCAATAGAAGAGAACACCCTCACAGACAGCTGGGAGGAAAAGTGAAACCGAAACCGCCTTAGACACGGAACAGCCTAAGGGGTGTCACAGTGAAGTGAAGAAGACGACATAACAACAGTGTTCACTCCAGTGGGTGGTGACGGGAGCCTGCGTCGCTACACTCTGTTGTCTCAACTCTATGCCCTCAACTCTAAAGCTACTTTTGTATGATGCCCGGTGGAGCTACCTCGTGAACCATAGGGGAGATTAACTTTGGACTCCCTCCTTTGACTATCACCTACCTAGCCAGACTTCTGGCAAACACTCTTGCATCTCTCATGACCTTATCTTCCCCCTCTCTCTTCCCCCAACCCTCTCCCCTCTCCGCTCCTACTCTTTCCAGCTTCTGCCCTCGGCCATCACCTGCCCCTGCCCCTTGTCCCCAACCTGTTTCTCAGTGAACCTCTACCCTCGACACTTGAGACCAAACTATTTTGTCTGATGCCCGATGGAGCTACCTGGTTTAGCTATAGGGGAGATGGGCCATGGATGCCCTTCTTGGTCGTCACCTACCCAGTCGGTCTTTAGACAAACTTCCTTTAGTCTCTACGTTTGTCTCTTCCCTTATCCTCACTTTCTCACCTCCCCTACCCCCCTCTACTTTTCTCTCTCCTTTCTCTCCTCGCCTAATGTATTGCTGATTGTTTGATGTAATGTGTAATTGTTGATCTTTTTCTGTTATATTGTTGAACCACATTGTTCCACTTCCTTTCGTCTCTCCGTCCTCTCCTCCTGCATCCACCCTCTATTTTATGTCTTTCCTTCTCTCCTCTGCCATCTCCTGCCCTCGATCCCCACCCTGTTTCTCAGTGAACCTCTTCCCTCGACACATGAGACCGAACTATTTTGTCTGATGCCCAATGGAGCTACCTGGTTTAACTATAGAGAGATGGGCTGTGGATTCCCTCCTTGGTAGTCACCTACCCAGTCGGTCTTTAGACAGACTTCTTTTCGTCTCTCCTTATTGTCTCTTCCCTTATCCTCCCTTTCTCACCTCCCTTGCCCCCTCCACTACCTCTCTCTCTCCTTTCTCTCCCCTCCTAATTGTATTGCCTATTTTTTGATGTATTGTGTAGTTTGTTGAACTTGTTCTGTTACATTGTTGATTCTCATGTAAAGCGCTCTGATACCTTCGGGTCTCGCCAGCGCTATATAAAACTCTTTAAATAAATAAATACAATTTGCTGGTTGGAATCTTTTAACAAAAGTGTGCATTGTTAAATAAAAATCATAACCTTTAGACTATATGTATGTTTTAATAGCTGATGTGAGCAGTCCACTATAGAAAGACAAGTGTAAGTATATGGTAAATATTGTTACCGGTCACATAACCAAACAAAGAAAATACTACTAAGAAAACATAATCTTGTATTCTTTAACGTTAATATCTCTTTGCACCTGTAAATCACAAAGTGCAGTGATACATTTTGTAATCAGGTATGAATTCTTTCGCCTCAATACTCCTGTTAAGTTTCATGGCTCTAGAAAGCCTAGAAGTGATCTTATCGGAGGAAGTACATTTGCAAATTTCCTACATTTTGTAGCCAAGCATAGCTTTGCTTTAGACTGGCAACCAGAAGCGCGATTTTAAGAAATTGATGAAGTCAGCAGTATGTTCATGGACATCTCACATCACGAGATCCTGGACACCGGCTCATTAGATTAGTTTCACTGAAAGTAACAAGTTTCTGTCACGTGTTTATGCTCCATAGACTTGTATAGAGGAAATCAGTAAAGTGTTCAGTTTTGTATGTGTTTTGTATGTTTTTTAGCAGTGCATGCTCCAACTGGCCGTTTTGGGTGAGAGCTCTGTTTGGTTGAAATAACAATTGTCTCATCATAATTTGTTGTCCAGCTTGCTATTTTTGCCCCAAAAGCATGATACACTGGCTTCCCTATGTGTTGTGTTTTATTTTAACAAGACCATATATAGACCCATATATAATGTGTGACAGATTATGTGTAAAACATTTTTCATTGATAATTGTTTTGTTACAGTGCTTTAAATGGTCAGATACTGTGAGGCTCAGAGAACCTGCACTTTTATTTATAGGTCTGACTTGACAGCGTTGCTGTTGCCATACCTCATGCGAGCAACAGAAAAAGAGCCTTAACAGTACTACTGCGAGAGGGGCTTTGGCTCTGCCCAACGCAAATGTAAAATAACGTGTGTACAGAATTTGATTTGGTAGAAGTTATGAGTTTTATGTGTTTCAGCTGAAATAGGTCGCTTATATTGCACTTTTTGCCTTATGAGAAAGCTTATGCTCAACATTGCAGGACTAAGATGGTTATGAAGGTTATGATGGCAAATCACTGATGAAGTCAGGTATTTTGTTATAGGGAATCTCACCGATTACCACAGTAAGAAGGGAGTTTTAGTGTTGGTTACCATATGCAACAAACTATCAGGATGGACAGTTTCCACTTTGAGAATCCTTATTATGCTGTTTTTGTAACGGGTGTATACTGTTTTACCAACTGTTGTTTATACATATTTGTAACTTTCTGTGACTTGAGAGAGATGGACTTTTGACTATGTCCAAATGTTTATTCACTTGAGTAAAGATTTTGGTTGCGCAGAAGTTGTGTGCTTCCTACACTTATTGCCTTGTGGGAAAGCTTATGTTAATTATAGCAGGACTGGATTGGCTGTAGACCTGATCTGTTTACTATGAAAAGATACAACAAAAACAATAGACCTGATTTATGTACTGTGAAAATCATATGTTGAAGCCAATAGGTCTTGAAGAGTGGATTGTCATTGTATTGAATTCATGAATACAGTCAAATATTTAATTACATGGAATATTTCATATTACAGTAATAGTCAAGGGCTTTGCTGTTGGTTACTGTTGGAACGTGGGTTATTAATAGTGGCAAATATGCATCTGCCACTGCCACTGATGCCACTAACACAGTCTAGGGCTCAGAATAGTTCTCCGAAAATTCTTCGCATGGTCAACCCTTGGTAGCTTGGCTGTGAGTAGGCAGGCTTAACTTCAGAGACAGGTATGTAATGCATTTAAAAACACCAATTCAGTGAATAATTAAGACACAACACACAATAAAAATCTAACACCAATAGGAAATCTGTTTATCTTTAAAATGACATGGAAACAGAAATAATGCAAAGTAGGGAACCAGAGATATGAATTGATAAAGATTTAGCACTATATAGCCCCAAAAACTTTAGCGCCTATTGGGACATCTGGTTGCGCTAGACAGGAACAAAGTCAAAGTTTCAGGCTGACCACAATGAAGCCCTGCGCGGGTACCCCTTGCGGTAGGTCTCATTCAAAGTTTTTACCTTCTGACAAAGAAACTTATTTTGAGTATTTCTTTCCAAGGTCCCTCGAAGCTCTCAGCCAGTCCGGATTCGGTGAGGGTTCACCGGCTTACCTTGCTGAGAGCTCCTGGTCAAACTTATGGAAGTCAGACCTCTGGAGTTTTCCAGCGGGACGAACCAGAGATCCAGGCTAGGCTGCAGTTGAAGGTGGGCAGTTTGACTCTCATGGTTGGCCCTGGTCACCTTTTTTTACGATCGGACTTAGAAACGTTTACGGAGCTTTTTCTCCCGGAGTCCCTCAATGCTCTTCACCAGGCTGGATTCGGTGAGGGTTTGCCGGTTTGGGTTTCGTCCAGCTCCCGGTAAAACTCTGCAAGTCGGACCTCCAGAGCTTTTCAGCTGGACGACCCTGTGGGGCACGCCCGCTCACAGTTGAGGGTCACCGACTTGGCTAGTCAGGTCGCGCCGGTCCACTTAAGGAGCTTTTTTCAAAGTTGCTCCAAAGTTCTTCAAAGTTCTGAAACTTCTTCATGAAGTTCCCTTGAGGGTCCCAAAGTGTCCAACACATGGTTGCTTTTAAACTGACCTCAGGCCCCATCAGTGCACACATGCAAGTGCAGAAAGGGATGCTGGCCTCCAGTCCGCCATGTCCTTTTATATACTCGGGACTTAAAGGTAATTTATGGCCTTATAGGGGAGGTCAAGCCAATCATACGGGTATCCTAGCTCATAGTGTACCCTAGGTAATGTAGGTGTTTTCACTATATTGTAAGTGTGTTTTCAGCGTAGCACTGGCCCTGGGCCTGGTTAGGCAGAGCCCAGGGACATTCAAAGTCAGTTACCACCAGTATCAGACAGAAAAAATCAGGGTGCACAGGGCACAGGATGACTTTGCAACTGTTACTCCTTGTTAAGCATAGTTGCTGCACAGAAGGACTCCAATAATTATGGCACAAGAAAAAGGTGGAGGCTATAGGCTTGATTCGCTCATTGGGAACAGTTATGTCAGATGTCATAGGTCTGATCGGTTTATTGTAAAAAAGCATTTAAGGGTGGATTCTTATCACACTGTGTTGAAGGCTGGTGACTGAAGTTTGTTAAATGGAATCTCACAGATTAACACGGTGACAGGGGTTTTGGTGCTGGTTAACCTCTCGGATAAAACTTTGGGGTTAAAGGTTTGCACTTTGATGATCCAAGTTAGACATTCTTAAAATGGATTGTATATTGTGCTACCAAATTTTATTTTGTATTTTTGCGAACAGAGTGCCTGATGGGTGCCTTGTACGAAAACGCATGTTTGTTATGGTAGGCCTATCTAAGTAGGCGATGGTGATGAACGAAAAATAAAGATTATAGGCCTGATTGATTCATTTTTTAAAGTTATTTCAGATGCCGTAGGTCTGATTCGTTAATTAGGGAAAGGTACGACAAAAGCAGTATTTATGACATATTTATTGTAAGCCTATGCTAAATCAATTTGGCCTGTAAGGGTAGATTGTTGTTAACCTGCCTTAAAGCCTGTATATATGTACTGTGTGCATGCATTCTCGTGAAATATTATAATAAGCAATTGATCTGGTGTTAGTTCTTGGACATAACCCTGGGAGAAGAAGATTTGTGCTGTGAGAATCTTTATTAAGTATTCTTAGAAGGATTGTATATTTTTTCGCCAACTGTAATTGTGCACATAATTTAATTTTATGACTGTATACTTTATTTTACCTGATATGAAATCTTATGCCCAACATAGATGACTTGAGTTGGTTATTGTAATTAACCAGTTATAAATAGTGTAGGTCTGATTGGTTTATTAGGGAATGTTATATCAGTTTCCATAGGTCGGATGTGTATATTATAAAAAATTACAACAAAAGCAGTGGCATTGACATATTTATTGTGAAAATCACATGTTGAATCCCCTTGGGCTTTAATGGTGGATTGATATATCACTGTGTTAATGCTTGTTGACTAGCATTTTGTTACGTGAAATGTCACAGATTACTGAAGCAATGATCTTACCGTTTTTTCCTTTGATAGAATACAGGGCTAGAAGATTTACACTATGATAATTAGTTCCAAACCCTCCTATGAGTGTTGCAGGTGTAGTAGTCTGGCAGGCCCTGTAATAAATACAATTGTAAAAAATCATTAAAATCTGCACACACACACACACATATTACCTACTGGCGGTCGCCAGTAGGTAGTTATAGTTAGGACCTTTTTCCATAGGAAATCTGCAACATTTTATGTCCAATAACTTTGGCGCCGGTTGACGAATGTTCGCAACATTTTCAAAACTCGTGGGGCGCGCCGGTACGCTCCTATCCTGAAAGTTACGGGGTGATTCATCAAGCAGGGGCAGAGAAAAATTGGGGGTCCCAAAGTGTGTTTTCGCCATGCAATTTCCCTTAGGAAACTTTAGACACGGCTACGCCCGAACTGCTGAACAGAATGACACCAAATTTGGCAAAGAGGTAGCCCTTCGTTCAGAAAGAGGACTTTTTGTTAAATGGTGTAAATCCGTTCAGTAGTTGCTGAGGAATTCAAAAGTAAAAACACATATATATCTAGGGCAGCGAATCCTCCAGAGCTTTATGCTAATTGGCTGTCAACACTCCAAACCAGGAAGTGTTGGCAGCTATCGTGCGCCTCGGTCACTCAAAAAAGTGCAAAATGCAAAAAGGGGGCAGAGTAGAAACACCCTGACCCCCTAGGCCTGTAGGCCTGCTTTGGGGGTCCCCCCAAATTCTCTTTTTTTTTAAACGCGGGATGCGTAAGATACGCGCATCCCGCTGCGAAAAAAAAACACAAAGCCAACGCTTAGTTGCTAATTAGCCCCAGGGGGGCCAAGTCCTGGGGGCAATGGGTTTACTGTAACGGGGGGCCCAGACGGGCCCCCCAGCCCCGGGGACTGCCACCCTGGGGCTTCTCTGAATTATGGGGGGCTCTCAGCACCCCCAGCCCCGGGGATCGCCATCCCCGGGGCTTCAATGTACATGGGTGGGGGGTTCAAAGGCCCCCCAAGCCCCTGGGACCGCCACCCCCGGGGTTTCATGAGAATATATGCAGGGGGCTCACGGCCCGCTGCAGCCCTGAAGACCGCCATCCCCGGGGCTTTTAGAAAAAAAGTAAACCTGTGTGGGGGGGCTTGAGCACCCCCCACATGCCCCGGGGACCATTACCTCCCCGAGGCACTAAGAGTTTATATTTGGGGGTCCGTTATGGACGTCCAAGCCCCGGGGACCACCACCCCCCAGGGCTTTGAAAGTGTTGGGAGGGGGGCCGCGCGGCCCCCTCCTGGAGCCCTTGATGGCCCTGGGGACCGCCACACCCCAGGGCCGGATCCTGCAGTGTCCAGGGTGCCCACCCCCGGGACACTACTGTTTGCAATGACAGGGCGGGAGCCTCGTGGCTCCCGCCCTGTCATTGCAAACTGCTTTGCTTTATTAAAGCGAGAGCAGGGAAACCTGCTCTTGCTTCATTGAAGCAAAGCTGATTGCTTTTCCACATGGGGAGCTGCATGTTAGCAGCTCCCCATGTGGAAAAGAAATGCCGGCTCCTGCAGGAGGCGGGGAGCCGGCTGGGACCGTGGGTGGATTGGGGATCCCCCACGGTCCCCAACGAGAGGCCAAGCCCCAGGGGATGGGGTCCCTTGGGCCATAAGTGGCCCAGGAGGGGGGCCCCTCTTCCCAAAAAAGAAAGAAAAAAAATGAGGCAGAGCCCTGGGGGATGGGGTCCCTGGGGATTAAAGAAGCCTCAGGAGGGGGGCCACGCATCCCCCAACCTTGGTAAAAATAATAAAAATAAAGTGCCCTTGCCCCAGGTGATGGGGCCCCCGGGGCCAAAAATGGCCTCAGTAGGGGGGCCAACAAAGCCCTCTTCCCAATTTAAAATAAAAAAAAATAATAATTAGGGGTCAGGCTCTGGGGGATGGGGTCCCCAAGGCCCAAAAAACAGTAAAGGAAGGGGGGGCACTAAGCCCCCATCTAAAAAATAAAAATAAAAAAATAGCCAGCATCACGCTTAAGGCCCCACTCCTCTAACCAACTCTATGCAAACGCACCCTGTGACGCGTTTTAAGGTGAGGAATTTTTTTCCCCTACAATCCTGAGGGTCCCTGGGGGCTAAGTAGCCCACCAGGTACCTGCAGTTAGTGCCATAGCGCTAAGTTGCAGAGAGGTGGTCTGAGGCCACACCCCTTTTTATACCTCTCTGCAACACAGCTCTGTGGCGCTGTAAGGATCTCACCGTGTTTCCGCAGGAGCGCCGAGGAGCTGAAGACAGGTCCACAATTTCCCACCAACACCACCGCGACTATCAGACTCTAGTTCACAGAGGTGCTTCAGGGGAAGAAGGGAAACAAAACAAGGAAAGATTGGGGAAGAAATCCTTGGAGCGATACTCTCTTCTGGTTGGTGCAATGATACTCTCCAATGGCTGGCTGACGTATGACTAGATGGATAGTAAGGAAAGGAACAGGTTACAAGACAATGGAGAGGTGGATGCACAGAAACTATGTGTTGGAAATATAGGTCCCTAAAGGTCTTCTCTTTAAGCCAAATCAATAATGGTAGATGGGATAGTGGATACTGTTCTCTACAAGTCATTAGAAAAGAAAAGACTTTGAAAATGTTTCATGAGCTCTGATTCACTTTTCCCCCCATCAAACCCTATCTCACCATATAAGGTTGAAGATTGGACTGTGCACAGTGTCCTAAGAAATCAAACAGTACAAGCAGTATATCCACATATAGTGTCTACAAGTCAAAGGAAACAAAGGCGGGTTATAACAGTTATTCTCAAATGATATTAATAAATGAGAAAAAACAGTGTTGTGCACTGTTTACCAGTCTTTCCCGCTGGGACATAGTGCAGTCAAACACTGGAGTGTAGGCTTGATGTATTTGCAGCCCATACACAGAATAGTATGCTCCTCTGGTATCGGGCCAATAGAGAAGGGAAAATAAGTACATGGGACGGGCGGAACTCCACTAACCAAAAGAACCCCCCGAGAGACCAACGGAACTGCCCAGCCCACGCCTGACCAATCGACGGAACAACAAGTCCAGTCGACTGGTGAGACGTAGCCAGAACAACCCGGCCGGTCCTCGGAATTCAATAGGAGGAGTCCGGCCCACGGGGAAAATACCCACAAAGAGCTCCCGAGTAGGAGCTATGGTAAAAGCGTATCGGGAGAGCTAGGGGAAAACAATGATGGGGTTCGAAGGCAACAAAAGGTTCAGGGACCAGGGAACAAAGGTGCAGCTGGGAAGCGGAGGAGTTCATGTAACAGGAAATGCCTCAAAGACCGAAGTGACGAGAAGAATCAAGGCTAGAACGCAAAGCGCTGTGATGAGGGGAAGTCAGACTCTTAAGCCTGCCTGACCTCCTCGCGCATGCGCTCTGACGAGCCGCCATCTTGATCACTCCGGGAGCAGTCATGACAGGCGCTTACTGGAGGTACATGGTGGGCTAGTTGGCCCCCAGGGACCCTCATGATTGAAGAGGAATTAATTCCCCAACTTAAAACGCACAACGGGGTGCGTTTGCACAGTAGGGAAGGGAGGGGGCGAGGCCTGAGGTGACATGTGCGCAAACGTGCCCTGTGGTGTGTTTTAAGTTGGGGAATTAATTCCTCTTCAATCCTGTGGTCCCCTGGGGTCAACTAGCCCACCAGGTATCTCCAGTAAGCACCACGGAGCTGCGTTGCAGAGTGTTGTAAAAAGGGGCGTGGCCTCTGAGCACCTCTCTGCAATGCAGCTCCCTGGCGCATACTGGAGGTACCTGGTGGGCTAGTTGGCACCCAGGGACCCTCAGGATTGAAGAGGAATTAATTTCCCAACTTAAAATGCGCCACAGGGCTTGTTTGCACACATGTCACCTCAGGTCCCGCCCCCTTCCTTCCACAGTGTGAAAACACACCCCCTGGCGAGTTGTAAATTGGGGAATTAATTCCCTTTCAATACTGAGGGTTCCAGAGGGCCAACTAGCCCACCAGGTATCTCCAGAATGCGCCAGGGAGCTGCGTTGTAGACAGTTGTTCAGAGACTACGCCCCTTTCTACACCTCTCTGTAATGCAGCTCTGTGGCGCTTACTGGAGGTACCTAGTGGGCTAGTTTGACCCTAGGGACCCTTAGGATTCAACGGGACTCAATTTCCCAAATTAGAACGGACACTGGGTATATTTACACAGTGGTGAAAGAAGGGGACACGGCCTGAGGTGACGTGTGCAAACACGCCCTGTGGCGTGTTTTAAGTTGGGGAATTAATTCCCCAATCCTGAGGGCCCCTGGGGGCCAACTAGCCCACCAGGTGCTTGCAGTAAGTGACACTGTGCTGCGTTGCAGAGAGGTGATGCAGCCCGTGACCCTTTTTACACTTCTCAGCAACAGCGCTTACTGGAGGTACCTAGTGGGCTAGTTTGACCCTACAAACCCTCAGGATTCAAGGGGACATAATCGCCCAACTTAAATCGGCCATAGGGTGCGTTTACATAGTAGTGAAGGGAGGGGATGGGGCCTGAGGTGACGTGTGAAAACACATACTGTGGCGCGTTTTAAGTTGTGGAAATAATACTCCTTCAATCCTGAGAGTCCCAGGGGCCAACTAGCCCAACAGACGCTTCCAGTAAGCTCCACTGCGCTGTGTTTTAGAGAGGTGTCCCAGGCCGTGCTCCTTTTTACACCTCTCTGTAACGCCGCTCTGTGGCGCTTACTGGATGTACCTAGTGGGCTAGTTTGATACTTGGACCCAAGGGACACTCAGTATTCAAGGGGACTTTATCTCCCAACTTAAAACGGCCACAGGGCGCGTTTACACAGTAGTGAAGGGTGCGGGTGGGACCTGAGGTGACGTGTGCAAACATGCCCTGTGGCACATTTTAAGATGGATAAATAATTCACCTTCTTTTCTGATGGCCCCCGGGGGCCAACTAGTCCACCAGGTGCTTCCTGTAAGCGCCACTGTGCTCCATTGCAAAGAGATGGTCCAGGCCGTGCCCTTTTTTACACCTTTCTGCAATGCAGCTCTGTGGCGCTTACTGGAGGTACCTAGTGGGCTGCTTAGACCCTAGAGACCCTCAGGATTCAAGGGGACTTAATCTCCCAAATTAAAACAGCCACAGGGCACGTTTACACACTGATGAAGGAAGGGGATGGGACCTGAGGTGACGTGTGCAAACATGCCCTGTGGTGCGTTTTAAGATGGGGAAATAATTTGCCTTCAATCCTGAGGGCCCCTGGGGGCCAACTAGTCCACCAGGTGCTTCCAGTAGGCGCCACTGCGCTGCGTTGCAGAGAGGTGGTCCAGGCCGAGCCACTTTTTACACCTCTCTGCAATGCAGCTCTGTGGCGCTAACTGTAGATACCTGGTAGGCTAGTTGAACCCAAGGGACACTCAGGATTCAAGGGGACTTTAACCCCCAAATTAAAACGGCCACAGGGCGTGCTTGCACACGTCAGCTTAGCCCCCCACCCTTCACCAGTGTGCAATCGCGCCCTGTGGTGTGTTTTAAGAGGTAGTTTTAATCCTCCTACCCTATTATGTACTAGGGGCTTAAAGAGGAGGTCATTCTCATCATAGGGGTACCCCCACGCATAGTGTTCCCTAGTGTATGTAGGTGTTTTAACTATATTCTAAGTGTCTTTTAGCATAGCACTGGCTCTAGGACTCACTCCACATGCAATCCTCTATTGACCCATTAAGCACCATGTACTAATCCATTCACTGTGCCAAAATCCAAAAACCTATACATTGACCCAGGCACTCTCCTTGCAGTACTCTAATCATGCAGTCATTACCCAAGTACTCATGCACTGAGCCAGGCTTTAGCCCAATGGACTGCTTCAAACGCCTACCCACTATGCATGCAGTCTTCTAACCACCTACACACTTGTCTTTCACACCTTCAATTCTCAAGTCAGTATCCATACACTTCCAGCAAACCCCTGGTCATTTCCCTTGCACTCCTGTAGTGACCCATTCAGCACCATGTACTAATTCATTCACTGCCCCAAAACCCAACCATTTATAAATTCACCCAGGCACTCTCCTTGCAGTACTCTAATCATTCAGTCAGTACCCAAGTACTCATGCACTGAGCCAGGCTTAGCATATGGACTGCTTCAAACGCCTATCCACTATGCATGCAGTCCTCTAACCACCTACACACTTGTCTTTCACACCTTCAATTCCCCAGTCAGTATCCATACACTTCCAGCAAACACCCTGTCACTCCCCTTGCATTCTCTAGTGACCCATTGAGCACCATGTCCTAATCCATTCACTGCGCCAAAACCCTAACACTTATATATTCACCCAGGCACTCTCCTTGCAGTACTCTAATCATTCAGTCAGTACCCAAGTACTCATGCACTGAGCCAGGCTTTAGCCAAATGGACTGCTTCAAACGCCTACCCACTATGCATGCAGTCCTGTAACCTCCTACACACTTGTCTTTCACACCTTCAATTCCCCAGTCAGTATCCATACACTTCCAGCAAACACCCTGTCACTCCTCTTGCACACCGCTAGTGACCCATTCAGCGCCATGGTCTAATCCATTCCCTGTGCGAAAACCCAACCACTTATAAATTCACCTAGGCACTCTCCTTGCAGTACTCTAATCATTCAGTCAGTACCTAAGTACTCATGCACTGATCCAGGCCTTAGCACACGGACTGCTTCAAACGCCTATCCACTATGCATGCAGTCTTCTAACCACCTACACACTTGTCTTTCACACCTTCAATTCCCCAGTCAGTATCCATGCACTTAGAGCAAACACCCTGTCACTCCCTTTGCACTCCTCTAATGACCCATTCAGCACCATGTACTAATCCATTCACTATGCCACAACCCAACCACTTATAAATTCACCCAGGCACTCTCCTTGCAGTACTCTGATCATTCAGTCAGTACCCAAGTACTCATCCAGTGACCCAGGCCTTAGCTCATGGACTGCTTCAAACCCCTACCCACTATGCATTCAGTCTTCTAACCACCTACACACTTGTCTTTCGCACCTTCAATTCTCCAGTCAGTATACATACACTTCGAGCAAGCCCCTGATCATTCCCCTTGCACTCCTGTAGTGACCCATTCAGCACCATGTACTAATCCATTCACTGCGCTAAAACCCAACCATTTATAAATTCACCCAGGCACTCTCCTTGCAGTACTCTAATCATTCAGTCAGTACCCAAGTACCCATGCACTGAGCCAGGCCTCAGCACATGGACTGCTTCAAACGCCTATCCACTATGCATGCAGTCCTCTAACCCCCTACACACTTGTCTTTCACACATTCAATTCCCCAGTCAGTATCCATACACTTCCAGCAAACACCCTGTCACTCCCCTTGCACACCGCTAGTGACCCATTCAGCGCCATGCACTAATCCATTCCCTGTGCGAAAACCCAACCACTTATAAATTCACCTAGGCACTCTCCTTGCAGTACTCTAATCATTCAGTCAGTACCTAAGTACTCATGCACTGATCCAGGCCTTAGCACACGGACTGCTTCAAACGCCTATCCACTATGCATGCAGTCTTCTAACCACCTACACACTTGTCTTTCACACGTTCAATTCTCCAGTCAGTATCCATACATTTCCAGCAAGCACCCTGTCACTCCCCTTCCACTCCTCTAGTGACAAATTCAGCATCATGTACTAATCCATTCACTGCGCCAAAATCCAAATACTTATAAATGCACCTAGGCCCTCTCCTTGCAGTACTCTAATCATTCAGTCGGTACCCAAGTATTCATGCAGTGAGCCAGGCCTTGCACATGGACTGCTTCAAACCCCTATCCACTATGAATGCGGTCCTCTACTCACCTACACACTTGTCTTTCACACCTTCAATTCCCCAGTCAGTATCCATGCACTTCGAGCAAACACCCTGTCACTCCCTTTGCACTCCTCTAGTGACCCATTCAGCACCATGTACTAATCCATTCACTGCGCTAAAACCCAACCATTTATATATTTACCCAGGCACTCTCCTTGCAGTACTCTAATCATTCAGTCAGTACCCAAGTACCCATGCACTGAGCCAGGCCTTAGCACATGGACTGCTTCAAACGCCTATCCACTATGCATGCAGTCCTCTAACCCCCTACACACTTGTCTTTCACACCTTCAATTCTCCAGTCAGTATCCATACACTTCCAGCAAACACCCTGTCACTCCCCTTGCACTCCTCTAGTAACCCATTCAGCACCATGTACTAATCCATTCACTGCGCCAAAACCCTAACACTTATAAATTCACCCAGGCACTCTCCTTGCAGTACTCTAATCATTCAGTCAGTACCCAACTATTCATGCACTGAGCCAGGCTTTAGCCCAATGGACTGCTTCAAACGCCTACCCACTATGCATGCAGTCCTGTAACCTCCTACACACTTGTCTTTCACACCTTCAATTCCCCAGTCAGTATCCATACCCTTCCAGTAAACACCCTGTCACTCCCATTGCACTCCTCTAGTGACCCATCCAGAGCCATGTACTAATCACTTCACTACGCGAAAACCCAACCACTTATAAATTCACCTAGGCACTCTCCTTGCAGTACTCTAATCATTAAGTCAGTACCTAAGTACTCATGCACTGAGCCCGGCCTTAGCACAGGGACTGCTTCAAACGCCTGTCCACTATGCATGCAGTCTTATAACCACCTACACACTTGTCTTTCACACCTTCAATTCTCCAGTCAGTATCCATACACTTCCAGCAAGCACCCTATCACTCCCCTTGCACTCCTGTAGTGACCCATTCAGCACCATGTACTAATCCATTCACTGCACCAAAACCCAACCACTTATAAATTCACCCAGGCACTCTCCTTGCAGTACTCTAACCATTCAGTTAGTACCCAAGTACTCATCCAGTGACGCAGGAATTAACAGCCATTCCCAACAAAATAAAGCGAACAAAAGTCTAACACACTGCTTCAACAGACTGCTCTCCATAGGATATTAGTTTGTTGCACTTTACGCAGTGCTGCTTCAGTAGAGCAAAACAGTATGTATGTCCGGTGGTGATGGTGATGTAGAACTGCCTGAGGTAACAGGCACTGCAGGTGGAGGGTTCTGTTGTGCTCTCCTGCACTCCTCCTGAGTCAGATTCACTGGATGCAGAGTCTTCACGTGCTTATACATCGAGGCAGTATCGCAAGAGTATTTTTTCTCAGCACTACCTCAGGACAAGACACGCTCACAGATCTTGCAGGTTACTTTGGTGGCGTTCACTTTCTTCTGCCCCTCCGGAAAGGTAAAAAACTTCCACACCACTGATACTGGCCTTTGTGGGCTTGGGGCTAAGCTTTTTTTCAGGTCACATGGGGTCCCCGCACCCTGGCCCAGGCAGCACGCACCCAACGCGACTTCGTGAAATTGCATTTAAAAGTAATATAAGTTTATTACAAGTAAAAAAATATTCTTTTGATGAATAGCTTAGATAATGTCTTGCCCTAATATATATATTAAAGACATATATATATATATATATATAATTTTAGACATTAAAGAAATTCGCAGGAGTCAAGCACCCACCGTGTCGAACAAGTATGTGGCGTCACGCGGAAGTGCGCGAGCGTTGCGTACCGTAATGCATATGTGTCGTGAATGCGCGGGAGCCAATGTCGCTTACAGGTCGCATAGCGATCGCGCACATCTCAGAAAATACGCACCCGTCGCACACCCTACGTGGATCCTTCACAACATTTCTAAAATGGCGGCTAGGTTCTGCTTAGTGATTGAGAAAGGTAAGCTTTGGGTGCGCGACTCCCCCAAAATATTTGGAAAAAAAGCAATAAAGAAAATAATATAAATATATTAAAATAAAAATATAAAACAAAAAAAACAATATTTCAGTTTCAATATTTTAAAAAACATTTTTATTTCCATTCATATTAAAAATATGTAATGTAATTGAAAAAATAAAATATGTAAAAATAAACAGTTAAAAAACTGTACAAAATCAGTATAAAAATACATATAACTATTATTACATTTAAAAATTATCATTTAAAAAACCTTTGAAATTCACTGAAAAAACCATAGGTTTCAGACATGTTATAGTTAGGAATTAGCATTTAAAAAACCTTAGAAATTCACTGAAAAAACCATAGGTTTCAGGGCTGTTATAGTTAGCTGGACATTTCACTCGTACAAAACCATTGAAATTCCTCTGTTATAGTTAGTTATGCTAACTATAACTCACGCTCCCGCAATCCACTGCTAATGATGTCACATATTACATCATTCATGCCATAGTCAGTGACATCACTGATGACATCTCAAATGACATCACTGATGACATCATCCAGTGAATGTGGTTTGGTTCGTTATTTAAATATGTATTATATATATAGCAATCTGCATTGAAGAATGAGTGGATATATAAATATCTGGATGGAGGATTTAGTAGCAGTGTGATTGACGGTTTACTTGACTAATTTATAGTGTCTCACTAAATATATTGGATAGTGACTAAACTGTGTGAATATCTGTATCACTTTGTCATTTGTTGTGTAAACTGCTGCGCCAGTTGGTTACTAGCTATGTAAAAGTCTATATTAGTTATTGATTAGTTAACAGGCCCTTCTTTTTCACGTTCCATGCAATCATTTAATAAAAACTCCACTATCTTCACAAGACTCTCCAGAATGGAGGACTCCCTGGCATCAATCTCTAAAGGTCCTTCCTCACTGGGACTTGTCCCTCCTGCTCCGGGAAAGGCCTCCACGAAAAGGTTGAAAAAAGATCCTCCTTCCCTACCAAAGACCTCCTTTCTTGTCTCATTGGATATGTTGTTAGAGGAGATACGTGTTCTGCACCCATTCATAGAAGAAACAAATGCAAAACTACAATATCTCACAGACAGTTGGTCCCGGATGGATGAGAGGCTCACTGTGGTAGAATCATTTGGGCGCTTAAAGTCAGTGCACTTCAATCTCAGGTCTCTTCACTTCAAAAGCAGGTCGAGGATTTGGAGAACAGAAATAGAAAAAATAATTCGCGCATTTAAGGTTTATTGGAGGGACTGAATGGCTCTGAGCCCCCCCATTTTTTCAAATCCTTCCTCCCTAAGCTGCTGAATTTACCAGAAGGAACAGTTCTTAATATTCAGCGTGCTCACAGACTAGATGGTCAGCATACTGTTGCTTCTAACTCACGAAGACCAAGAGGTGTCATTTTATATTTTTTAGAATATACAGACTTACTCAAAGGGCTAGCAGCGGTCAAGTCAGCTCAACGTATCTCATGGCCGAGCACCCCTTTATATTTCACTCAGGATTCTGCATAAACTACGGCATCGCTAAAAAAATGCGATTTTCTACATACATACCATTTTGCGATTTCTAAATAGCGATTCCTTAATATTCGCTATTAAGAAATCGCAAAAGGGTATGTTGATACATATGGCCCTAAGTGATCTCTTTTATCGCTATTTATGCCATGATGGGTCCCTAGCCTTGGAGAGATGGCCCAGTTGCTGCATTATTCTTCCGTGTTGGATACACCTCCATTCATTTTGAAAACATATCCACCCACACCAGCAAATATTTAAATCCATTCACTGGGAAGCAACATGTATCTGCGCATTCATCCTCCCTTGTCCATTATCAGAGGGTCCCTGCCTGAGTATTGTAAGGGAAAGGAACATACTGCGTGGGGATACGGGCATCTATCTGATCCTGGTAGGCCCATACTCTCTTCATTATTCGGCTCGCATCCATCATCAATCCTCCCTCTATGTTCATCTGGTGTTGCAGACCATTGTGCTTCCTTTACATTAGCCTGCTACAATTGACTCTGACTGATGCTTTGTTCATTAGTCCCATCTGCACTGGCTGTAACATGCTTTCATTTAATGCTGTGTCAGCAATGGCATCATCTTTGGCTAAGTTAGTATTAGCTCCTGTGTATGCTTCACATTTTATTACCGCTATCCTGGTGTATAATAGTATTGCTTTTAACAAGATCCTTACTAAAGGACCATTTTTAATAAGGCGCCCTGCTTCTGTTATGAATCTGAGATATTTTCACCGCTGGCCACAAATAAGTACTGCAAAGCATAATGTGAGTCAGTTTAAATGTTAACAGTTTTACCCTGGACTAGTAATATTGCTTTTGTCACAGCATACAGCTCATCTTATTGGGTAGATGTTCCAAGTGGCAGAGCTGTACTTCAGCTATTGCTATAGCATACCCTGCACTGTAATCAGTGTCTATCAGTCTGCTGGAGGAACCATCAGTATACCACTCCTATAGTCTACCTTTTTAGGTCTCGGCCTTCGCAACGCGCATGCGTTGCAAAGGAAAAATACCTTTTCCGAGCGCTAAGGCTTTTCAGGCAAGCACGTGCACGCGTTCCATTGCCTTCAAAGGCAACCCGTGCACGTAAGGAGATTCACTCGCGAGAAGGCGTGCCACCATCTGGCAAAAATTAGCGCTCCCGAGAGTGAATCGTACCCGCCCCCCTCTCCCACCACTGCTCGAGGCGCGCATGTTTGTTTTTACCAGCGGCACGCTTTATGTTGCACCGCTTCCAAATCTCAGAGGAAGCGTCATGCGCCGCGAGGGGCCATCATGTGGGTAAAGCTTTTTTTCAGGAAACACACCCCATTTGATCTTTAATGGGGCGCCTGCTTCACAAGTCTTCCCGTCGCTTCCGCACACAGGCTGCTGGAGGCGCACAGGCACCGCCCGCTGCTGTGCGACAGTCTCCTCCTCAAGCCCGGAAAGGAGCATCGAAGCCTAGACGCGCAGGGCTTCGGGGCCTCTCCGGTTGGCCCGGAGCCGCACCGACCGCCCTCTCCGACTGCACACGCCAGGCAGCAGTTGCAGTGCAATACCGTCTCCCCGGACTCACAGACCTCAGGAGCCGGGCTGGGGCTGCACGATGTTGGGTCACACCTGTCTGGGCAACCGGCTTCAGGGAGGGGGCTGACAAGGGAGAGAGTGCCAAGCAACAGCAGCGCAAGAGGGGACAGAGGCGGCATCTTCCACACGCCTGCTCTGGATAGGAAAAATAAATAAAGTGCACCAAGTGGACAAAAGGCCTCAAAGATGCCTTAAGTGGTACCGCCGAGTAAAGGGGGTGAAGTGAGAAGGAAAACCAAATGACGTAATTGTCAGAGAATGAAGGGCATTAGTGGAAGAGTTGGGTTGACAGATTTGGGTGGGTGTACACGTGACAGAGACAAGGAAGGGAAACATACTTTCCGAGGAAAGAATAGGGTCAGGTGAGTCTTGATGGACAGCAAGTATCAGACCTTCTGAACTATAGGCCTGGAATTTCGGGGACACCAGAAGGGAAGCAGGGGACGGGTCCAGCCCTCCCCTGAATCAGCAGGAGATGCAGCCACAGATGTGTCAAAACTTCCCTGCTCTGGGTCCTAAAGAGCCAGCCCGGGATCCAACGCGCCAGTAGGCTCAGGCACCGGGGCCAGCATGCAGTCTCCTTCCCCGTGAATTATGTTTAGTAGCCGAGTCAGTCCTTCTCGGATCTGCACATCCAAGGAATGGGTCCGACGCAGTCCTTCCTAAAAGGGTGGGCCTGTACTTCTGGACTCTGAGGTGCAGCCGAGCAGCCCGCAGGGCACTCCGAGGTTACAGGGATTGGCAAGAAATCCCGACTTGGGCACCACTTACAAGAAGCCCTAAGTCCTGGACACAGCCGTACGTGTGTGCCTGGCTGGAGCCGAGTCTGCAATGTGAGGTGAAGTGAGTGGGCGCTCCGTATCCTTTATAACAGCGCTGTGCAGGAGGAATCCGGGGATGAGGGGCCCTGGGACTGCTCCATCACCGGCCGCAGCACACCAGGGTGATTTTCTTCCCTTAATAGTTGGAAAAACACCAAAAACCATGAATCCAGGTGTTCGTGCACAGAAGGGAGAGGCGGAGCTGAGCTGCTGGAGTCCCAGAGACCCGAGGGACAGATGAAAGCAGGGCGTGCAGAGACAGCCACACAGCAGAGTGAAGACAAGACAGAGACGGGATAAAGGCATGTAGTAAGGAGTGCGTAGACAAGAGACAGCTGCACTGCATCGAGAACCGAGAAAAGAGGCAGTAATAATAACACAGAGACCTAGTGACAGGGAGAGACAGTCATAGAGCACAAAGGGCAGAGACATGCGACAATTGCACAGGAGGAAGAACGGGAACAATAGACAGCGAAGAGATAAGAGAAGGTCATACAGCAAGAAAAGCAGAAATCTATAGAGCAGGTAACAAAGACAAGTCACCAACAGGACAGTTATTTCAGAGACAGACACGCAGATCAGAGTGCAGAGACTGCAGACATTCATATACTAGGCAGGGAAAAGACAAGGCTTTCATACAAAATAGATTAAAGGGACAGTCATACAACAGACCAACAAGAGACGGCCATGAAACAGACTAAATATCTACAAGAGGCAGCCATGTAGCAAGCAGTCAAGAGACAAGAGGGCACCATCAGAACTAAGAGAAGAGATAAGTGAGTAATTTAGGAAGATCTAGAAGAGACAGAGATGCAGCATGGAGGGACGAGACAGACATACTGAGTCTGGACCGTGGAGAGAAGATAAAGCAATACGGCGGGAAACATAGAGACTGGTGTAACACATGCAGCATGGAGACAAGAGTCTCGGGAGCAAATATACACGTAGCATGGAAGGCAACAACCAGAGACAGCCATAGTTTAGTTATACCTGTGGAATGGAGAGACAGGCATGGAGTGCAGATCTAAGACATACATCGGAGAGCAGGTCCAGAGATTGTTGATAGCAAAACAGCATGGAGAGCCATCGAAAAACCCAAAGTCATTCAGCAAGCATACCACACAGCTACATTTATGTATTGCAACATTTATATAGCGCTTACTAGTTACTACCCTCATACAGTGCGCTGAAGCGCTTGCCTACATGGTAGAACGCTACTCCATGTAGGGTGCCTGGTTGGAGGTGTGTTGTCTTTGTTTTGAAAATGTTGGGAAGTGTTTCCATGTTGTGTGTGAGGATCAACGATGTACAGTTATTGTGGTATTGGACACAGTGCTTAGCAGTGTGATGAATGTAGAAGTGTGATAGACAGGTAGACAGTTCATGCCTTTCAGTAAGACTGCAACTTTGAGCAGCTCTGCAGGTCCCTTTTTAGGTCTCGCCTTCGCAACGCGCATGCGTTCCAAAGGAAAAATACCTTTTCCGAGCGCTAAGGCTTTTCAGCCAAGCACGTGCACGCGTTCCATTGCCTTCAATGGCAACGCGTGCACATCAGAAGATTCACTTGCGGGAGCGTGCGCCACCATCTGGCAGCAATTAGCGCTCCCGCGAGTGAATCGCACCCGCCTCCCCACTGCGCGAGACGCTCGTGTTTGTTTTTACCAGCGGCACGCTTTATGTTGCACCGCTTCCAAATCTCAGAGGAAGCATCATGCGCCGCGAGGGGCCATTGTGTGGATAAAGAATTTTATTTTTTGTTCCAGAACGCACACTGCGTTTTCGCTAGGGGCCATCATGTGGGTAAACTTTTTTTTTTTAGAAAACCCACCCCGTTTGATCTTTAATGGGGCGCCTGCTTCACATTAATACACATTAACACATGTGCATACAATCAACAATGGCGCTTGCGTTTTGCAGCCGTCATCCACATCCCGGGCGCCGAGCTTAATGCTTCAGCACAGCACACGCTTATACTTTAACAACACAAGTTGTTTACGGTGAAACATGGAAACCAGAGTTGTAATCCCAAGTTCCTTCTCAAACATTGAGTGATCCTGAGCAAGTTACTTTATCCGCTTTTTCTCATCAGCCTTCTCTCCATCTCCAGTTCTTTGATGTACCTAAATATTTAAGATTAACTTACAAACATCCTGAGTTACAAAAGCATGCTAAAACGATTTCCTAAGAATGGGTAGAACAGTCTACCAGTGGGTACGTAACCACGTCTCACTGTGGTTTCAATGGTGTAGTCTGCTGTCTTGACTTGCTTTATTTGCCTTGCACCACATACCTTGTTAATAGCTTTGGGACCATGCTTTTCTAACCACTATACCTCATTATAGATGGTGCCTGTGTTGGCTGCTTTGCGAAGGACTTCTTGGGTTAATTCTAAAAGCCTCCTTCAGAATGTACTCTACCCATTACTTATAGTTGGCTTCATGTTTTGTAATTCACAGTTGCTTGCTGGCTTTATTTATTTTAGGCTGTCCAGCATCTATCATCTCTTTGTCCCACCCACAGCGCATAGCCTGTTTATAATGTGCTCCATAACTAAACACTTATAAGGTCCCAAAGGCGAGAACTATTGGCTATGCCAATGCTTGTTTTAATAGTGTCTAATCTTGGAGTGGTGCCGTTTTCTACAATCTCAACACCAACTTACTTACACCAACTTACTTAGGGGTCTTATCTGTTTCTAAGATAATGGATCTCATCAGAATAAACTATTACAGGTAATACTTTTGCCATATTAACAGGTGGGCATCTTACATGGTGCCATTATAACCTGTGTGCCAGCTAGCAGAAAAATGTTGTGTCGATCCATACAGCAACAGCTGCACCAAATATGGCACCTAGACAATACAGGTATAGTCCAACACAATGAGAGCCATCCTCTCCACCATCACAGCTGCTGACCCCTAATCACTACAGAAAGCAAAGTCACATAGCGGTGTCCCACAGGCCTTTCTTTTCCAGCTGTGTCAGCACACCATTGGCAGCATCACTTCATTTGCAATGTTATTTTGCTCTGAAACAGAGGTGGAAAGGCAGTTTGTAGTCCAGCAGTTCCCATGAAGGTGCAGTACACAATGTCTCTTTCAATTTCTTGAAACAGTTTGCAAATTCATTTTGTAACAGTCATAGCATCTGCATTCATGGACCCATTGGTGGCAACAGTTCATTAGCCCCAGGAAAGACATCATTCCTTTCTTGGTGGGAGGAGCTGAATGTCCTGAAACAATTTAATTGTGTCAGGTGATATGCGGCGTGTACCTTGGAATATCACAAAACCCAGGTAAGTCATCTCTTTTTGGCAGCACTCGCATTTTGACAATGAGGCTTCTCTTCTCTCTTGGATGTAGTTCAGCAGAGCTACAGTGTCTTTTGTCACAGGCTTTCACAGGCCTCAAGTGATGGAGAGGTCACAAGGAGGTCATCAGCTTACTGCAAGACAATGTACCACCTTCCAGGCATAGGTGGCCCAAGTCTCTCTTTAATGCTTGCGCATTGACATTGGGACTCACAGTGAACGTAGTGGACTTGGTATCCCAGTATGACGGCACAGAGGTTTTCCCCCAGTGGATGGACATTAATGCTAAAACCCACTGAGGAGAGAAAAATACTCTGCCTCTACAGGTTTACATAATAATATCGTACTGGTGTCAGGCACAACACGCTCTAAAGGAACTACAAGTTCATAAGGTATTCACTTTATGGGGACAGCATGTTATCACCAGCCTCTCTGTTTAAAATTATATTTATTTTAAATATCACTTTATGGTGAGGTCATTTTTCCAAGCCTCTCCATTCACCAGATCAATAACCTTATTGTTAGTTATGTGTACATCCATCCATTTCCTTTTCATATGTAACAAACTGCAGTCTAACAGCATCATTCACCATCTCTCAACACATCCATACGTGCTCTACAGGGGGTGCATACAACAGAGAATCCTTACTGAAGCTGCAAGCAGCAAGTGCCCTGATCTAACCAATCGTTAGGTATTTGTGAGTAAATTCCATTTATTAAAAAAAAAAATATATATATATAGTGTTGCAAAATTATATTTATTTATTTATATTAAAGTTGTGAAATGTTTCCCTTTATCTCCCACATTAGTGAAAACATCTTCCACTTTAGTGGAAACATGAGATTCTCCTTGGGCATGTCTGATATCTTCATCCTGTAACACTGTGCAACAATAAAACTGATATCATACTCTTATCTACTCTCTGGTATCTACGCTGCACCCCTTGATAATGTTATTCAGTGGAATTAACCCACCTTGCATATCTCCTACAAAGGTATTATTTCTCAAGAAAACAGTGATATCCTAAACAGATCTGTGGTGTCCAATATAGTTCCAGGAACGCTAATGTGATATCCCTAATATTATTACCATGAATTGAGAATTAATTTTGACCCTAATTTTCCTAGGCACATGATAGTATAAGACATCATCAGAGCCAAGTTTATTTTAACATTCTCATAAATGAGCAATTTAAAAAAAAATGCTATGATCTTATCTTTAAATTACCTGTAGTGCAAATCTGGACTATGTTCCCCGTTCAATCAAGCACAGCCCTGTACACACACACCCACAGTGGCTAACCTCAGATAAAAAAAATGCTCAAAACTCCCTGCGTGGACATTTTCTTTCGGTAGTGGTGGTCAGTTCTAACTATAGAACTGGCCTGACCCGAGGCTTAGCGGCGTTACCCCATGTGGCCATCACAGTTCAAGTAACTCTCGAGAAGCATGGCTGAAAAAATATTGCTGCTCCGTGCCAGTGTGCTGATATATTTTTTTAAGGTAGGATGTAATTTATACTTTTTATTATTTGTCTTATTCTTGTGTACTTAACGCTTTTCTAGTAACCTAAAAAAGTGGCTCAAAGTATTTCAGTATTCAGAATGCCATAATTTTCTCCTAGTATTCTTGTGCATAAAAGCAAAAGATTGCATAAAGGCTTGCAATGTAATTCTCATGTCTGTACGGCTACTTATTGCATAACTTTGTAAGTGCCCTAATATTCGGTAATACTGTGATTGCTAGAGAAACCTAATATTCACCCTTTTAATTTGGTGTAAGCACAAAAGCTTTACTCAAACATAGAAATTTTCTTTCACCCTTTAGAAATAAGTAATGATTTACTATGAGATCCACAAATATGGAAAAGCAGGATAGGAGGTCCTGACTTGTATTCTTTCTGTTTTATAATCAACTTCTATTTTAAAACTTTCAAGAGTGCTGCAACATTTTGCATCTATTTTTAATATTTGTTATATCCTAGTTTTGTAAAAACACACAAATTCGTTTTTCTCTGTGAGGCCTACTGTTTTCTATTTAGTGCCTTTTCCTAGGAACAGTCAGTATTAACATTTATCATGCAACAATTAGTATTAAAGACACACTGCGGTAACCAGGTCTGTCTCTACCAAACCACTCGCCCCCACTCCTACAAATCTATTCCTGCCTGACCTTTTCTGCCCTTTTTGACACAACCTGGGTTAACAGTTGCTGCCAAAAAGCCTATGATTCTACTGCCGGTGGTTTCCGTGAGGCTACGTATAATGCTCCTTGTAACACGAGGATGTATGCTAGTATTTCCCATAATAGTAAATCAGTTTAACCAGTTTAAATACATTTATAGAAAACAAAAACAAATAAGCATTGCCAAAGCCAGTAGGTCTGAAATTGGAGGTCAGTCTTTTGATTTTTTTTCAATTCATGCCTTCTTCTAGGCATGGTTTTTGTAAAACAATATCAGTGTTGGAGCTGCTGGGACCTCACTATTCTAACAAACATTGGCAAAAGCAAAAATCGTTTTTGGCCTCAAAATTGCACATTGCCACAGGAATTCTGTGCACTGTATAAAACTACTTTGTGGGTCAATATGCTCCTTGTGAAAGAGCAGAATACAGTCACTCACAGTGATGCTAGCTGATAGAGAAAGAGAGTGACAGGCATAATTTTAATAAACTCAAAAGGTGCGTGTGTATATTTGCTCATGTGAAAATCTGAATGTTTCCAAGTTCACTTCTCCTCCAACCACTTTTTCCTAACCCTGGAAGAAGTTTTACGTCTGCCACTGTCAAGAGTACATTTCCAACCCCTCTCATTATGAGAATATTTTAGAAGAATTGGTAAAAACCCTTAAACATGCAAGTCACTAGGTTTGCACAGACCCATTAGGGCGTTCCAACCCTGGAACGATTGCTTACCACTAACTTCAGCCCCAGTATGTAGACCTGCAGAAACATGACAACATAAGGAAATTGCTAGTATTCAAACCCTACTATGGTATGAGCCCTGGCATAATCAGAGTTGCTGTAACAAAACTTTATATAATGAGAGTGCTGCCATAATTTGTTGCAGCATTGCATGGCACAAAAGGGACAAGTATAATACAGGACAATGTATGCACAACCAATCTCCTTTTAAATGCTATACCTTGTAACTGCTTCACTGTCCACAGTACTTAACATATTTTCTATACTTCATGTTCTTACCTTCATTTGAATTTTTCTCTCCAGACGGTTTTTTAAACAGCTTTCTAGTGAGTTTACCATGTTTTCATCTGAGATCCTGTCTTGTGCTGTTTGATTTGTAATCACAATGTGCGCTTACACCCTGAAAGATAAATTCAAAATGTCTCCTGCAAGGGAAAAGTTGTTAGCTGAGAGATAGGGAAAATGTACACTTATGGACCAGCCAGAGACATCACATATAAAACCCATTTCCTTCTCTCATGCACCAATGCGCTCCATTTTTTATATAATCAAGGAAACATAGAGGTCCAGTACTGAAGATCAATACCCTATTCAAATGCAGTCATTCATCCATGACATAACTACGCATATTTCAAAATTATTCCCTGTGTTCCAGTGCAACCAGCAAATCAGAAGCTCCACTTACTATATTCTGGGAGGGTTTCTTTTTGTGGGCACAAACAATACCCCTAGCATAGGGTCTCCTGAAAATGGATTTTATAAAACCCCCAAATGGTCCTGCCATTTGTCAATATTTATTGACATAAAGTAACTTAGTTACTTATCAGTCACCTGCTTCACTACTTCTTATATGTGTAAGTACACATAAATTATTCTCTAACCCAGGCTCTCCTGCAGTGTATGCCACATATCAATTAGTGTATTGATACAGAGAATACTTTTTAAAACATTCTCTACAGTCCCCTGTCTATTTTAAATGCCAGTCAATGCCCCTTTTATTAATACTATGTGTTAAATACATATTTGAAAGACTGAAAAGTCACTTGCAGCAAGGCAAGTTAGTTATTTAGCTTACATCTCACTTACCAACTGATCACATCACAGTCCTCAAATATGTCCCACTTTCTGACACCATTGTGATGGGGAAATACTGGCACCCTCCCAGAAGCAAATAAATGAAACTCACCAGACATAGCAGGTTTGCTCAGAATCAGAGTGACATTTATTTATTGGTACCAGAAGCATGAATCATTGCTAATTAGCAACGAAGAAGTCAGATCTGCCACCTTAGGGGCTCTCAGACCGCTTCTTCCCAGAGTGACAGATTTCTAGGTGTTATATACCTGAAGTAATGCCATGTCAGCGGAACTAAAATAAGGCACAAAGCCAAATATGGCTGGCATGGATGTGCAATGTCTGCACCATGCAAAACAGCCAGATATGGGCAGGCCAGAAAGGCAGGCTCTGCACTGTGTAACACTTGCATATCATGTAGTTAAGACAAGCAAGGTGACCTGTAAGGGGGTACAGAATAGCTTGTTGAAGCTTGTCCAGTCAAGGTCAGATAGGAAGCCCTTTTGAGCTCAAGGACTCATGTTAATGTGAAATATCTAATCATGATATCTTTTGAAGTGCATACACATGAATTTGTATGGATATTTATATATATTTTATAACATGTACCCTGTCTGTATTGCCATGCAACATCTGCATTTATGGTCACCTGTCACAACTTTCCTTGATGTTAATGCTAGGCATTATTCCTCTTGAACCCCTAATCAACAAGAAGTCTCTAAACCCCCATGACTTTCCTTTTATTGGTATTGCAATTTTTCGCTTATGCCTAAATATTAACATTCTTTACTTATTGTATGCATTGTATTATTTTTTCAACAATGTTATTTCAATATAACCTTTTTTAGACCGTGTAAAACTCTTATTTATTTCCAGCTGTTATTTTTTTAAATATTTTATTCTTCTGTATGTGATTGTTCATTATTTTATTGTACAAAGTATTTGTATCTTGATTTCCCCTAATAAAATTGCTTCTGAACTAGTACCACGGCAAGTCACCCTATTAGGTAATCACATGCTTTATAAATTTAGAAAATTCCTATCCCCATAATAGTATTCTACATCGGGCAATAGGTTAGTCCATTTCTGCCATTGACTATATTGCCCTGAGAATAACAGCATTTTTCTTGATCACATGTGCGCATCCGTTTGAAAGTGAGTGTGTTTCAGTGTCTGGGCTTTTTTTCCATTTGTGATTTTATAGATCCCCTTTCATTATTAAAGTCTTCTTTTTGTTTTCTAAGAGCACCCTATAGTTCCCAAGAAAGTCATGTTGGGCTCACTTACTGCTCCTTTCAATGTCATGCATTTTGTGCCTTATTCTAGTTCCGCTGACATGCCATTACTTTAGGTATATAACACCTAGAAATCTGTCACTCTTGGGACCCATATTGGAATAATACTGCCTGTTGTAATTATTTTACTATTCCAATTTGACCACCATGTTTAGAAGTATTATGTTGGAACCTTGGATCAGTACCACTGTGATTCAGGTTAGCATTCAATAATGGCCGCACAGTGCGATACTTACTGAGCGGCTGCATCTGAATAGTATTTTGCATAGTGTATCATTGTTTTTGCCATTCCAGGATGGCCAACACATTGCTTCTAATTGTGGTTGCTATGTTGTAACACAATGAAACACTATGTAAAGTAGCACAGCAAGATGGTTGCCCACTCGTATATTTAATTTAATTTTTGAATCACAAGCTTAGACCCTCCAGGTTAGGTGGCAGCATGTTTGCTTTTTCTACCTTTATTCTTTAAATCTATATGCTTGTTGAGTTAGTGTGTCTGTTTTACTGCATGGAATATATCTCTGATGACTTATTGAGTGGTTACATTCATCAGTGATTAAAGAAGTTCTTTCATTTATAAGCCAGACCTACAGACATGTTAGTACTAGCTAGTTTCCCACACTGTGTGTCATGTTTTCAATAGGAAAGCACAGGAACTTCTTAGTAACGTGATAATGAGTACCTGCCCTTCTATTCCATGTCATGAGGATGACATCCACGAGCCCCCTTTTTTCAGCTAACAACATAGGCATGCTGAGAGTTGTAGCTTCATGTAAAGTTCCCATAAATCCCAGCATCCTTGGTGCTATCGTTTGAAAACACCAACCATTTGGAAATCGCTCCCATGCCATGGACTAAGTTGCCAGCTATGCAGCGGAGGACTGAGCCAAGACACATGGGCACTTATGGCCTTGAGTCCCTGTAGCAGCGCAAGTACTTACATCCATGGATTTATATATAATACAGAAAGTTTCTTAGATTTCAAACTTTTTAAGTTCACAAAAGGCCTGTGGCAGAAAGTCTACAACATAAATTTGAAAATAGGGCATGTAAAACTACAAGTACCAGAATGCATAGTGAGACCAGAAACTAAGGCTGGATCAATATCCTACACCTTGTATGGCACACCATGCAACCTTCTAAACAATAAAGATGTGTTTCATGAGAGCATGAAAAGTGAATCACTTAATAGGTTAGGCATGGTTGGGATGACTACTAAGACATCTGACAATGGTTGATGCCTGGAATACTTCCCAGTAATCTTCAATACTTGGACTGCTACTCTTCCTCATCACAGTCTGAACAGGGATGGTAACACCACAACCAGCATCTACAAAGTAATGAATATTACCTATGAGAAATCAAGGCGTTGACTATCCATCAACCTTTCATACTCCAAACATGTGATGATACAGCAAGCGTAAGTCAGATTTCTAAAGAACACAGACAACAGAGACACACAATGCTCATGATAAATGTTTAAAGGTGTCACATAACTAAAAACACTAACAACTCCAGCTCAGGGGTATTCTGATGAAAGAGAATCAAATCTGAACAAAATTAACCCAAGGAGAGATGAAAGAGGAAATATTAAAACTATATTGAGATATAAATATGGTTGGGGAAACCCAGGAAGCACCCATTAATATATGCACTTTACAAGTTAACCTACTCCACACCAGAACTGGGAGAGGAACCCTTACCAAATTGTAGAACAATTGAAATTTCCATATGGAACCAGCCACTCAGGAGAGAAACAAAGTTTTCTACTTCAATGACACTTCCAAAAGTGACAAATTGGGAATCAAAAACTGGAAATGCTGGAAAAAAGCTCTAGCTCTTCCAAGGTCTCCTAGAGGTGGAAGGTGAATGGCTTTGAGCCACCTTACTATGAGCCAGAAAGGTGGCAGTATGTTAGAAAAGTACCTCTCAAAGAGAAAACTTAATAGATGAATGCTTGTCCAAAATAGCAACATCTGAGCTCACCAAACTGAACTTATAGGACTGCCCTACCACCCCTTAATGTGGAGAGGAACATATCTCACACAGTGATGGGTAAAATGTCAGCAAGGACACAGCCTATGTTCCACTGGCAATTGAGGAAAGGCAACTAAAGCTGAAATTATCCGCAACTCTGCTCTGGATCACAGTATCAGAAGATGCTCCAGCAATTATGAACTGTTTGAAAAGAAGATGGTTCTTACTTCAACACTATATACACTAAAGAGAACAAGACAAACATGAACAAGAATCTAGCCAATATTCACCAGTGTGGTGATCAATTGTTGAAACGTTGCCACTATTGTTGCTGTTCAACAGATGGAAACATCTAAGAAAACCATTTTGCCCCACCTGGCAGTTCATCGCCTTGATTGTTGGCTATCATATGGCCTCCTGTATCATAGTCAACACCAGGTCTAGAAGTCTCAGAAGGTCCTGCCATGAATTGCTGAACACCGCAATGTCATCCAGATAGACCACACAGAACTCCTATAGCCCTGCAAGAAAGGGCCCATCAGGTGCTGAAGTGACAGGAGGAACTGAAAGGTCATCACCTTAAACTGATATAGCCCCTCTGGCATAGTAAATGTGGTCTTCTCTTTGGCATCTGGTGCTACAGCAATAGGCTGTACACTCTAGTCTAGTCACTCTAGTCAGACCTAAGGTGCTTGAGTACTTCGCAGCTCATAACTGATCCATCAGCTCATTCACTCTGGGAATTGGATGGACATTGGTTTTGTTTACCTCTTTCAGGAATTTGTTGTTCACACAGAAGTGCAAGTCAGTAGACCATTGCCTTTGGTAATGGCACCACATAACTAGACCACGAACTTCAAGATCACTCAATGATCCCCATGTCCAACATTTTGGCAACTTCCACCTTAATGCATCCCTGAATTTGGTCAGAAATTCTGTACATCCACCTCTAACCTGGCAGACTGTTACCTGTGTCTATGTCATACACACAGGCCAGTGTGATTGGCCAGAGGGATTGTTGAAGAAGCCCAACGCTTCTTCAACAATCCCTCTGCTAGTCAGATGTTAACTCAGAAGCTACCTGAACAACCCCTTCCACACTGCCTTCCCTCATGCCAGTATGCAACAAGTCAAGAAGTGGCTCACTGTCTTCCTCAACCAGCTCTGACACAGCCATAACATTCACTGCACAATCTATCCAGAGGTAAGGCTTCAGCATGGAGCACCCTCTTAGGTTCCCTTGTAGTACATATGTTCATCAATTAGTTATTTTCAGAAACCTTCAGAACTATCTTACATGGCCAACACCATTTATTCTCCAAAGTACTTGGACAGATAGGCTGTATTAACAGCACCTTTGGGCCTTCCTGCTATCCAGGCAGCATAGCTTTCTGTTCATATGACTCCTTCATCAGTGCTTGGCTAGCCTGAAGCTCTTCCTTTGCCTGACTCATGTATTGCGCCATTAACTTCCAAAGTCCACCACATCCTGCCAGGGAGACGCTGAGGTTCTTTCCCATCCTTCTCTGACTAAGGGCAGTAGACTGCTCACCGGCGCCGAGGTCCAAATAGGGATCCTTCTTCCTAAGTCAGAGTAAGGGGGCTACGCCCTTTGATAACCCCTGCTCAACCCTGTGGTAACGTAGCACGAGCAAACAGGCCTATCTCAGAGGCAGTGTGTGAAGCATTTATGACCATATACAATCACGCAGTGAAGACACTACAAAGGGACACCACACAAGTAGCTATAGAAAAATAAGTATCTTTATATGGCTTTACATAAGGCTTAAAAGCAATCAAGAAACCACAATGCACATAATTACAGATTCATTTCAAAAGCAATAGAGGACTCAAAAGTGTGTGGAACGAACTTAGGGGCCTATTAGGATGGCGGACGGACCTGCGTCCGTCCGCCACCCCCGAGCTGGAGGGACCGTCCGCAGGGACAGCGGCGGTCCCTCAGGTGCAATTAGGATGTGACCTCCACCCTGGTGGTCACATCCCATATCTTTAACCTTGCGGCGGGTGCTGCTTGAAGCTTTGTGCATGTAAATGCTGGGGGGTATCATAGGTACCCCACATGTGCACCCCCCACCCCCGACACCATGGGGGCCCGCAACGGGCCCCCAAAGACCACATGCTTTTCCACGGCAAAAGCATGTGTCAATGCACATCATAATTTGGCTGACGGTGTCTTGCAGACACCGCCACCAAATAGCCCTCCAAACCCCGCGGATCAGCGGCGGACGGACCTGCCATCCACCGCTGGTCCCACCGCCATCCTAATATGGCGGTGGGTGATGTCTGTGGCCGTGGCGGTGAATCCGCATCCTCCAGGCCGGCGGTGGCTTCCACTGGCCCGGAGGATGCGGATTCACCGCCATCCTAATCGCCCCCTTAGTTCGAGTCCGGGGTCCACACAACCTGGTGATGTACAATGTACCTGAGATTTAAAGGGGCACGGCACACAGCCTCACAAGGAAGATAGGGTGATGACAAGCGGACTTGCAACGGTCACAGCTCCCAGCTGTAGCTGTGTGCACTCACGATAATCCTGGGACGGGACTTAAAGGCAGGCACCCAGCGGCACACGCAGGTGATACCAAGATCCTCGACCTGGTGACTAGTGCGGGCACTCAGCGGCACAGGCCCTCAGCTGCAGCAGCCCACAATAGTGATTGCGATGATTCTCATAGGTCGGCAAATACGGGCACTCAGTGGCACAGCTCTTCAGCTGCAGCGGCCCACAATAGTGATAGCACTAATTCTCGTACCACAGTATATGCGGGTACTCAAAGGCACAGCTCCTCTGCTGCGGCAGCCCACACTAGCGATAGTGATGAGCCTCGTACGTAGCACAGCAAGTGTGGGCACTCAGCGGCACAGCTCCTCAGCTGTAGTGGCCCACACTAGCGATAGCGATAATTCTAGTAGCACAGCAAATGCGGGCACTCAGAGGCACAGCTCCTCAGCTGCAGTGGCCCACAATGGTGGTATCAATGATTCTCATAGCACAGCAAGTGTGGGCACACAGCGGCACAGCTCCTCAGCTGCAGCGGCCCACACTAGCGATAGTGAGGTTTCTTGTATCACAGCAAATGCGGGAACTCAGTGGCACAGTTCCTCAGCTGCGGCAGCCCACAATGGTGATAGCGATGATTCTTGTAGCACAGCAAATGCGGGCACTCAGCGGCACAGCTCTTCAGCACACTAGCGAAAGCGATGATTCTCAGTCTGCGTTGCCCGCAGTAGAACCAGAGGCTCTGGAATTATTTACTTACCCCTCAGAAATGAATCCGGACGGCTGATAAGTGAAGTCTAATATCCCTGAGACTTCAGCAGGAGGCAAGCTCAAATCAGGCCCTTGGTTCAGCAAGATGGATGAAAGTTTCAAAGTCCTTTCAATCTAGTTACAAGGACAGAGGTAGGTCCCGACATCCAGAAGTAACACCCCGTGCTGTGCTGGGGTTTCAGCACAGATCTTTATACCCCAAAAACCTTTGTTCTCAGAAAAGTCACAAATCACTGAACCAAGCCAGAACCAGTTTGGTGTCGTCCTGGAGCACTTTATTTACGATGCTCATCCTGCCTTTCAGGGAGAGGGGGTCAGGCCTCAAACGCACAGTGGGAGGTGGAGCCATCATTCACCTTGCCAAGCACAGCCCTGCTCAGATCAAAGGTTCACCCCTTCCTCATACTCCAACTTCAGATCTCTCCATTTAATCCGGGTTGGCTTCAGCCTGCCCTGACCCTCCAAAACCAGCCATTCAATACACATAACAGCAGGGCACACGGGAAGGTTTAGGCCAGAGCTTTCCAATCGGCCAGAGAACAGTTGGTTATACGCTGCAGCTACGTAAATTCACGAGCTCAGACACAAGGGACAATTGAATAAATCCCCCCTAAAACGAACAGACCAGACACAAGAAGCCCCGGTTGGGTGCGGTTTTACCTTTGAAGAAACGGAACATGAGAAGACATCACGATTAATGGGGATGGCTGAAGAGTAGGCCCGAATAACTTTGATTAACGGAAAACAGAAACCGAACAGTGGTAACAAAAGAGTGCCCATTTGTCTTCACCAACCAGGTGGCCAAAATTAAGAAGTGGTGAAGTCAACTCCCAGACGATAAAACAACAAAATAGGGATTCTGTATGAAGTGGAAAGAAGCTTGAAATAAAGATTATTGTGTTTGTTTTTTAACTGTCCTGAGGAAGGTGGTACGCATAGCAGAATCCACCGAAATGATCAACAACTACCCTTTATGGTTTTTTAATAATTGGTTTTGTGTATGTTTTTAACATTGTGATGAATACTGGTACCATATTGTATAAAGTTTAATAATGTGCTATATGTGTTAACTTATCACAGTTAATGGATAAGCTGTCACAAAATATAGGTAAAGAGAAGAATGTGCTCAGATTAACTAAACATATGATATCTGAAATTGTTTTAATAAATTTAATATAAATCGGACATTTGGAGTTGTAAAGTGAAACCCCGACCAAGCTCATCAAACGACTACAACGCATCCAAAACGCCTTGGCATGACTGATCGTCGACGTACCATGCCACGGCCACATCACCCCCCCACCTGAGGGACCTGCACTGGCTCCCCGTCAGCAAGAGGATATCCTTCAAGGCACTCCACAAGACCAGCCCAGCTTACCTCAACAGACGGCTCTCCTTCTATATCACCAACCGCCAGCTACGATCCGCCGACCTCTCACTCGCCACCGTCCCGCACTTCCAGAGAACAACCACCGGCGGGAGATCCTTCTCCCACCTCGCCGCCAAGACATGGAACACCCTCCCACTGAGCCTACGACAGACCCAAGACCTGCTGACCTTCAGGAGGATGCTCAAGACCTGGCTGTTCGATCAGTAGGTCCCCCCCCCAGCGCCTTGAGACCCTCGTGGGTATGTAGTGCGCTTTACAAATGGCTGATTGATTGATTGATTAACACCTTGGACACCTTAAGACTTAGAGCACTAACACCAGAAAATTTAAAAGTGACCTTGCTGGCCCGTCAATAACCCAGATGATCACTGCTTATACAGTCATGGTCCCTCAACAAATGCCATAAAGGGCAGAGATCTTAGGCCTTGGTTCAATTCAAAATAGAGAAAAACTGTAGGCCAGTTGCTCTAAAACCCTTTTAGGCCTTCCTCCATGTGCCACAATACAAGCAATTAGAGCAGAAACTGGCTTAGACTCATGGAATATAGTATAAAACTTGACCTTACGTTTTTGGCACAAAACAGCAAACAGGCTTGAAATTAAAAGTAGCAAAGCTCTGTGCGAAGGAAATTTGATAGAGTAAGTTGTGAGGGGCAAGAGAAGTTAGGGACCGAATTGGAAACCTTGCCCTTTTTCTCAACATTGAAAACATTACAAGTGATACTTATCTTTGACAAAAAAGGAGGTAAAAGAAAGGAGGGGTTTAGGATCTAGGCTAAAAGATCTGAGATATCTCAATTCAAAGAGTTCAACACTGTCTTAGCAAAACTGCATGACATTTCAATATGTGTTGAGAAGAGAGCTCCTGAAATTTCCTGTAGGGATATGTTTGTAGTGAGCTTCTCTGAAGCTTGGCTCAAATGTTTAGGTAATCAATGCTATGGAATATTACCTTATGGTTTAACAGACTACGGTCTAGAAATCTTTGACTTTTTTAACTATCTATGAGGTGTAGATGGCGGGTCCAGGTCAGCCCCCAGCTGTGCTGGGAATGAATCCTGGCCACTTAGCAGCAATGGAGCAGAGAATCAATCCCTCCACTTCGCTCACATGTCCTCTGCTCCAGCATCTACTAACCCATCATCTTATATAAACAATCCCATTCCAGCTAACTTCGTAACACATTGTGCTCCACACATTGCTCCTTTAATTCACAAAATTATCAATTCTTCCATGAAGAGGAATATTCTCATCTAAAATAAGTCATATTATCTCTTTGCTCAAGAAACCAAATCTTGACCTGAAGGTCTTCCAAAATGGAAGGCCTTTTCTCAGCCAACTAATTGAAAATGGAGTCTCCTATCTCACATGCCCAACAATGACCTCATGACCCTCTTCCAATCTTCCAATTTTTATCTGTATGCAGTACAGAGACAGCTACTGTCCAAATAATACATGAATTTCTTTGCAAAACATCCGTCAGCGATGCATACATTACGGTGTTACTTCATCTATCTGTTTTGTTTGATCATTTAACCAATAGCAACTCTCTATAACTTGTCCCCATGGGTGGATTTAGAGAGTCAAATACTGAACTTGTTTGCTTCATTCCTCTAATCCATATTACAATTCTTATAATTGGGCTCTTACAGATCACCCACCCTTTCTGTAAAATGTGGAGTTGTTCACATATCTTTTCTTTTTCGTTACCTATTGAATCTCTATGTCGAACCACTTGGGCTCTACGCTCTGTGAAAAACAAATCTACATATACCAATATGGCAACAATATCCAACTTTACCTCAGAGTATCTAACTGATTTGACATTTCAACCTTAAATTCCCACCCTGCAAAGCTGATAATTTGGATTAATTATTTTTCCTTGAACTGAATCCCTTCATAAACTGAATTCAATCTCCTTTTCTCCAGTACAGAATTGACTTCTTCAACTATCATATGCGGGTATTGTGCCCAATCTCTTCTCATTTGCTATATTGTTGGATTTCAGCATCAACCAAAATCTCATGATTTTACATCACACCCCAACCCTTGTGAAAACTGCTTTATTCCAACTGTTACTACTAAAACTGTTTAAATCTACCAATTTCTCCCTCTCTGATTTAAGATTAGTGCTGCAGGCTTTTCTAGTCTCGCTCTTGAAGGTGGGAATGCCTTATTCTTATGACTACCTAAATGCACTCTGGCAAACCTGAAAGCACTTCTTCATGTGACAGCTCACCTTGAAAAAAGTGGAAAATAATCAGATCATACAACTAAAATTCTAATGAATATCCCTTTGTTCTCTCTTGAAACCAAAACTAACTTTAAAATGTCCTACATTGCTCCTAAAGCACTACATCTCAATATTCCTAGCAATCTGAAAAACACCTCAAGAAGACACTGAATCAGGAACTCTCCTGCTAAGCACCTAGAAAATGGAGCCAGCTACCAGAACACTGGTACACTGAACAAAATCTGGAAGCTCTCCAGAAAGACCCAAACCCTCAACATTTTATACAATGTAAAACTGTTATTTTTTTCCTATTGATAAGAATTACAGTTACTGTAAAGAAACTTTGGTCTCAATCGCCTAAGTGTTGAGCCCAACATTTCTTTGAAGAAAGTGTGAATATAAGAACATTAACATTCCCTCATTGATAGAATACCTACTGAGGATTTAGCCGGTTGGGACGTAAGCTTAAAGTCTATGCATTGTATGAATGGAAGAATGATGTGCAAGTAGGGGTAATTCCCCACTTGTTTGACCAAGGAAGGGTTAGGCAATCTAAAGTGATCCTTGAAATACTGGTCCTGATGAAAGCTGCAGTATCTTCTAGGAAGGCTGAAGCATGTATACCACGAGGAAGGTTATTTGTGTAATTGAACCACACATGGCGTCTGCATTCAGTTTTAACACTGCCAAGGCAATATTTTGATAATAAAGTTTGTTGCTGGTATGCCTCAAGCAGCCTTTTAACTATTTACTGCTAGGATCCCTTGACATAGCTGTAAGTGTGCCCTTAAAGAGATCAAGTTGAAGCCTGCGGCGGAAGTATTAGAATTGATCGTGAAAACTCTATGATGGAGCATGCCTTCAGGATTTCCTGAAGAGTGAGAGTTTCATGTACCAGTATTGCTCAGAGAGACTCGACTCATAGAGGACACCTTGCTTTGAGTTATATTCGCTTTTTTCAGGGAAGTTGGCAGGATCCCAATTGATCGTCTCCCTCCCTTCCTATTATTATTTAAGTATTAAGCTCCATCACTTTCAAAGATCACCAGATACCACTGGCAATCATGACTGTCCATTTACTTTCATATGCTCTACCAGACAGCAAATCCACTCCTTACTCTATTCTTAGGTATCAAAATATCAAGTTGATGGTTTCTCTCCACACATCTCCAACCCCTGCCACTTCTCCATAGATGCACATTTTAAACAAATCATGCAATCTAATTACTACATTTCATGGCTGATAAAGAAACAAAGCCCACTCCGCATGTGACTTTAGCCTGTCCAAGTGGGGTCTTGTCATATTGTGCATTGATTAGCAGGATTCCCTAAAACCACTTTGTGCTTCTAGAGCAGTCAAGCACTAGAGCCCCCACTGGCTCCAGAAAACGTGATTATGGAACCTAAATGCCCAATTAAATTCATTTGATCCCACTGGAAATATTAATCGAGGATTACCTTTACTATATGCCCACTCAGGCGTTTCAGAATTTTTAATAGCAAAACATCTTGTTACTAGACCGAACATTTTTACGTTCTTTTTGGGCAGAGTGCAATAATATGGGATTATTTGCCCAGCTGATTTTTGCTCTGATCCCACTGTAGAGACATTACTTAAAAAACTTAAATCCATTGCTCTATAAGTGACCAAAGTTTACCTTTGGCAAGGATTTTCTTTGCAAAATGGCAAAGATTTCCAGAATTGTAATCTTGAAATGTACTGTTTGTAGAGGACATCTGTTAAAGTACATTGCAAAAAAGGTAATCTGAAGGTGGTTGTTTAGGTTGAACTTGAGGTCTCCAAGAATGTGAAGAGTAGGTCATAGTGATTCTAGGATGACATCAAAGCACTTATAAAATTATCCAACTGCTTGAAGTGATAGTATATTGCCACAATGTGGGAGCTGAATCCGCTGATGACCGTGGTAAAGTAGTACTTAAAGGATGAGCAAGCTGACTGCATTGTAGTGGTATGTGTAGCTGTTACTGACTTGCTGAGAAGGAACCCATCCCTCTACTCTGCTTTTCTTCAGCTGTGTGTGGAAAAAGTGAAGAAGGTGTGAAAGAAAGGCTCAAAATTGCAATGTGCATATAGGCAATTGATGTCTCAGTGATGGCTGTAAAATGTTACGATGATGTCAGAACTAAAGTGGTAGGTGCCCAATAGGAGATTAATTGTCATTTCACATGCAAAGTGAAATGGGAAATGCTCTGAGTTGCGGTCTGTGGGACTTGGTAGGGGTTTCAAAGGAAAGTTAGAGGTTACCAAGTTACAATTGAGAACATTAGGGCATTGTCCCTTTTAGGGCAAGCTTACTAATCAACCACAATAGGAGCATGAAGTACACTCCTTTAGACTCTCTGAGTAGTGTAACAGAGTAGTCCAAAGCATACTAAAACCTTAGACAATAGCAAATAATAAATCAGTGTCCAGTTAGTGCTTGTTTTTTGGATATAAAAGTGATTTATTCTACACCCAACTAAATCCTACACATGCAAAATAAAAGAAGGACCTTAAAAAGCAATAACCCAGGTAAATACTTTTTATACAAAATTTACTGTGAAATTTGACACAGAGCTTAGTGTGACATATGCCAGGGAAAAATAAGTCTTTTTTAGCGGACAGGCCTATTTCCTAAATGAGATTTGCCACAATTAGACAAATGTTCAATTTCTGATTTCAATTTATGCTTAAATTCTGGGGTCCTCTGCCTCCTAAACTGAGAAAAATCCTAACTTTAAGACTTTCGGTAATCACAGAAGGCATTTAGGAGTCCTAAAGTTAGGAGTTCTAACTTTACTACTCTTAAACTGAGAAAAATCCTAACTTTAAGACTTTTGGTATTCACAGAAGGCATTTAAGAGTCCTAAAGTTAGTACTCCTAACTTCTGTGAATACTGAAATGAGTAAGTGCCTTCAGTGAATACCAAAATGAGTAAGTGCCTTCTGTGAATACCAACACGGTAATAAGTTTAGGATTTTGTCTTAAGATAGTTCTGTGAATCGGGCCCTTGGTCTCCAGATTAAATATTGTAGTCTCAACATTCACATTGTAGTCTCAACATTCACCACCTTCTTCACCAATTTGCCCAGGCAATTCTCTACAGTAGTAATAGTCTTATAATTATGTTGAGTTTTCCCCCAAAACCTCCAGAACAGATATAATATTGGCTCAAGACCCTCCATTAGAGTCCCAATATCAGGGTCCCCTGGTCCTCTTGCTACAGCAGATTCTTCCCTTTAAACTAAGGCTGAAAGAAATGCCCTTTACTCACTCCCTGAATGTTTCTACGTCATTTTGTAGGCACCGGTAAAATAGACTCAGCATCACACTGTTGTCCGATTGAGACACAAGCCAGGACAGGAACTGCAGCACTCCAAGTAGCACCCCCTTTTTCTTCAGCCAGCATTCAGAGAATGTATCATGTGCCCTAATGTGTGGTGGTTCCAGTTCACACTCCATTTTCCTTGTTCTGCTGGAAGAATAACCGATGAAACTGAGATTCAGCCTGTGTTCGCATCCTGGGACAGCTCTTCTTTTCATAGGAAATGAGAACCTGAGAACCAATCAGCAGGTCCAGTCAGAGTTTGGTGTGTTATGACAGCAGATCTGAAACAGAGGCCCACAAGTGGGAGGAGCAATCCTAACCAGCCACCACACAACACTGCTTGCATTAGCATCTCATGAGAAGGATAAGCAGGAAGGCGGCGGTGTGTACTTTGCACTTCAAAGGTAGGTCACCTCTCACCCTCCAGATACTGATGCCGGGTTCACGTCTAAGGGGAGGCAGCAGAACATTCCATGTCTCTCCCTCAATTAATGAGGCATCTCAGCCATCCCTACACAGGAGTTCCACAATGAATTCATGTCCCCATATATTAAAGAACCATATACACACTCCATGCTCACCCTATCTCATGCATGCAGAGTAAACATGCAGTCTCCACCTATGTTTGACACGAATGAAGCTCTCAGATGATGGGGACTGGGCACCTTTTAGCAGGAGATGTCAGCAGCATCCCTCCCTCTGAACGTTGCAGGCAAAAATGGACTACCCATTATTTTCTAATTGAATCAATCAATCAGGGGCTGTTTCATCTTTCATATAGTCTTTATTTCGATTTCAGTATCATAAAAGACAACATCATATATTTAAAAATAGAAGTTAAAACCAATAGCACAACATTTCTTTTGCCCGATTACATTGCACAAGAAACCATCAGGGGGATATGGTGATTAAGTCAGTCCATCCATTTAAAAAATAATAATAATTTAGATGCATTAAATTATATAAAAAATATCATTTTAAAATCGTTCTTATACACTTTTGAATATATAATAAAGATTAAGAAGAAGGAAAACAGAAGGTCCATATACAATTGGTATCCCAAATAGTCTTTTTAGCAGCAAAGTATTTTAAAACCATAAAAATCATTGTAAACTTAATTTGCGTGCTCGATTATCCACATCCAGTGTAAAAATTCAGCAACAGCTATGACCACCGGCTGAGAGCCGTTTGTTTTGAGAATTCTTAAAGCCTCACAACCAGTGGTGAGACCCATCTGCAAGCAGATGGGCTTCAACCACATCTGCCTTGGAGCTTTATATTCTGGGTAGATCAATAAAATGTGGGCAAAACTTTCCCATTGTGTAGGACAAAAGGGGCAGCTGGGTTTATAATTACTGTTCCATTTAGAAGTGAAGGAATTTACAGGAAGGGTCCCAACCCTAAATTGATGGTTTCTCTTCCTGTCCCCATGAACCATGATATAGTCCCAGTAGCCATCTAGAGCAGTTAAATATTTTAGTTCCAAGAAATCCGCTGTGCGTGACGGGCTAGTACAATTACTAAACCTTCTGAATGAAACCATGCTCCAATATAATTCTCTAAAGACTTTCCTAGGCGGGAATGGATTAACTATTGGATCTTCCCACTGACAGCCCAAACTCATGGCAATATATGCTGCCCTTGCCTCCCTCATCCATGGGATTTTATGTGCACTGTCAGCATCTCTGACTTCGAGGAATGCCCGTGCATACTGAAAGAGGTCAGGAGTAACTCACAATCTCCTCCAGTATGCCACCGGCCTATACCGGGCCAAATCCTCCAGGCGTTGGCATCCCAAATCATAAAAGAGGGGGACTAAAGGGATGGATGCTGGAAGACCCATGATACCCCTTAAAAGCTTGTTTTGAGCGCTAGTCAGTAGGGCAAGGTTACTGTACCCCCACAGTTCAGCCCCGTAGAGGACCACTGCACCAACCTTAGCATCGTAAATCTTAAGTGTTGGGGCAATTGGGTGCGTATGGGAGAGAAATATCTCTTTTGCTAGGTCACCTGCTAACTGGGCATGCTTCGTAACCAGCTGGTTGGTGTGGTGTTTCCAGTCTAGTTTCGAGCCAAGAGTTATGCCCAGATACGAAAAGACTTGAGTCTGTTCAAACTGAGCCCCATTCATGACCACCCTCCCTCTTACGTTCTTGGTCTTATGTAGGACCATAAACTTGGTCTTACTCACATTAATAGAAAGTCCATAGTCCTTGCAGAATACCTCAAATCGATCTATTGCCTTCTGCAGGCCTGGATGAGTTTTATAAATTAATAAGGTATCGTCTGCAAACATCAGCAGGGGGATCAGTTTGCCGTCCAACTTGGGGGCATCAGTCGGATGGTTCTCAAAATACTTGATCACCCTGTTGATGTAAAGTGAAAAGAGGGTTGGGGACAGTACGCACCCTTGGCGCACTCCCCTTGAGATGGGAAACTTGTTGGTTACACTCCCTTGTTGATTCCATCGAACCTGGGCATAATTGTCCTCATGTACTTTCATTAGGAAGGACAGAATATCTAGTGGCATGCCCTGATCTACAAAGACATTCCACATTTTGGCCCGTGGCACCAAGTCAAAAGCTGACTTGAGGTCAACAAATGCCGCAAAGAGCGAGCCCCCCCCAACAATACCACACGCCAGTATATTAAAACAAATCTAAAAACTTGATCTATTGTGCTTGTATGACTGCGGAACCCTGCTTGGAGAGGTGACAATATTTCTTCCTCCTCCATCCACCCTTGGATTTCCTGCAGAACAAGCCTTGCTATCACCTCCTGTACACACTCTATTAAACTTATTGGCCTATAATTTCCTGGATCCGAGCGCTCCCCCTTTTTAAAGATCGGAATGATCGCAGCACCATTCCAGGTGTCTGGTATGGGTGAGCCTTTAGCAATACCGTTTACTAGGGATTGAATATACGGTGCCCATACCTCCTTATCATGCATAAATAGATCAGCTGGTACTTGATCCAGGCCTGGAGCTCCTCCCTAGGGATAACTTTCAATATTCTTTCAACCTCGGTTCTATCAAAATGTAACGGAATGATATCATTAGTGGTGATGACAAAATCTTCATCCATCTCACTAACAGTTTCCGGAGGGGCAAACTGTGTCGCAAAATGAGAGACCCAAAGGTTGGGCGGGACATGGTTAATGGGTTCTCCCCCTTTAATCCCTCTTCCCCATTTAACCAAGTCCCAAAAAGTTCCCATATATCGTTCTTTACTGGCACAATACAGCTCCCTCCAGTGCTCCTCATCCCATGCCCTTTTAGCATCGTATTGGGCTTCTTAGTAGGCGACACGGGCGTTCTTGATTCTGTCCCTGTCTTTTAGTTTAACTGCCTCTACCAAGGCTTTGTACGCAGCCCTGCATGATTTCCCATACCATTGTTCTTCCCTATTTACGGGCCTCTTCCGTGTGTTAGAAACCTTTTTTATAAAAAAATCCTTTAATTGAATAACAAATTTGTTATGGATCGGAATGACACTAGCTACCACATCCTCCTGTGTAGTGCATTTCTGGAGATTAATTGTTGCCTGTATTGTCAGTTCCCTCATGGCAACTATATTTTCCTCCTTCACTAAGCAATTTGCCCATTTAATTCTACTTGTGTCATTTGAAAGGACAATGTCGACACCATCTAAGGACACCTCCCGGTGGCTAGGTGTAAATAGCTGGAAGGATAGGAGTAGTGGGTCGTGATCACTTTCTACCCGTTCAACTACCATCATATCCTTGATATGGGGCCAATTCTCTGTATTAGTGAGGATATAATCAATACGGCTCTTACGTATACCATTGTTAAAAGTAAAAGCCCGTAGTTTATCAGAAGCTGTTCTACCGTTTACCGTCCGTAGCCCTTACTCAACGCATAAGACTTTGAGCTGAAGCGCCACCTCGGTCCACTTTTTAATGGGCGATAGGGACAGCTGTGGTATATTCCATGGACAATCTTCTTCCATGGTAAGATCAATATCGTTACTATCGAGGTGTTCGAAACAGCAGTTGAAATCTCCCGCAACTAGAATGTTGCCTTTCCCATTGTAAAACGCAAGGAGTGTTTCTAACTGAACAATAATATCCGAGGGTTTGCCCCCCGGCATACCCCTTACATAAATATTAAAAATAAAGAGAGCCTTGGACTCGGGCACTGAATTTGTATTAGTAGAATATCATTACTTTTGGTATCCAATTGTTTGACTATATAACTACTATCCTGTCTTACCCATGTAATTAAACCCCCCTTAGGTCTACCTCGCAGACTGGGAATCGCTGGTTTAAAAAAACTTAAGATAACCTAATATGTACTCTGGTGCAACCAACCATGTTTCCTGGAGCAATACTAGGTCCTTACTACCTATAAAAGACAGCCAATCTTGAGATGTGACCTTACTTCTTAGTCCAGCCACATTCCATGAGACCAAGGATGTAGCATCAGGACCAGTACCGATTGTGTGGTGTCCCTGTTGCCCACTAACACCTGGCCCTCTGTTTGGTTCTATTTGGCCTATTCGTGATGGCTCTTGGGTCAGGCTATTAGTGTCAGAACTGCCCAGTGGAACATCTTTTGCCAGGAGTAAAGGTTTCACTTTGTTTGTGCTGAGTCCTAAGAGTGGAGATTCTCTACAGGCATGAACTGGGCTTATTCCTAGAAGATTCTTATCTCGTCTACATGGCAGTCAATCGTTAACATCCAGCGAGCTTAGAAGCTCAGATCTATTACTCAATGGGACACAACTATTGGGGAGACCTTCCTGAGTTGGGTAGTGTCTTCCTATATTGATCCCAGAAGGGATACGTGGTTGGTAAAAATAGCCCAAGGGTAATACATTAATACAATCTGGACGCATCCTAAAAGATCCTGCCTGCCTCAGGATATGCGCCACCATCTCCGGAGACCCAAAACTTAAAACTACACAATCTCCTTCCATGCCCTTTCGTGATTGGCCTACCCAAGAGATGATCCCCTAGCACAGTTTTCTGATTCAAAAAGTGAAGTGCCTTATTTTTGGATGAGGACCAATGCTCCTCTTCATCATCTAAGATTTTCGGGACATTTGCCAAAATGATGGAATAGGGACATGCCTCCGGAGGGAGATGAAGAAACACTTCCTTGGGTGAGCTATTTCCCGCTCCCTGTGGTCTCCCTAAGGGACCCCGGGGTCCCAACCTCGCTCCAGAATCGATGCATATTAAAGGGGCCGATGTGTTGGCCGTTGGGGCCATTAAAGGACGACTCGGACCAATAGTAGGAGTTACATCAGCATTAATGGGATGTTCATCAGTTGATTGGATCCCAATGATGGTGGAGTGCTCTTTTAGTAAATGCCTTTCTAGGGTATTTAATCTGAGGTCAATTAATTCAAGTTTCACCATGACTGGATCAATAAGTGCCCGAAACTTTTCCTCAATTTGCCTTATGTGCATAGTTGTTTCTTTCGAGACGATGGCCTAGCATAGGTCCCAGGGACTTGCTCCCTTCCTGCACCCTAGAGTTATTTTCCAAATCCACTACTTTTTCTGTTGATAACCCCAACCCATGAGCGGGATTTTTATTCCTTGCCTGTTTCGAGTTCTGGTGGCTTCCTTTAGGAGCACTAAGTGCTTTCCTTTTCCCAGGTGGTTCTCTTCCTCTAGTAGCCAGTAGAACCCTTGACTGCCTAGTGCGAGTTAAAGAAGGGGAAGGAGGGGGAGTGGATGAAGAAGAACATGAGGTATTAGCCATCTGTGTGGACTGCAGAAGATCCTGCTGAGGGAAGGATATTGACACATGTGGGGTTAGTGGACAAACTTGTTTGGCTACAGTTGACTCAGTCACTGATACCGGATTTACAATCAGGTTGAGTGGATCCAGTGAGAGCCTCCTCTCTGTGAGCTCTATCTCCTTTATTAAACTGATTCAGCCCATTGAAGAAAGGCATCTAGAGTCCCCACACCGCCTGCCCCGACTCCAGCCCCCCCCCTTGCGGGTGATTTTGCTCATGATACAAAATAAGTAAGAGCTAAGCAAATTATAACACTGTACTAGTACTATATAAATGCCAACAAGCAGTATCACTCCCCACTGGTGCCGACAAATATAAGTGTCTACGGATTACTTAGCTACGCTTGAGTCCCAGTCCGTATTTGGGAAGTTAGGGGGCCGGCCCTGCCAGGCTTCTTCTGGCCCCTGACGGCCACAGACGGCCCGCCCTATGCCCGGGCTTCACCCTGCACATCCTGTGCACGTTCCGCGACGCGGAACTCTCGCTCCCTTTTCAGTGCCTCCTGTGGCGTCCTGACGCGGTAGCATAAGATGCGCAATGAAGCACGCTGGGAAATGTAGTTTTGACTCCTGGCGGGGGCAGCTTCCATCGAACCCCGGGAAACAGCAATGGGCACTCCTCCATTTTGGGCTAAGCAGTTCGTGCCCCTGTAAGTAAAAAAATGCAAGGTTCTCTCAGGGGCTCATAAATCGCGGCTACTCACCCATGAGGGTCTCAATGCTGACACCACTGCCACTCCCTCCTTGCCCATCCTAACTACGGTTGTCATGTTCAATTGTCAATTGCCATGTTCGCTGAGGTATAAAATCAATAACCTAAGGGGGATTTTAAAGATGTGCAACAAGTGGAATAGAGCGCAGGGGTGAAGCCTTCCAGAGAAATGCAGGGGCCATTTCTGTCAATCACAGGCATTGTAGACACATCTCTCTTTCATGTTTAATGGAAGTAATTGAGGTTAGTGGTGGAAAGACTGCGTTGAGTGATGGTCAAGCTGAGAGCAGAAGAGCATCTGAGTCAGGGCTATTGTGTGGAGTAATGTAAGGTAATTGGTATCATATGTGTCCATGAAGCCCTGTGTCTTTTAGAAGTGAGAGACATAGAAAGAGCGTGGTTGTAGGGCTGGATGTGAACATGGTGCGATATGGTACAAAATGTCAAGGTTCAGGCACCCCTCGTGCACTGAGATGGGGGCTCAGTAAAAGCATATAAGTGAGAGTGAGACTCAGTAAGCTAGACACTTGCTGCTACGGTATGTGGTGATTCACCAGGCAAACGCAGCAGGGCTGACTCAGCCTTCCATCCTGCCAAGATAAGTAAACTAAGCAACATTAAATTAGCCAACACTAATATCTGTCAGGTACAAACTGTAGGAGCAGAAAGGACTACATAATAATTAATTATCATATAATCATTGCAGTGCGGAGATCAATCGGATAAAAGAAAGAAAGATTTATGGCTTGTGGGTTAAAATCACCAGAATGAGGGGACTTTCATTGTAATCTCTTTACAGTTAATGGTGCTGGAGAAGCAATTGCCTAAATTAGGAGGAGGGTTGCAGCACAGTCACATTGAAGTCTAAAACCACAGTGCAGTCCAACCACATGGGGAATTGTCAGAATGTAGGTACATAATTTGGGCAGGGGGTACCCATGCCATCTTAATAAACAAACCTGTTTAGGTTTCAACACATTTCTAAGGAAAACTCTGCCCAACTCTGGCAGCTGGGGCACAAGCAGCAGACAATTTTCCAGGGAAAACAACACAATAACATTTCTAAATCAATTTTGAAAAAGCGAACAAAACTAAAAGAGCAAAAAACACACCAAAACGATGGAAAGTGGATAAGGAGAACCAGATACATGATTTTTTTAAGTGTTGAGTCAAAAAGCACCAAGAAAGAAAATGCTAACGTAAATGTTCAGTTTGTTTTTGGCCAGACCATAAGTGCAATTTCAGGTTGACAGGGATGGAGCAGGCACGTCAAGCGTGTCACACCAAAACAATTTTACATTAGGACTTCAGGAGCTCCAAGTCCTCCATTGGGACAAGGACTGCAGCTGCAACCGGCGGGAATTCCTCAAAGTTAGATATGCCATCATCGTGCTCTAGATTAATCCATTGATTTGGGTAGCAAAAGCTCATAAGAGGATTGGCTTCCGTAGCTGCTGACGTCACCTCCCCCATAGGCCTGATTTCCGGTCTCGCTCTGGTCCAAGGCTTTAACTTGAAAGTCACTTGTAGGTTTTCAAATTCTACCAGCTGGGCAAAGCAGTGGCTGGGTAGGGCAGGGCTCCATGCTGGGCAGCTGAACCAATTTTCAGGATGACGAAAGATCCTGGTGGTACAAACCTGTTTTTCTCACCTCCTGATTTGCACTCTCACTTGCAAAGCTACTGCGAACTACATCTCATTTGAGGTCCTCCCTGATATTGGGTGGTTTCGGTTGTTCTCAAGTGAAGGCTTGGCAGAGAAGACCACTAAGTGACCATGTGAGGCATGAGGAAGTTTATGGATGGGTTGAGGAGCCCACTGCATTCTCTCTCAATACTTTTCTCACTTCTTGCAGACATAGCATTGCTTCAGAGTTGACTTACTTGTGTGAGGCCATAGAAATAAGGTGGGTAGAGGCAGAGTGGAGGGCCAGAAGACCTGCTCAGTTTGACTTCATATGGGAAAGAAAGAGAGAGTTGAAGCTTGGGAATCTCTTCACCTGGCAACACAATTGAAGGATAGTACAACATGCTGGAGAGCAGTAAAGGCCCCCTTTTTAAAGCCTGGAAATGGTCCCTCGATAGAAATTGCTATCTCCAAAGATGTTTGGATTAAGCATTTCTAAAAGCTATGTAATGGCTCAGATAACTCTACATTGCCAGGCAGTGAAAGTATAGATAGAACTTACGATAATGCTGACTTGAAGTTCACCATAGAGGAAGTCAACAGAGCCCTGCACTAAGTCAGGGTGGTAAGCCCCTGGTCCAAAAGGTGTCCCAGTGGACCTGTTTAGGTCTAACATCACTCTCTGGGGGCCCATCATAACTCAGGTTATTAATGCTAGCTGCCAGGCACGAATACCTAAGACCTGGGCGGAGTCTATTATTGTCCCAATCTTTAAAAAGGGGGACCGCCAAGACCCCAGCTGCTACAGACCAATTTCATTGCTTAACTCCATGGTAAAAGGGGCCGGGCGTGTGATCCTGGAGCATCTGCCAGTTTGGGCAGACGATAATCAGGTCTTATCAGATCTGCAGTATGGCTTTCGCGAGGGGTTGGGCACTATGGAGCAGTGCTTAAACTTGGCTATTTTAGTAGGGATATACACCAGGGTGAAAAAGGGTAGATTATACTTGGTATTCGTGGACCTCACCGCGTCCTTCGATTCCGTTAGGGATGACAGATTATGGGAGGTCCTCGAGGTACTGAAGGTCGACCCATATATTATCGCATTCCTTAGGCGCCTTTATAGTGGCGCTTCTGCCAGAGTACGATTTGGTGTAGGAGGGAGTGTACTGCTGCATTTCCCATTAGGAGGGGGATTAGGCAAGGCTGAGTGCTGGCCCCCTTTCTTTTTAATCTTTATACTATTGTACTGGGCAAAGCACTACTCAGGAGTGGGCAAGTTTTTCCCCAAGTTGGTGGTCGAGCAAACCTCCTCTCCTGTATGCGGATGACGCAGTTTTAGTGGCACGAACGCAACTTGTTCTACAGAAGGTCCCTGATAGTGTCTTTGTGTTCATGAAGGACCTCGGCCTTAGTATTTACATATCAAAGACCTACGTAATGAGATGTGGCCAAGGGAGTCAGAAGCCTAAATATATATTTGTGGAGGGACAGAAGCTCCCTTCGACTAAGAGCTTCTCATACCTAGGCGTATTATTCAACCACAAAGATACATGGGACCAAACAACATCTACAAAAAAATTGGCATTTGTCCGGTCTTCCACTGCCCTTGCAATTTTTTCGAAGAAATTAGGCTGGAAACCCCCTGTGGAGCTCCTATAAATCTACAAAGCTAAGTGCATCACCTCTGCTATGTTTGGAGCTGGTGTGGGGTTTTGCAAACACTCTCACTTCAAGTGGTTGAAAATTCCTTTTTAAGATACATTTTATCTGTCCCACCCAGCACATCTTCCTATGTGTGTCATGAGGAGTTGGGTCTCCTTTTTATCTCTGATCTTATCAAAATGGAACCAATACTACTGTGGCGTAGTATTTGGTCAAAGGAACAGACCCAGCTAAATAGGGAGATTTTGCAGGATAGTCTCAATTTGGATGGGGTCTTTAAGATTCCCTGGGTCAGGTTTGTTTGTGACTTTATGAATCATCTAGGCCATCCAGAATATTTCACTGACCCAGGGTTCACGCAGGCGCTACCTAGAAAGGCCCTAAAAAAGGAGGGCCTTTGGTTTTTGAACTCAATAAGATCGGCAGGGGAACTTTTAAAACCCAGTTTTAACCAACATCAATTAATAACAATAATAATAGGAATGGAGCCATATTTGACATATGTACCTTGTGTGGTTCTGAAATTCTGGACCCTACCGTTGTCCCGGTATCGAGGTCCGATACCCGTGTCCCGAAACATCAACGTACCATGACGAATTTGGTGTCGACGAACCGATAATGATTAGGACATCATTCCTATGCATTTGCGTCATGATCGAGACATGCTAACACCCCTGAATCGTAGTTTCCGTCCCGACCCCTCAGACTCCATTTTGTAAACGGTATCCATCTTGTGTCTTGCCCTCATGATAAGTCAATTAAAGGTCGAGCTTGATCTAAAAGGACACGTCCACCTTCCCTGACTCCCCCCTGACCTGTCCCAACTGACTCCCTTGCCTCCAGCCAAACCTGTTTAGGCAGCTCCTCGCCCAGTGGCCTAATGCGATAGCATCAATGCACAACATGCCCCAAACCATTCACTACATCCAGATCATGTTTTCTACACACACGCCTTTCCGCGTTCCCTGTTTATGGGCAGTTTTATGACTAGGAGGTGCCTTCCTTTATTGGGGCTTCACCGATATCTGATGGAAGTTCCGGGCTTGGCTGGGTAATCTATCACGAATTGGACATCTAAAATACGGGCTTGCCTACATGACTTCGCTCTTTTGTATTATTGTAGAAATATGTATATAGCCATATCATAAACTCAAGAATTCTTGCTTGCAGCTATTATTTTTGTATATAAGGAGAAGGCTGGTTCTGTAAAAACGAACAGTCTCCTGAGAACACATGACCCGTGTTTGTCGTGCTTCTAGGACACCTGTTACTTGGTAGCTGCCAATAAAACTTGATCTCTGACTCGACTAGAAGACTCAGTGTTTCTGTGGTCCGGAACAAGGGAGAACTCAGAGGTCTTCGGGTGTTATCCCCTGGCACCAAACGGGTTCCTAAAAACCCGTTACCTCAGTTGGCGCCCAACTCGGGGCGGTATCAAGCGGCGACGGTCCAAGCCAGATGTTCGTGAGGAGCTTCGTGTGAAAATTCCAGAGGACGGCCAGCCACTTCAGCGACCCCTGTATGTCGACGTGGTTCCAAAGGTCTTTGCTGCGAGGTTCCCCGCGTCCCGACGGCTACGAAGGACTGCTGCCCTGACTATCGCCTTGTTTTGGACCCAGTGATCCTTGGTAGAGCGAAACGATAGACGAGTCTTCTAGCGACGTCACCGATCTTCAAATACTTCAGTTAAGTATAAGTGGAGCGTCTCCCAGTCCTTAGTTTGTCCTTAGTTTTTGGTATCCTTGATATACGCTTTGATTTGGTACTTGCAAGCCCCAAAGCCGAAGGACTTGTGTATTCACAAGAAATATCGTAACAGATAATCCTTTGAAGTTTGAAGCTAGACTAGTGAGCGAAGATGCCTGGTTTTAGCAGACTTGGAAACTTGTTTTGTCTTGGTTATAGTAAGGACTCCCGATTAGAGGATTCCTGTCCGGTTCCTCCGATTGGAACTCCAACATATGAGCTCTATGTAAAGCACGGCGTAGGTCCTATCACATATAATGAAGTGTGGATAAAATACACCCGCAAGGATGGTGTTTTAAAATGGCCCCAATATGGTAGTTTCGACTCAGAAATATTAGATAACCTAGAGGTCAAATTATTTAAGAGAAAAGCCCAGCCAGCGATGTTTGACTCTTTCCGCTTATGGCGCAAAGAAGCCAAACAGAAAGAAATAAAATTAGCAAAAAGGAATAAAAGAGGTATGTCAATGGTGCAAGCTGCCGTTGCATACAGGGATAACGAGGAAGAGCAAGAAAGCGAACAAATACTTAGGAGCAAGAAACTAGCAGTAGATAAATGCTACCCGATGTTACCAAATAAGGGACAAGGTCAAGAGGAGAGATCCGAGAAAGATCCATTAATGTCCCACTTATTAAGCTCACCTCCACCGTATGCGTTAGACGCTACTACAACGCCAAAGCATTTTACTATACCGCGCCCCGGCGCACGTAACCCAGCTCTTGCACGAACGCCAGCTCCTCTTCAGCTGGTTCCTACTTCTCCGGCGCAGCCTTCTCAAAGGCCGCCGTCTCTGCTACCTACTCCATCTACTTCTACGACTTTGCCTACAGCTCCAGCTATTGTCTATGATACAACGTCTACTACTACTTCAACTTCCTCTGCTATTGCCTCTACTTCTTCTTTGCCTCAGCCTGTTTTTTCCGAGGCACTTACTCCTCCGCAAGCTTCTCCTTCTATTAGACAAAGAGTGACAGGTACCGTCACTGGTCTGCTTTCACCTTTCTTCGGGTTGCCTAAAACGACCCCTAAAACAGAAGATAGACAGTTACGTAGTCAACTGCCTGATTACGAGGAAAGAAAAGTGCTGAATGAACTAGCACGCCAATGGATTACGGATACTGTTAGATATGATGTTCAGTCTGTTATGGAAGTTTTCCGTCAATGGAATGCACCCACTCAGAGATACGTATTCGAAGAGATGTGTGTATATCTGGGCGAAGATTTGGAGACGAATGATCCCAAATACACAATGAACGAACTATGGCGTACACGCTTTAAGTTCTATGAAGGTATGATTATAGGTGCAGATGTTGAGAAAGCGATAGAGTTATTGCTCTCTTATAGGAGTAAGGGAAACGTCTCTAGATCATGTCACGAAGACGATGCACCAGGTGGGAAAAGAGCGAGACAGTACCCCATGAGAGAGGTTCCTCCGGTTTGGAGGGAAGGTGATGCGAATGCGAATCCACCAATTCTGCCTCATTTCCAGCGTATATGGGTACATGTCCCCTGGAAAAGATCCGAAGTCTTAGCACTCAAGCAGACACTGCCTGATCCTCGTAAAAACCCGACTGGGTATTATAAGGAGTTATCGCAAACTGCAAGCTCATGTATAATGAATTTAGCGGATATAGACATGTTGTTTGGGAACGTTGTTCCACATCCTTTATGGAGCAAAATACGTCATACGAACCATGACCAAGAACTAGGTGACTCATGGGCGAACATTGCCGCTATAGATGCTAGACAAATTGGTAGTTCTAAACCTGAGCCGTTAATAGCTGAACTTCCCGGTAGAATTATCGCGTACATGAAAACCATAATGCCTGAAGTACGCGTAAACTGGGACAAGCTATCTGCGTGCAAGCAGAAGAAAGATGAGAATGTGTCTGACTTTTTCACAAGATTTGAGGAGACTTTCACCGATCATAGTGGTCAGGATATGGCTACCGAGGGTGGTCAAAGATTGTTTGTAGACAAATTCGTACATAATTTAATCCCTGAACTGTGTAATAAACTGAAAGATTCAGAGAGTGCTTGGGCTGTCTCTACGTCAGCGCAAATTTTAGCTACCGCCCAGTACTATGAAAGTAGGCGCAAAGACGAGCTAGATAAAGTCGACAGAAAGACAAAAGATTTAAAAACTAAAGTTCTTCTCCAGCAAGCCTATCCGCCTCATACGACTAGTCAGCCCAATTATCAACAACAACAGCAGTATTCGAGAAACGCGCAAGGAAACGAGTTTTCCCATCAGCGTATTGCTTATGGCCCGAATCAATGTGCGTATTGCAAGGAAGAGGGTCACTTTAAAGGTAATTGTCCGGCTCTTGCGCGACGTTTGAGCGGTGCTTCAGGTGTAAGGGGAAGAGGTGTTCAACATGCCCCTAGAGGTAGGGGCCGTGGAAATTTCACCCAGAATACAACTTCTTTTCCGCCTCAGAATTCGATGAACAGCTTTGACCAACAGAATAATGCGTCGTCTAGGTCAGCTCAGTACTATGCTGACGACTATTACACCGAACACGAAAATGAGGGTAACGATTGCTAGGACAGCCATGGACAAAGAGAGGGAGTTGTTTCAGTTCCAGTAGATCAGAATGGACCTTATGTCGAGGTAATTACCTCAGGAGTGTCAGAGCAATTTCTGCTGGATACTGGTGCTACAAAAAGTTCTATCATGCACTCGAAACTTCCTGGCGCACCTTTGTCTGGCGAAATGAATGTTTCAGTAGGTTTCTCTGGCGCCCCTGTTAGAAACCCGATCTCTAGTCCTATATCTCTTTCTATTGGCCCATGCGAATTAGAAGCACCCCTCATTCTTACAACAGGTTGCGGTGAAAATTTGTTAGGTTTGGATTTGCTAAAAAGGTTATATGCGACTTTGTACTGTTCCCCCTTGGGAGTGCAACTTACTTTAGGTAAGAAAGTCATTTCTCCAATGTATTTGTCAAAGGACAATATTCCGACTGAATTGTCATCACTTCCTGATATACTTTGGGCTAATGGCTCCAATGATGTAGGTCGTTTGGAGATAGCACCGTATGTCATAACATTGAAAGCCAACGTTAGGTTGCCACGTATTCCCCAATACAAAATATCTAGCGAATGTGAAAAGGCGTTATTGACGATTGTTTATGACCTGATTGATAAAGACGTCATCGAAGAAACAACAGGAAATGTTTGTAACAGTCCAGTTCTGCCCGTCTTAAAGCGTACTGATCCTTTACAACCGCCTGTGTATAGGTTCGTCATCGACCTCAGAGAAGTGAACAAGATAGTTATCCCACAGTTTCCAGTTGTCCCCGACATTACTGCTTTATTGACGATGGTTCCAGCTTCAGCAGCTTGGTTCTCGGTGATTGACCTGAAGAACGCTTTCTTCAGCATCCCGATTGCTGAGGAGAGTAGAGATATTTTTGGATTCAATTTAAGAGGACGAAGCTTCCGCTTCAAGTGCACTCCTCAAGGCTACTGCGAAAGCCCATCAATATTCAGTCAGGCCCTGAAAACACAACTAGACACGATTGTTCTACCGAATGGTTCAACTCTGATTCAGTACGTAGACGATCTGCTGATCGCTGCAGACACTGAAGAGATTTGCAAGAAAGCTACGTTGTCATTATTGCATCACTTATGTAACATGAAGCACAAAGTCTCTCGTTCCAAACTACAATTTTGCCGACAAGAAGTAACCTACCTAGGTCACATCTTGTCGAAGGAGGGAAGGAGACTGACACCAGAAAGAATACAGGCAATTGCAGAACTGAGTGCCCCAAGGACACAGAGAGAGGTTCGAGCCTTCTTGGGCATTACATCGTACTGTAGACAATGGATACCGAATTTCTCACTACTAGCCAAACCCTTGCTGGCACTACTCTGTAAAGACACGCCAAATCCTATGCCCTGGTCTGAAGATTGTCAGACGAGTTTCCATGAGTTGCGTGATGCATTATGTTCGGCTCCTGTGTTGGGAAACCCCAACTACAGTAAGCCTTTTACATTATATGTCCATGAGAAGGAAGGTTGTGCATTATCAGTTTTAACACAACATTTTGGGGACAAACAGCGCCCATGCGCGTATTTTTCGGCAACTCTAGACCCTCTGGCTAAAGTCCTACCAAGTTGTCTGAGGGCTACCGCCGCAGCAGCTGTCTGCATTCGACAATCCGCTGGATTAGTCATGAATAATACTCTGATCGTTATGGTTCCGCATGAAGTAGACATTTTACTAAACAGGACGAAGACACAACACCTTACTAGCGCTCGACTATCCAGTTACGAACTTACACTGCTAGCAAGTCACATCCACATAAAGAGGTGTGATACACTGAACCCCGCAACGTTATTACCCATTCCGACAGAAACAGACAAGATTGATAACCATGACTGCTGTTTTAGGACAGAAGAAGAGACAAAAGGGAGAGTAGACTTACAGGACACTCCCCTTCCTGAATGCAACGATACTTTATGGGTTGATGGTTCATGTTTCAAGCTGCCGAATGGTGATACGACTGCAGCATATGCCGTAACGACATTACACACCATTATAGAGACCGCGCGTATTTCCCACAATTCTGCACAAGCCGCAGAATTGATTGCGCTTACCAGAGCATGTGTGTTAGCGAAAGGAAAGCGAGTGAATGTGTACACTGACAGCCAATACGCCTTTGGTGTGGCTCACAGTTTTGGGAGATTGTGGTGTGAACGTGGGTTTCTTACGTCACATGGTGCAAAGATACAACATGGTCAGCTAGTTAATGAGCTCCTCCAGTCACTGACCTTGCCACTACAAGTTGCCATTGTAAAATGCAGTGCACACAAAAAGATTCAGGATGATGTTGGCCGCGAGAATGCATTTGCAGACGAGGTTGCGAAAGAGACTGCAAGGAACACAATGAGTCGGATGTATGTTGTAGGTCCCGCTAGATGGATTACTGATGTGGGAATGTGTGAGGACACCATCGAAAGCGTGAAATCTATACAAGCCGAGGCAACTGAGAAAGAGGTGAATGAATGGAGAGAAAGTAAGGGTAGGTTAGATGCGAATGGTTGTTGGGTCGAATTGTCAGAACACCAGCGATGGCTATTACCTAACGCCTATGTACTTGCAGTAGTAACCATGGCTCATGGAGTTGCGCACATTAGTTCGAGAGGAATCTGTAAAGTATTGGCCCCAGTATGGCAAAATGGTAATATCCCGAAGTATGCAGAGAATGTGGTCAGAAACTGTATGGTGTGTTTGAAATACAATCCCGGTAGGGGAACCCCAACTCCAGCTGGTCATTTTGCACCTCCAACGTATCCGTTCGAGGTTTTGCAGCTCGATTTCATTCACATGGAGAGATGCAACAATTTGAAGTATGTGCTCGTTGTTGTTTGCGCTTTCTCCAGGTGGGTGGAAGCGTACCCCCTTAAGGACAATACTGCCTTGTCAACTGCCAAAGCCCTTGTCAAAGAGTTCTTCCCGAGATTCGGTATGCCTAGAATCGTCTGGAGTGATAATGGAAGTGAATTCGTAGGACGCGTGATGAAGAGAGTGTGTGAGTGTTTAGGCATACAACAAAAGTTTCACTCTGCGGATCACCCCCAATCAGCTGGATTAGTAGAATGCTACAATGGCACTTTAAAGCTCAAATTAGCCAAGATCCAAGCCTGTACAGGTCTTAAATGGCCTGACGCCTTGCCCCTAGCACTCTTGTCAACCAGAATGACAGTCCATTCCAGGTTAGGACTTAGCCCCCATGAGATAGTGTTTGGCCGCCCAGCCAACGTCTGGGGCGTGCCAAGGCCAAAGAAACTCAGCGAAATAGAGCACCCCGTACTGCTTGACTATTTGTGCGAATTGACAACTAAATTGCGTGTTTTACACCAACAGGTTCACAGCTCCTCTCCGCCAGCCTCTGACGATCCAGGTCACTCCATCAAACCCGGCACGTGGGTCTTGGTGCGGAATTTCCAGCGCACAAACAACGGACAGCCGAGGTGGACCGGACCGTACCTGGTACTTCTTTCCACGAGATCAGCTGTTCGGGTGGAAGGCAAAAAGAACTGGGTGCATGGGACCCATTGTAAACGGGTCCCTCTGCCCCTTCCATACGACCGGTGGGTCAACGAAGGAATTGCCGACTCCGAGACAGAATCCATACCTCGCTTCATCCCTTTCAGCGATGCACGTTTAAAAGAAACTGGTACCGAAAAGGAGAGTGATCATATTTTACAAGGACTTGTGCCACCGTCTATGCAGTTGGACACTACCCAACCTGAGACATTGTTTGAAGACCACACCGTACCAGGAAAACGACGGTACAATTTAAGGTCTAAACAAAGACACTAATAAAAGCAAACAAATGTGATTTCCCTTCCCCCAAGAACTATTTTTGATTTTTCAGCTCTCTCACTCTCAGGAAACTTGCTCATTTTTGATTTTCGAACCGCCATCCGGTTCTGCTGCTAGGGTCGCGGTTGAAGTCTGGGGAGTGCAACTGGGGACGTTTAGGTCAACGGTTCTGGTTGGTCCAAGGGAGTTACCCCGGACTGAACAGAGCGCACTCCCTGGCAGAACCAACCTACCACCGCGGGCAGCAACTAGAGGATGGAGTTTCCTAGGGTAAAGAGACCTACCAGATTCACGAACATTGAAAGACAACTATGCACTGTACTGGCCAAAAGAAGGTTTTTGATAACATGTATTTTAATGTTGTGTAGCATAACGATGTTTTTTGACTGGTTATACTCTATTCGTATTCCAAGTTACTTTTTCAAATGACACCCGGCCACCGCCTCCTCCTACTATCTCTCCACACTACTTTCACCCTCTACCTGAACACGAGTCTGCCAGAAGACTCGAATTTGTAAATAACTCATTCAGTCAACTTCTACACCAACACCAGTCCATAATGAACACATCGAACTGTTGGGTATGCGGACTCATGCCGCACGCGACTGATAAGGGTATCCCATACTTCATCCTGCCTTTCAGTTATTATGGTTCTCTGTGGGCTTTCCAGACCATGTTCCTATTCGCCCTAGAACCATACCCGACCCGTTCTACTGAGAGTGATTCCAGTAACAAGGCACTAGTAGCAGGGATAAGAAATATGAGTAGAGAGTTCGACACATATCTAACGATTCCCAAAGATGAACTCACTCCGTACACTCGTTGGAACGTAACTAAATATGGGGTTTACCTGAGTAAGAGCCAGACAGCAAAGAAATCCCGCCCAGTTTGGATAGTACCCAACCGAGGTCACTTATGTTTACAAGGTATCGGTAGGGATCCCACAGCACAATTAGGAAAGAGTATATGCACGGAAACCTATGTGTTCGCTTCCCGAACTTCCCCTATACTATTAGCAGCCATAGGCACGTATTTCGTCTGCCATGACCAAGCCTACACCTGGTTGCCCCCTGACTTCTCAGGTACATGCTTTATCTCATTTCTGCTGCCTCCCATCTACACGGCCAGAGTAGATTACCATCGGACAAGGACAGCTAGAGGTGTCGTGAGTAAAGGGTTTTCTGCCATTTTGGGGGCCTATGGTGAACAGCAGGAATATTCGCCAGTTATCAAGGATATTTGAATCTGCCGTGATTACAACGGCCGGAGCCCTTGGCAATTTGACGACCGAACTTCAGTCGGATCGACTTATGACCCTTCAGAACCGAGTTGCCCTAGATATCATACTCGCCGATCGTGGTGGTGTGTGTAGAGTGATCCAATCCAGTTGTTGCATTTTCATCCCTGATAACGCACCGACAGTGTACCAGGCCATCTCTAAGCTACACGAGATATCTGGTTCCCTTCACGTAGAAAAAGGGGACTGGTCCTTACTAGGGTGGTTCTGGGAACTGATCGCTACCTGGGGATGGAAAACACTGATCTTCATTGGGATGATCTTAGCACTTCTGTTTATGTTCTGCCTGTGTGTACAGTGCGCTCCTGCACTATGTGGCCTCTGTGCTACCTCATGTGTACGGAAGCCTGTGTCAAGGGACGAACTGAGCAACAGAATGATGCTACAGCAGCATCTCCACGAATTCCTCCATACAGACTTAGACTCGGATTAACATGAATTATTGCCTTATATGAGGGCAAAAGGAGGGTCTGTGGTTCTGAAATTCTGGACCCTACCGTTGTCGCGGTATCGAGGTCCGATACCCGTGTCCCGAAACATCAACGTACCATGACGAATTTGGTGTCGACGAACCGATAATGATTAGGACATCATTCCTATGCATTTGCGTCATGATCGAGACATGCTAACACCCCTGAATCGTAGTTTCCGTCCCGACCCCTCAGACTCCATTTTGTAAACGGTATCCATCTTGTGTCTTGCCCTCATGATAAGTCAATTAAAGGTCGAGCTTGATCTAAAAGGACACGTCCACCTTCCCTGACTCCCCCCTGACCTGTCCCAACTGACTCCCTTGCCTCCAGCCAAACCTGTTTAGGCAGCTCCTCGCCCAGTGGCCTAATGCGATAGCATCAATGCACAACATGCCCCAAACCATTCACTACATCCAGATCATGTTTTCTACACACACGCCTGTCCGCGTTCCCTGTTTATGGCCAGTTTTATGACTAGGAGGTGCCTTCCTTTATTGGGGCTTCACCGATATCTGATGGAAGTTCCGGGCTTGGCTGGGTAATCTATCACGAATTGGACATCTAAAATACGGGCTTGCCTACATGACTTCGCTCTTTTGTATTATTGTAGAAATATGTATATAGCCATATCATAAACTCAAGAATTCTTGCTTGCAGCTATTATTTTTGTATATAAGGAGAAGGCTGGTTCTGTAAAAACGAACAGTCTCCTGAGAACACATGACCCATGTTTGTCGTGCTTCTAGGACACCTGTTACTTGGTAGCTGCCAATAAAACTTGATCTCTGACTCGACTAGAAGACTTAGTGTTTCTGTGGTCCGGAACAAGGGAGAACTCAGAGGTCTTCGGGTGTTATCCCCTGGCACCAAACGGGTTCCTAAAAACCCGTTACCTCACTTGCTCTTTTGACAGATTATTATTCACTAGGTTTAGGCTCAATATTGTCTATAGACTTGTGACCTTTCCCAAAATGAATGGCTGGTCTCATCTGCTGCAAATGTGTCCTTGTGACAATCAGTTGGCCCAATCCACTATCCATTTACTCTTTTTCTGTATATATAGCGGCTGGTGGCGGACCCCTTGCTGGTGTTCCGCGCCGGTCTCCCTCCGCCGCTGATCGTTGAGCAGCCGCCGAGAGGGGGGGACCGAGAGGGTATCCAAACTACCCTTCCCAGCTGCCCCGTGACCCAGGACCAGCCCACGGGAGCAGAGAGCGCGCCTGCTGGCGCATAAAGGTGACGTGCATCACCTGCGTCGCGGGAGCGCCGGGCGAAGCCCGGGCAAAGGGCGGGCCCTCTACGGCCCTCTGAGGCCAGAAGAGGCTGGGCTGGGGCACCCCCCCTGAAGTCATCCAGTAAACAAGGTAATTGTGTTTCAAGATTAGTAGAACAACCAGCAAAGCTATCTCATTCTGTGTTGTCATCCAGCTATAATGAGGAAGCAGGCTAAAAGTACAAGGATGGCTACACTAAGGTCGAGCAACAAACAAAAAACGGACATCCCCCAACCAGTACCAACACTAACTGCCATAGACAAAATGTTACAGCAGACAATAGGGGTCGTAGCTGACGCAATAGCAAGTACGGAGAGAAGGATGTCCCTACCACCTATGATTATTGTTCGAGACACACAGGAGGTGGCTACAGACCTTTCTGTAGTTACTGTAGATGCTACAGAAGATCCAGATATTAGTCTTGGTGTCACCTCTTCTTCTTCTTTTGTGGATCTCCCGTGCGCCCAGGTCCCCACTGATAACACGAAGGAGACAAATAAAGTAAATAACATAAACACAAAAAAGGCAAAATCAAACATCAGGGAGGGAAAAGGGCCCAGAGACCGTTTAAACCACGGAGGGAAAACAGGTCAAAGTAAACCCACAAATCATAATTTAGTGGCACCCATAGACCCCCCTACACCAGGAATTCCCTGCTGGATTACTAATATGGTAGATGATTTGAAAGCTGATTTAGAAGACACCATCACTGCGTTCATTAAACCCCTTATATTTAAAATTGACAGATTAACTTCTTTGATAAATAATAAGGGAGTTGGTTCTATAAGACAACTGGCACAGGATAGTGCCCCAATGAAAGTGAGACAGGAAGGGGGTTCACCAAAAAAACCACTGAAAGATAAGGGAACACCAACAATTGAATTGACACCAAGTAAACTAAGGAGAGTAAATCAAATGACAACTCAAGATGCACAAACAGTTGCAATATCTATAAACCCTGGCAGTAATAATGAGACTACACAGGCTCAAACAAAACAACAATGACAAGGAACGGCTCAAGTACCAAATGGAAATAAAGACCAAATCACAAAAGATAACTCTAAGGCAAACCCCACCCAGTTAGCAAATGCTCCAGAAAATAAAACAACATCGATCCGTTTTAGGACAATTAATCTTCCACCTGAAGCTTCACCTTTTGTGGTCGTGTTGACAGGAGTACCACCATTAAGAGAGGGAAAAAGGGAAACCCACCTGGAATTAAAGAATAAATGTGTACAGTGGTTGCAGATAAATAGACCCCCACCCCCTAACATTTGTAGTGAAATTCTTACAGTCAGGAGGGGGGAGTGGGTTGGGAGAGGAATAAAAACAATAGCAGGGGACGTAATAATAGTTAATTTTAGAGACACTGCAGTAGTAAACTACATATGCAATGCACCCCCTAGCAGATCTCATACACAAATTCATCCCGTCCATTTATCATACTTCTATCCCTATACACCACAAAGACCTGTGCAAAGACCCGTGCAGAGAAATAGAATTCCGATGAATAGGGCCTACCAGATGGAACCCCAGTATGGATTGGCCCAATGGCAAATGCCATGTCAAGCGACCCCAACCTATGACTATCTGTTAACTCAGCATGCGCATTGGAATAGGTTTAGCGCACTTGAAGAGGTCAATTGACATGCACAGGAAAATTCTACCACTTTTGATACTCCCACAAGAGCAGAGGAGGAAGGGCCATCCGCAAGAGTAATAGAATTAGGAATCCCGAGCGTTTTAGGATCTAATAATGGTAAGGGACTCAGTAAAAAGAGTTTAAAAGCTAAAAAAGGGAGAAATAAAATAATAGAACAATTAACTGATAAGATAACTCCTGTGCCGAGCAGATTGGCTAGTAATATTAGTTCTGAACTCTGTACCCACATACCAACTATAGAAGTAGTCCAGGAGGAGTATCCACCAAGGGGGCTAGTAGAACAACCCATGGCGGATAACTCTGAAAATCTCCAAATTATATCCTGGAATATTGCAGGATTAGCAGCCAAATTTGATTCTCAAGAATGGCATAATTATATTATAACATTTCAAATTATATGCTTGCAAGAAACATGGGCGATCGACCCTAATCTGTATAGTTTAGAGGGGTACAAATGTTTTTCTGTCCCGGCCAAAAAAACATCATCGGGGAGAGCCATGGGGGGACTAATAATGTATGTAAACCTTCACATTCAGGGAGTATGGTCCAGCTATAACTGGGACTCACACAATATACAAGTTGTTGGGTTTCGTCATAAAAGTTTCAGTCTTATTCTAATTAACTGGTACAATGCTGTCGGTACGATGGGAAAGGGGTCTGTTGTTAAGGAATTGGACTCCTGTTTAGAAAAGTTGATTTCTTTAAATGAGACACCAAATACCTCAAGTATAATACTTTTGGGGGATTTTAACTGTCATCTCTGTGATAATTTAAAACCATTTAACAGAGAGTGGTCAAGATGCACTATAATGAAAGGGCCACATTTTGCCCATGTAACGGAGGGATGGGATCTTGAGAAACTAACGAAAAGGTATAATTTGGTCCACACTTTGGATCTTGTTGAATTAGGGGAAAATGGAGACCTCAACCCAACATTTAGAGGCAGAGGTAGCCAGTCTTATATTGACTTCATTTTAGTTTCACACCTTTTAAAGAGAAATGTTAGTAACATGGCCATAGACACAAGCATTTTTAGTGACCATAACCCATTGACACTTGCGTTAAAAGGGTTTGTTTTTAAAAACAATTCTAAGAGAATAGACGTTATGGAAAAGGCAGTGGATCAGGGAAGGAGGATTAAGTGGGCCAAGATTGATGGAGACAGATTTTATAAAAAATTGATAATAGAAGGATTAAATGCTATAAACATATGTCTTGACCCTCTAGTGGAAGGAGCGTCAGTAGTGAGCGCGTTTGAAGAAATTGCATGTCACGTAGATAACCTTCTGAAGACATCTAAAAACAATAAAGTGCCTTCCACTCCACGATGGTTTGACACTGCTTGCACTAAGGCGCAAAAAAAATGGAAACTTAGCCTTCATGCCAAACCCAGGGATAAGCTGAAAATAGCACAAAACCGAATTGATTATAAAAATGTACTGATTGAAAGGAAAACGAGTTTACAGATCCAAGCCTGGGAGGATTTAAGGGAGGCTGCTGAAAGGTGAGACATTTCGGTTTTTTGGGAAGGTCATCAACACCCCATGCTTCCAGGACCCAGGAGCACCTAAAATAATGAATACTATTCTACCTGAACAATGGCAGACTCACTTCCAGAGCCTTTATAACTTCACAGGTCATGTAACTCAAGGGGAAGCACCAAGGTTAACTCAAAATCAGAAACTGGACTTTTCCATGGAAGAAGTAGAATTGGCAATAGCAGGGCTCAGTAAGAACAAAGCACCCGGCCCGGACGGAATACCTTCCGATCTCTACTTGAGCAATATAGATCTCTGGGTCCCGCTGCTCACGAGGGTCCTGAACGAGGCAGTGGTGGCAGGACTGCCCCGTTCTTGGTCAACAGCAACTATAGTGCCGATCTACAAAAAGGGGAATCGTGACGACCCCCAGTGCTATCGCCCCATATCCCTCATAGATGTGACAGCGAAAGTATTGGGACGGGTCATTTTACATCGTTTGCAAGAATGGGCTGAGGAGTATCAGATTCTGACAGATGTCCAATATGGCTTCAGGGAGGGCAGATCCACCACCGACCAATGTTTGAACTTATATCTACTGACTGCAAAATATACCATCGCTTGTAGAGGGACCATATATATGGGGTTTATGGACCTTTCCGCGGCGTTTGATCGCGTAAACAGAGAAAAACTTTGGTCGCTGTTGCTAAGTTTAGGAGTGGATCAACCCCTTGTAGATGTCTTACAGGCTTTACACTGGAATACGTCTGCAAGTGTGAGGTATAATCAAGAGGGAAGTAAGACCGACCCCTTTGTATGCACCAGTGGAGTGAGGCAGGGCTGCATCTTAGCGCCCTTCCTATTTTCCATATACATAAACCTCTTAGAAAAAGAACTCCTTAAGTTACAGGTGGATTCGCCCCAAATTGGTCATCGCGCAGTGCCGGTATTACTTTATGCCGACGACGCGGTATTGTTAGCAAGAACCCCCTTGGGGTTGCAGAAGCTGATTGATGGTTTTGTCGATTTTATGGCCAAACTTGATTTATCGACAAATCTGGAAAAATCTTATATTATGTCAACAGGATCAAAAGAAAAAGGGAAATTTATCTATAACATTGGATCACACAAAATTGGCCAGGTTAAGACTTTTTCATATCTTGGCGTACTGTTTGACAATCATTTGACTTTTAAACCCCGGGTGGAAAAACATGCAATGAAATTGGCGGCGTCATCAGGGGCTATCATGGGGTTCGGGAGAAGACTGGGTAGATGGTCCCCAGAGCAGATATTAAATCTGTATAGGTCAATATGCTGTGCAAAGGTCACTTACGGTGCAGAAGTCTGGGGTTTTATAGATGAAAAATTGCAACAGATACAGGTGGAAGAAAATAAATTCCTCAGAAGAATTCTGAAATTACCACAGAGTGTCTCAACCTTCATCATTCATGAGGAAGTTGGAGAGTCTTATATCGAGGACCAGATTAAAGTCAAACCTCTCCTAGCAAGGGTTAAAATCTGGACCAACCCTGATGCACACTTCACAAGACAAATTATAAAAGACTGCCTCAAACGGGATAAAGGGGGTCATATACCCTGGCTGAAGTACATCAAGGACTCTATGGAGGACATTGGCTGTAAAAATTTCTTTGCAGCCCCAGAATCCCTAACTGCCGAGAATAAATCAATGGTTAAAAAACTTTTCTTAGATTGGTAGTGCACGACTAGGGCAGAAAGGGAAAAATGTAAAACCACTGTTTCATCTTATTGCCAATTAACAGTGAAGCAGGGAATGGAACTGTATTTGAGGGTCATGCATAATGCTCAGGACCGTTACTATATGACCCGCTTTAGACTGAACATTCTCCACCATTTATTTGCGGTTCCTGCCGGGTTTACCCTTACAGTGGAGGCGAAGGGTACCTGCGGCTGCGACGACAGGTCTCCGCAGGATACCCTTCATTTTGTTTTACTATGCCCCTTTTATTCTGCCCCAAGACGCAAGTTCCTAGTAGGGATCCTGAAAGAAACAAAATTCAGACAAGCAAAAAGGGCCTTGAGATTCTTACAGGAAGCCACAGATGCCCACACATTGTTCTGTATTGTAAGCTTCATCCGGGTTGCATTACGGTTAAGGAATACAAGAGAAAACTGACTCCAATGCCATCAAATCCCGTAAAGACAATCCCTTTCCCCTAGCCTAATGAAATATCTCTTTCCCTTTTAGCTGATATTTTTTAACTCATATCTTTTAACTCATACTTTTTTAAAAAAAATTAAATATTGTGTGTATATTGTGTATGTGCTTTTATGGTGTCTTTTTAAGTACCGAATAAAGATTAATAATGAAAAATGAATGATTGTTAAAAAACATTCGAATACAGCTTTCTTTGACTTGGACTTCTTTAGTCATTCAACTCTTCCAGATAGGTTCCTCAATACCTCAACAGCAGTGTGTGACTGTAGGGCAAAATGTGAAAAAAAGAACATAAAAACACGTTTTGCAGAAACGCAGATTGCAAAATGTAGACAGCCAAATTCTCTTACCTACATTACATAACTAGCTCTCTACAAAAATGTCAACGTTATTAAACCCAGTCTACTAAACGTATTTGCCCCAAATGTGCTAGGACTTAACAATTAACCCAGTCCGTAAATATGTGGGGAGTGAAATACGCTAGATTTAACAAATACAGGTCAGACTTTTGTAGGGATATATTTATAGTATGGCTTTTAATTGATCGTGCCTGTTTTTGTAAAACATGTTTTGCAATCTACGTTTTCCCATGGAGCTAATCTTTAGCCTACAAACCCTGTAAGTGCTCCTTTCCACCAGTGTCATGAACATTCATAAATGCTGAAAACATCCACCAACATCCGAAAGCTTCCACAGTAAAATATATCAACCGCCTCAAAGACTGCCTTTCCACATCTGAGCATGAATGTCAAGCACATACCTGAAATCTGTGTGATCCTGGATTATTAGATGGAGGAATCTTCTAGCCAAACAAGGATTCCAGTGGCTTGTGAGGTAAAATACAGTTTCACTAGGAAAACATGGGCTTTTACCACTAATAGCAATTGCATCAAGGAGCAGGTTTTTCCTCTGAGAAATTGGTACATTATTTAAGCAGCACCAAACCAATAACAGCAATAAATAAATCAGTAACTCCACAAACCAATTTATTAAAAAACTTCATAATTAGAAAGGACAATAATTTAAAACAAAGCATGAATTAGAGGCAAATCTTAATCCCAAAACACACCAACTGTTGAGCTTGACAAAAGCCAGGAAGGCAATGGTGATATGAATTACATTTGAGGCTGGTTCACCTAAAAATCTAACTCTGAGCACTGGCCTCCCCTGTGGTCAGAAGAGAAAGCCTCCATTTAAGGACATCCTCTCACCAGAGATTGTTTACCATCGGCATGTCAACATCAGAGCCCCACATTTTCTTTGTAATACCTATCTGCTGCTCCTTTCCACCTTCCTCTCCCACAGTCCAACATTCAGTGAAGTGGATGGCCTCTGTGTAACTCCTGCCACAATCCTGCTAGCCCACCAAGGTCTGACATTTACACATTTTCAGTAGTTAAAGTGCTCTCACTGGAGGAGTGAGCGCCTGGCAGAAGTGTATTCATTACAGCCCAGGTTTTCGTACTGAGAAAAACATGTTTTAGAAAATTATCTTCTAGTATAGTCATCAAAAAGTATGTTCATCATTTAATTACACTTTTGATTCATATTATAACAGCGTGCAAGTAATTTGTGTAGCTGCTTCACAAGCTGACCTGTGAAAATTAGAACTTGTATTCACTTGTGGGTTTTTCAGTAGGGAAAAGCTCCTTCAGCCAGTTAATCAAATAACATTTTTATTCTTAATAATACATTGACATGTCAATTTTAATATTTGGTGTGCCCCACTTATACACATTATGCACCGTGGCCTTTTGAGCTCTAACTCATGCTCAGCATTGACTTTGGTAATGTTTAAATTAGGCTTTGCCACACATTAGGAATGGTTTGCTTTGCAAAATGTATGTGACTACAGCCATTTGGTGTTGCCAAACCTGGCTGGAAGTCATGTTTTTAGAGCCCCTATTGTAGGTAGTATAATTGTACACTGCATCCTAACTTTTATGCTGCTAGCGCACATTCGGTGTTATATTACTGTGGGGCAGATGTATCATCACCATCATTTGCGATTCCCAAATAGCGATTTTTAAAAATCGCGATTTGAGAATTGCAAATTGGGATGTATGTAGAAATTCGCAATTTTTTAGCGATTTCTTAAAATTCCTTAATTGCGATTAGCAAATTGCTAATCGCAATTAAGGAATGATTTCCCATTCATTTCTATGGGCCAGGAGGCCTATAGGAAGGAATGGGAATTTATTCTCAATTTGCCATTCACAATTTGCTAATCGCAAATTGAGAATTATTTCAAGGGTGAAGGGTGTCTTAAGGACACCCTGCTGCACCCCTGAAATTTACATGTGTGCGCATATGGCGCACATACATGCCGTAAGGGCATGTATGAGCGCCACATAGCACCTTTAAAAATGCCAAAAAGTGAATTTTTAAAAGAATTCGCAAATTACCACCAACTACAAGTTGGTGGTAATTTGCGATTTCTTAAGGTGAAATTGCAAAAAATAAATGTTTCTTACATAGCATTTAAGGAATCGCAATTTGCGATTCCTTAAATGCTTTCACAAAAAATTAAGGCCCCATTTTGCGATTCCTCAATTTTTGCATCATACATACCATTTTGAGAATTTTTCGTCGCAAACGCTGCTTTTTTGCGAATCGCAGCGTTTGCGACTAAAAAACTTCCTTGATACATCTGCCCCCTATGTTCCTACTTAAAAACCAGATAGGCCAATTAGGGTTAGCCACTATTTCACCATGTTTTGCAGTCAGAAGAGTCTGCCAGTGTGCCCGAAGACAAAATATGCCAGTAATTAAAGTCACATAAAAGCCAAATTCTCGGAATATTCCAAGAAAATGTGACTTTGTCTAAAGTTCACATCCACAATGATACTAAACAAGTCTAAATTCAGGAGAGACTGTAAATGCAGGAGAGACTTTAAATTCAGGTGTGACTTTCCAACATAAACTGAGAAGGAAAATCACAGCTGCGCATCATCAGGAAAACACAGGCAGTGATGGTATAAACTCTCACGTCTGTGGATAATCATACATTATCAGAAAGCAAACTTCAGAACCACGCTTCCAGTTATTGTCCTCTTGTACTTTGACAATTGCAATGCACTGTTAAGGAGCACTCCTAACCGGACATACTAAGCCTTCCACAGGTTTGAATATATCATGGAAGGTTTGAAGAAATGTGCTGTATTCCTTACATGTTGATAGACCCCTATTGGTGGCCTCCCCAAGCCTGCATCATTCCAAAGACCAGTATCACATACAAACCAATGGCAAAAAGCACACTTCCCTAATGGGTGGAAATGTGATCATATTCAGGGATGATACCACACAACGAGACAGAATAACAACATATTGGATTTAAAGGTCCCAGTCAAACCTCCCCAAGCTTTGTGCCAATAATATAGAACAACATCCCCCCACACTTCAGGCTCACACCTTCGCTCATGCAATTCAGAAAAAATATATATATATCATTCATAATTTACAGAGTTATACTCTATTCTGTCAAGATTGTGCAATATCTTGTGTCTTCTTTCCCTGCTGCATGATGGTCCCTATGACGCAAGTAAGTTTGCGCTGTATGAAAACATTATGGTCATCCACAGACTTACTAAATTAAAGAGGCTGCTGGAATAAGGATCACCCATGTTCAGTCACTGTAAATTGCTTCTAGCTCACCTCTACAGTCTTCTCAATCTTGGGGTCTCATAAAAGATTATAAAGACTATACTTCAATCTGGTTGAAACTTGGGCGGGGGGGGGGGGGGGGGGGGAGCTAAAGTAGTTTTCAATAACGTGCGAGATTAATTGAAAAAGTCACCAGTTTGTTAATGCTGGTATTGAATCCCTGTTTCTATCAGGGTTGTTTTTCTGAAATTATTTTAATCAGCAGAGTTACAACACTTTCCACTGGCCGTTGGAACATCATATGTTCTTTATGTGTAGTCTCAATTCTGCTTCTTAGTTTGCAGACACTTGGGGCTGGGGCCCAATTAGTGCAATCAACGAAATAACACGTGGGCTAAAGGGACCAGATTAGCTAGAATTCAAAGTATTTTAGTAATGTTATCATTTTCAACATTTTCAGAATACATTGTTCTTTTTACTGACCACTCCAAAATATGTATTCTTTATGAAAGTCAAAATAAAACTGCCTCTATGGCCTATTACGCTTTTCATATGCCAGATAATACATTGTGCCTTCTTACTACATCAAAATGCTGTGTTTTTGGGCTAGAAATTAACATTTCAAGAAGTATAAATACAAGATAATAAAAGTGTGCTCAGATGAAATAATATATATTAAACAAATCGGTGGAAACCTGGCCAAGGTTCTCACTTCCAATCTTCAGTGTAGCAAGTTGCTATCCTTTTTTCTGGCCCTAGATATAATTTATTTCAAAATAGAGATTCACAGAGATTATTTCAGTTTCACAAGCTGTACTAAGCTAATTGATATGTCTTGATTATGGACAATCCCTTTTTAGGTCTCGCCTAGTGACGCAGCGCATGAAGCGCAAGCGCCGCTCGCCTTGGCGAGACCATTGTCGTCGGTTTTGTGGGCGAAGGGAGACAAGACATGTGCGCGCCCGGACAGACGATGTGCACGTGTACGGCTCCATATCATCTTGGACAGGAGATGTGCAAGCGCCTGGACGGGAAACAGCTTTGTGTCCTGGCCTCACTCTCGAGCCCCCTTCCTCCTCTGTACTTCCTCTGGTTTCATCTCCACTCCTCCCAACAAACTTCTCTCCTTACGGTTTTTCGCCCTCAGGCAGAAAGCCCGTTTGGCTGCCGGTACTGGGCGCTGGCATCTGATCACACAAGAAATCACGTGGAAGCGAAGCGCTGAAATCGGCTCATTATTTCCAGGAGTCGTGTGAAAGTGGTCATATTAGCACAAGATTGGAACCTGTGAGTTGTAATGGCCCCGAAAAAGAGCCGTGAGGAGATAGCACCCCTTAGGAATGTCTGGGGCCAGCGCCCTACAAATGTAGGACCCGCACATGTAGGAAAATCCAAGACTCACCAGCATCAGGGGGTTTCGGAGAAGACTTACAGTGAACACGTGAAGGAAGGAATAGGCGTCTGTAGAAAAATCAAAGCGAGGGAGTAGCTGGTGGAATAACATTCATACCCATTTGAACCATATATCCTAAATGGCACTGAGTGCATGCAGAATGATGCGGGTGAACCTGAACTGAACCAGTCTGTCCAGCAATCCATCCACACACACACATATCTATTCATTTATCCATCCTTCCAACCACCCACCCACCCTCAGACACACATCTTATGTTATGTTAAATTAATTTTATAATGAGCAGCTACCCACAAAGGGTTTCCCAGAGCAGCCTGAAGGAACCATGAAAAAGGAGAAAACAAAAGGATTATTGATTGAACAACCATGATTTTAATAACTTACGAAACGTTCCATAGACTGTTTCTTTATGGATCATTAGGGGGAGGGAATTCCACAGAGATCGACCAAGATAAGAAAAGGAACGGCCACCCATTCTTGTGAGTTTGAACCTTGGAATCACACATTTTTCCTGAGTCGACGATCGTAGCAATCGGGCAGGCTGATAGGGACAGACTATAAATCCATCCATCATCTGTCCATCTCTCTATCCATCCATCTATCCATTCATCCATCCACACACTCACCCTTGCATGTTCATGCATTCATCCATCCACTGTCAGACAGCCACCCATCCAACCACCCACCCTCAGACACCTCCACACATTTAGCCATCCAGGCATACGCATGCGCACTTGTGAATGTGAGTGCATTGCGGAATGCGCTTGCGCAACAATGGTCTCTGACCTTTTTTATGCTTCTCCTTAGAATGTGCGCACACAAACTGAGACACTGAGTATACTCCCCATGACCTCTGAAGAGTGGGCATGCTGATAATGCTGCCTCAGTACTGTGTACGTGCACTGCGGGCGGCTAATGATCTGTGTGTGCATGTCAGAATGTGAGTGTGCACAGGTGGTACTCAGTGTATTGGAGTCTGTGCATACTTGCGAATGTGAGTGGTGCATGTACATACTTAAGACACTGAGCATGCCTCTTTTACTGATCTAGAAGGGAGGATCTCGGCGTGGACAGTTCAGCTTTTTATACTTCCAAGGTCGGCTATAACAAAAGTACCAGTTTGCTGGTTTATAGCACCGGCAGTGCTAGCTGGCTCCCCTCGCACTTGGTGCTTTACAAGTGGCCTCCGGTTCCTGGTAGAGGATGAGGCTGGTGGAACCGGGCTGTCGGCGGTGTGGGTGCCCAGGTGGCACCAGCGCTTGGCACTGTGTCGTGCAGTGGGGTGATCGTCCCGCTTGATGTCACTGGCATAAGCGGGCCTCTCAGTCTCATCGACTCAGGGGGCCACTGGCTGATTGAGCTGAGAGCTATGATGGCCTGGTCTTTTTACAGACCAACCACAGAACGTGTCTGTTAAAGAATGTTTGTAAGGTGTTCGAGGGGCCACTAGAAGTAGGATGCCAGGCGAATCCTCAGTCTGTCTTGAGAGACGGCCAGGGTTGGGTGTGGGATCAAGGACCCGAGTGGGGCGAGGGCTGCTCCAGAGGGCCCCTGGCAATAAGCTAGCTCCTGGAGAGGGTGTTTGGCGATGCTAGCAGCACTATACGTCGCACAGGGATTGTAGGGGGTTGCGCAATTATGTCCGCGGTTCACTGCTTCTGTTGGTGCCCCCCCCCCAATCGGCCACAGATTGTGTGCTTCATTTATGCTGTGTGTATCCAGGTAGACCTCTGAATGCAGGGTCGGCACTAGAGTGGTTCAAACAGTACCACTGCACCGGGCGCTTACTTCGGTTTGGGGTGGGGGAAGCCCTGTTTCCACATTATATTGTGGATGTAAAAGCACCTACTGCAGATTCTTTGCCTCCAGCAATTTCCAGGTAACAGTAAACATTTCATTACAATGCTGTGATTAATATTCATGGTGAAGAGAGATCGGAGTGTTGTCTAATGGAAGTTTTGATTGCTCATATGGTCGCGCACAGGGTAAATATTCCTGCTGCAAAGAAAGTGGACCATGCAGATCACAGAAGTGCATATAAAGTAAATAGTTCAGTGCTTTACTGCGTTTGTCACAGAGATCCTTTTGTTACTTGACCTTATAAGTTAAAATCCTAATGTAAGACATTGACCTATGAACTATCATCAAGGGGCACCATGCACACTTCAAGATATAGTTTAGAATATTGTTTTCTTACCTAGCCTTTCATTATCCTATTGTCACAAAAAGGGTTAATTTGGGTAAAAATGTATTACTATTATTGTTAATATTATTATTAAAGAGAACCCCCAACCATGGTGTTCTGTTTTTAAATCCTGAGTTTGTGCTTCTTCAGACCAAGCACTATTAAAATCTACTGCCTACCAGTATGGATGACATGTGACTCCTACACCTTGTAGTCGTCTGTCTTATGTAACCTTTCCTGTACACTGATTTACACATGTATGATTCATTGTCTTGTAGTGTAGTTCCTATATTCCCAATAGGCTCTGCTCATTGGAATATTATACACAATATACTGAGTTCAATATGTCTCTATCGAGTATACTAAACTTAATTGTGTGTGCCAGCTAACTCAGAGGTCACTAGAAACTTTCTAGAATAAACAAGAAGGGACTAGTCTCTGACAACCGCATAAACATAACAACTCTGTTTCCCCTAGAATCTAAACATATCTTCAGAGCGGGGGAAACAATACATAACTATTTCACTCAGTCAATCGTGCATGCTTCATTTCTATAGTGTTTGCACAGAAATAGAGAGACGGGCGTTTCAATAAAAAGGGTTTATTGAACAGTCTTCTTTTTCATGCAAGAGAGGTGAACTTCTACAATCGTTAGACAGAATGCGAAGTATAATGCGTACAGCGTGAGCAGTAATTTAAAATAATACTGTAATAGCATTGTCTGTTGCTATAACATGTAAAAATACATACATAAATAACACAGGATAAAATACTCAACTGGTGCTTCTAAAATACGCCTACACCAGTGTACCTAACCTAGGTCTAGTACGAGGGAAGAAGTAGGTGTTTGTCTTTTAGCATACGTTCAGTTTTGCCAAGAATTGCCAAAGGTTTCTCTAGGTTCTAATCAGCTCCATACCTTAGAATGAGAGAGGTTGGTATCTCTGTCTCGGGACTCGATTTCCCAACACCCCGCAAGGGGAGTCGGAAGCACTGGAGCTGGATTTCTCAGCAGGAGGATGACAGCTTCTGGTCAGTGTATCAGCTGGAGAGTTGGCTTCCTTTGGCACTTGCTGTAACGTGCTGGGTCGTGCAAGTAGGTAGTCGAACTGCACCGAACCACACAGTTCTTTGTTATAGCAAGTGAAGGTATATTTATACCTTGAAAGTGTTTAGGAATGCCAATATTGACGTAAAAGTCGGGCATATGAACGTCATGAATGAACCCCTAAGGAGTAGATGTTCATGCATAATAAATGAGTTCTTGGAGAAATCAATATCCAGGCTAAGGGAAGTTCCTTCTGCTTAAGAGTCTGGTTTTCCAAGAAATCGTTCTGACATAGATGAACGGATGGAAGTAGCCATGCCTGTATTTGGGAAACATGGGCTATGCCTAAATAAGGACTGGATTTCTATGCCTATATAAGGGCAATGTGAATTGTACCTATATAAGGGCATGAATCGGGAAATTCATTCGGAATCTAAAGTCAAACACAATACCCACTCCACTTTCTTATGTACGACGTTACTAAATTCTAAACATGTTTAAACATATCTAAAACATATCTACACATGAAGTGTGAAAACCCATCCAAAATACTTAAAAAATGCATTAGAACTGGTTGTACACATAAAAAATGCATAGGTGCTGTACGCATTAAGGCATTCTAAGCATATATTTACATCCGAATGCTATCAGAATGAATCATGAAAATATACATTTGTGAAATGGCTCGTAAATAGAGATTACATAAAACTGTTTGTATGTGGACAAGGTCAAATATTGTCTCTTGGAGTATTCAAAGAATTCTTGTTCTCTATGAATAGTCCTACTATACACAGATTACTTGTGCCCAAAAATTAAAAATACAAATTTGACCCCAAAAATTAATCATAGGAAAAAGTTCTTTGTTTTCAAAAATGAAGGTCAAATTCAAAGTTTCTCTGAACACTGTGTGCCAAATTCAAAAGTCAGTGCTAGCGCTTGGAGAAAACATGAAATCTTCTATGTCTGTAAAAAAATTGTCTATCATTGTAGGTGACAATTGGATTACCTCATTTAGAAGATTAACCGCACATAGATGTGAAGCATCACTTTCAGCATTGGTCGCATCAGCAATGTTCAAATCGGATGTTACCTGCGTACCTGAAGTTTCCTCTCGTACCTCAGTATCAACATTTTGCTTCTGTGAGATCTCAATGAATGCTGTCATCAGAACTGGTAGCCGCTGGGGACAACACAGAGCATGGGCCGTTACCGGGTCCAGCAAAGTATCAACATCCGTTGGCATGACTAATGGGAGTGTTAGATAGATGTCTAGCACGCATTCTTCTCCGCATAGCAGGCAGCATAGAACAGGTAAGATGCAATATTGCCAGATTGGTCTGAATGAGAGAAACCATGTGATATCTAATTCTCGTAGACAAATTAATCCCAAAAGTTGGACGATGCGCTCACGACACTTCATCTACAATAGAGATCTCTCTATGGTGCTTCGAGTGACGCTGGCGATTTGGCTTGCCATATCGTAGCAGTAGGAGCAAAAATAGTATCCCTGCAACGAGTCCCAAAAGGAGGGGCAGTCTGCCAAACACAGAGTGCACAAAGTTTGGAAATATTCCTAGGACTGCTTGAAAAGGTGCTAACAGTCCGAAACATACATTCTTAAATAGATGTTTAATACCGCTCGTATCAGACATGTTTAAGATACGACTTGACATTTCCAAGAAATGTATAGGGCAGTTTGTAGTTAAGAGGGCATGTATCTCGGCAGAAGTCCTTGCGACTTGCAGATCATAGGTCTCTTTGGCCGAGGTCAGTGGCACCGTTTTTAGCAAAAGAATGGCTTTCATTCTGCTTAAAGTATCAATTCGTAAAGAAGAGATGTTCAGTGAAGGCCATAAAGGCGACTCCCTGTCTGTCTTGGTTTTAGGAAACAATACTTGCAGACAGCAAGTGACCCTGGCTGACACGGTTACTAGATATGGTATTCCTGGCAACATGGCACAGCAGCTGTGATCGTTCAACATGAGTTAACTTCCATTTGAAAGTTGTCCAAAAATTGGATCAATCACTGCAGTTGGTGAACCTTGCAGGTGGCAGGATAAATTATTACAGGAACCATCACAGGCCCCGTGTAAGTTCATACCCTGACAAAGGAGAGAACCGCTTAGTGCGTTTTCACAGTTTTTTCCCTAATAAACACTTCACGTCCCCCCTCCAACATCTGTGTGTGTATGGTAATTCCCAGGATATCTTGATGTATGCTTTACCCAAATTTTCATATGTGCCTTCTGGTATGTGTTTTAGGCAATTCTGAAAATGGAAAATTGTAAGAGGCAGAGAGATTGTTCCATGTACAATCCATTCAATAGCTGTTTTTTCTTCTACCGTAAATGGCAATCTTTCCAGTTTTTCAATGCTCAGCACCAATTTGATCTGTTTATCAGTGAGATTGAATTCCGAAAACAGTGACGTAGTATTGATTAAATGCCAAGGCACATAGCCTGAACAAAGGTTTTGTAACGTACAGCCTAATAGCATGATAGAACGTAATTGCGACTGACCATGTTGCAACATGACCAAGTCCTGTTCCCTGATGTCTATGGAAGAAGACACTATGCTGTCCAATGAATATATCCTGGATGACAGAGTCGAGTCATTAACCCATTGTCAACCACAGAGAGAGTTTTCTCTAAATTAATACGATCAATTTCTCGTATTCTTTCTGCAGTCTCTGCTTGCATAATCTTCCATGCTTCATTATAAGAAGGAATAGATACTGGCATATATAAAACGTTTATGACGTGGTTTTCTTTGTCCTAGCAAGAATTCCCTAAGATCAGTGTTATCTTTAAGTAAAGATAATAGTTGCTTTACAGCCTTAAGTGTAGATCTATGTATCCAATCAAGGCACAGTTTCCCTACACTGTATGTTGTTACTATTCAAGGGTGCTGTCTTTGAACAAATCTTGGGTCTGGCCTAGTGAATGTGAAATCCTGTGTTTTGTTCAGGAATCTATCTTGACAGTTCTTTGTGTCTGTGGGCCAGATCAATTGTTTATTACAATCTGGATCTGTTCTGTTGTGATGCAAAATAGTATGTACGTCAACCTCCCCCTCTGAAGTTTTATTACTATCAGGTGTAGGTGTAGGTATGGACGTATTGTTCATGTCTTTGATCTTGGCTAACCCAAGGCAAGACGTCTGTTGGACAGTGTCATTCAAAAACATAATTTGCTCAGGGATGATACATGCTCTAAATAAAGCTTCTGCACCCTGTACCTGACAATCTTTTGTGCCCCAGACAGATTTTGTCTCAATGTTGTCTTTCCAAAAGTCAAAACCTAGTTTAGACAGTTGGGCATAAAAGGCTGCAGAATAAATCTGTTTTGTATTGTCAACATACTTTTCATTCCTGTTTTGTTTACATTCTTAAAGCAAAATGATTCAGCATTTGATACATTGAACCCTGAAAAATATGGGAATTTCATAGCAAATGTTTTTGAGCTACCCTTTGGTGGCATAGGACAATGTTCCCATTGGTTATACATTAATAAACCATAATGATTATAACAATATATTCGTTCACAGTCTGATGAACTTTCTAAATATTCATGGTTTGTAAATACTGCAGACATTTCTAGGTCTGACATCATATTATTAACAGTATTGAAGTCCCAATCATCAGAAAAGGTACTAGATGAAACAAAGTCGCTTAATGAAATCTTGAACTGGTGTGGAATCTTCAACAGCTCCGACGGGTCAAAAATGTCATATTCTGTTTTGGTATAGGAACGGCTGTGATATTCACAGATGACAAGTCTCTTTGTTCACGATGGGATGATCTGTGTGGCTTGAGGAGTGAGTTGATGTTCTTACTTGCTGTGTCCATTTTGACATATCTTCCATTTATCAGCATTCCCAGAGTTATTACCACAGCTAACAAAAGTAGAAAAAAAGTACACCCAACACAATCCAAAGTTCAATCCATGGTGAAACCAGATAAGTCTTTTCCAGGTGATAAAAAAAGTCAGTTGCTTGTTCTTTGAAAGTTCTTTGTGCTGGTGTCGTTTAAGGTTTGCTGGGATCCTCAGAAAACGTATCAAAGTTAATGAAATAGCCAGAGGCAGTTCTGTCAATTGTTGGGATTGCATCAGAATTTGTTGAAATCGCTGAAACACCAGGATCACTTGTTACATTTGTGTAGACAGGTGTTTCTTGACGAACTGTTGTTTGGGTTTCAAGAGGTACAAGTTCCATGACTTTGTTGCATAGTCCTTTTTTTTTGGCACTGCAGATTCCTCAAATGTGATGAGTCTCTCAGTTTGAACCTGTTGGATTGTAGCCAGATTAGTGCACCTGCCTCATTGGCGGAGTCCACTTGGCTTTCTGCTTATTATCGGCCACATAGTGTGGTTTAATCAGGTTGATGGACACAAGCCTGTTCTCCTTTTTACCAGCAAGGGTCGGCAGTAATACTGTTCTTAATCCGTGGATTGCTAGGACAGGTACTGGTTGTCTGTAAGAAGGCCCACATTCCTTCTTGTCCGCAATCTTTTCTCTGACTAGATCCCCAAGCTTCAGGATCCAGACAGGCCTTGCTGGGACGGTCGGTTTTCCCCCAGTGGTGGTTGGCTTCAGGAACACTTTGCTTTGTTTCGTTCTTATTTCTTTTAAGTCCTGTAAAACAACCAAATGGTCTTTGATATCAAAAACTTTTTGGGCCACAACTGATGTCTGACAATCAAGGTCCGCAACCAACATTCTTGTCCCAAAAAGGACCTCATATGGAGTGATACCCCCTAGAGAACTTCGTGGCAAGTTGTTAAGACTACGTTGGACATTTATTAGATGTTTCACCTACCCGTCACCCGAACCTAATACCCTAGCTGTTATAGATTGCTTTATGCCCTGGTTTTCTCTCTCCACAATTGAATTTCCCTTAGGATGGAATAGGCTGGAGTACCGCAATGCAGCACCCAAATTGGCCATGGCCTCCTTGTAAGCTCGAGAGCTAAACACAGGACCCTGGTCAGAATGTAGCGTGCCGACTGTGTATGTTCCGATAAAGACTCGCAAATCTTTTATAACAGTTCAAGCGTCAGCTGAGCGCTGAGGCCACATCCAAATTAACCTTGTCTTAAAATTTGTGGGACCGCATCTGTCCACAGGGACGTCTGCATGTAGAAAGTCTAATGCTGTCTAACAATGGTGTCTGTACTGGGCTGGCTATGCTATAGTCAGGAATCTGGCAGCGTTCTGTGGCGCGATCTCTATTGCAGTCTTTGCAGTTAATCACAAATATGTGAATATGTGCATTCACTTCTGGCCACCAGTACATCTCTTTTAATTCTAATATCGTTTTAGAGATCCCCTGATGTATCAGACCCTCTCACAGATGTGCTTCGTAAATCAAAGCTACCCTATGTTTCCTGTTTAAAATTACCCTATACCCCACTCCAGGGATTCGAGCAAATGGAATACTGTTTGCATCAATTATATATGAGTATTTGAGTGGAAAGTTTTAAGGTAACACTGCACCACTGCCTTTGCATGTTGCATTGACAGCTAGCAATATTTCGCTGTCTATTTTCGTTTTTGAACGAGTGATTGCAGCTATGGAAGCCGTTTGCACAGCTGCCTTCGCGGCTTCATCAGCCAATGAACTCCCTTCAACGTGAACACCATCACGTTGATGACTCAGCGTATCACATGAGCGTTTTGTATTCCTTCTCATAACTGAACTACTTGTTCCCAAAGTGTTTCATGCTTGATTGTGCCACCTTTTGCATCTTTGAAACCATTTTGAAGCCAGTTTTGCAAGTATTCATTGAAAGATTGAACACAATAATACGAATTGCACACTATGAGTGTGGGGAATTCGCGGTCCGTATTCTCAAGTGCCATCTTGAATGCTTGTTGTTTAGCTCGCTGTGCTGTACAATCTCCTATGGATTGAGTTTTAGTGACCATTGGTCTGAATTTGCCATTATGCCAACGACCTTTAACAATCATGCACGCCACACTATAGGCCTGTTTACCCCCCCCCCGTAGCGGGTTGAGCTGATCCGTCAGTTAAAATGATACATTCATACTGGTCTAGAGGCAGAATTTCAGTAGGCAGGGGACATTCTTGTTCGTATTGTAGAAATGCTTGTGTTTTCAAATATGGATTAAAAACGTATTCAACATCTGTTGCAGTAAGAGAATTAACCCATTGTATCCATCTTGGATGTAAAGTTTTAGCATTAGGAATGCTCGCCTTTGTCACTGCTGCTAAGGCAGGTACAGGAGTTACAACTATAATGCATTTCTCCTGTGCGAGGGCTCTTTCTTTTGCTACAGCAGTTTTAACAGCTGTCAGAATTTTTTCTGTGGAAGTGTATTTCATTTCAGCTTGTGTGTACAAGTGTGATTTGTAAGCTAGTGGCACTTTTTCACCTTTGTTAAAAGTTAAGTACATGAATCCACATTCTACTAGAATGATTAATATCACTAAGTTGCATACCTTTACGTGTGTTTGCAAATGTTTAGTTTCTAACATGTCTGTTTGCAATGAATGCAACATTTCTGTGTGTTTTTGTGTCCAATTTACTGTTTTAAAATCAGGTTTGAATAATTCGTAGAGAGGTTTAACCCTTTCTGCGTAGTTTAAAGTGTAAGTTCTTCCAAAATTCAGGAATCCTAGAATTGAGTGTAAGTTTTTGAAGGTTGGAGCAACGCACACTTTTCTAAAAAGTTGGCTGCCAGGCTTTTGCCTTCACTTGATAATTCATATCCTAAAAATAGGACGTTTAAATGGGCAATTCTAGATTTTTTTAAATTGAATTTATAACCCTCAGAGGCAAATTCAAGTATAATGGTATTCACCCTATTCAAGTGCCTATCCAAGTCATCATCTGTCAGATAGATGTCATCGACATATGACAATGCTTCATCATCATAAGTTTGTAGTAACTCTGTTACTCTTGCTGAAAATAACCCAGGACTATTCTTGAATCCTTGGGGGAGACGACAGAAGTGACGCTATGTCCCCATAATTGAGAAAGCGGTCAAATACCTGCTTTCAGGTGCAATATTTTCACAGAAGAAACTGTTAGAAATATCTAATGTGGTTTTATATTTTGTACGCACAATGTTATACATTAATGCTGTACTGTGTGCATTTTGCACTGCAAATCTTTTGGAACAAGAATTTAGATGTCTGTTATCCAATACTAGACGGTATGTATTTTCTGGTTTGGAGACAGGAAACAAAGGATTGTTCATTGATGATGTGCATGTTTCAATCACCCCCTGATATTCAAGTTGATCAGTTGACTCAGTTGGATTGAATCCTTCCTTACAGGGCGCACGTTCCAAGTGTGGGGCGAAAACCATCACTCATCCACCCTCCCACTCACAAGCGGTGTCCCTCAGGGCTCCTCCCTGAGCCCGACGCTTTTTAATGTATACATGGCCCCTCTTGAGGACGTGGTAACACCATTTAACATAAAAATGGTAAGCTATGCTGACGACACTCAGCTGGTCGTCTCCCTGTCCCAACTGATCGACCACCCAGAAAACCTGACCAATTGTCTTACAGGAATCCACAACTGGATGAATAATTCATCATTAAAACTAAATGGGTCAAAGACGGAGGTGATGCTCCTAGGAAAACAATGGACGACCATCCCTCCAGCACTCTGGCCCGACGTGTTCGGGGAAATCCCCCCCCCCCCGAAACGTGAAATTAAGACACTCGGTGTGTGGCTCGAACCAGAGCTTACTATGAAAACACAAGCAACCAAAACCTCGGGCACCTGTTTCGGGCTTATGCGCACGACCCGCAAGATTCTCCCCTTACTGCCACCGATTTCCAGGAAACTACTCATCCAGGGACTAGTACTGTCCCGCCTGGACTATAGCAATCTGGTCTACCTGGGAGCCCCTGAGGCCACCCTAACGAAGCTCCAGCGGACACAGAACGCGGCGGCGCGCCTGCTCACCAATATCCCCTCCAGAACGTCCGCCAAGCCGGCCCTCAAGGCTCTGCACTGGCTCCCTGTGCGCCAAAGGGTGCAATTCAAAGCGATGTGCACGACACATAAGCTGATCAACGGATCTGGCCCTGCGATCCTCAGCAAAATGATCACCCCCTATATAGCAACCAGATCCCTACGATCCCAGAATGAAAACCTGGCTAGCATTCCTAGATTTAAAAGATCTCGCACAGGAGGACGACAATTTTCCGTTCAAGCAGCTGCCGGATGGAACGCTCTTCCTCGCTCCCTCAGACTTGAACCCAACTACCTGGCATTTCGCAAGAAACTAAAGACACATCTATTCCCCAAATAGAACCCCCCTATAAGTGTCTCTCCCCTCTCCCTACCCCTCATCAGGATCACAACTCTTACAGCGCGGGGATGCCCTTGGGTCACCAGGCGCTTTAGAAATCGTTAAATAAATAAATAAATAAATATCTCCCTGACCTGTTTTTTAGCTTCTTGCTTAACTGGGTACTGCCTTTGTGCAGTGTGGTTGATTTTTAACTGGATTTTATGGTGAGGTGAGTCCTCATCCCATCCTACATGATTTTTGTATAATGCAGGAGCTAGGGCGACTGCCCATTTCCAGGTCTAGGTATATTTTAAATGAATTGGAATATGGTTGGAGAAGGCTGGTATAATGATGTCTTCGCCATTTGGGCACTCCCTGACAAATTCTGGTGTCCAGTCTTGTTCAGCTAGAAGAATGTCATAACCCTTAGAAAGTCGCTCCCAAAAGAGTGCTCTCACTTTTCTTGGTATGTCTCCTTCCATCCGGAGTGTTATTTCATATAACCTATGTGGAGAACTAACCCTGGTATCTGCAGTTTCAACTTGCATGAAGTCTCCAGAAGACCCTTCAGGTTCTAGCGAACTATTGTGACTTTTGCTGCGCTGTCCAACATTGTCTGAGCCCATTCTCCGTTCTTGAGTTGTTTCCTCAAGATTCTCGGCATGTCTGATGTTTAGGCCTGCTACCTTCTTTTTGGTGAATTGAGGTTTCTTGTTTTTCTGAACGTGTTGATCGTCTTTAGACTTCATGCGTTCTTCCTTGGTTTCTGACCGTCTTCTTCTTTTGGATTTCTGTGACTAAGTCTGAAAGGTATGAGAGGAACGTGTATCAGTATCTTGATATCTATCAGGTTTTCTCAAATTTTCCCTATTCCTGAGGTTGTACCTCCTTTCAGAGGGCTCCTTTTGAGGAGACCTACCTCTGGAATGAGAACACTTCTCTTTAGAAGTTTGTTTGCTATTTTCCCACTCCTTTTAGAAGAAGTAGGAGTGTTTTAGTAAATACCTTTTCAGGATTTTCAGACAATTTGGGTTTCACTGGTTTCCCACCCAGACTGTCTCTGCCTAATTCTTCATAGGATTTTTCAATTATTCTGGCTAATTCTTGAGGTTGCTCAGTTACATCAAATTCCCTTAATTTTTGGCAGATCGCCACTGATGCTGCTTCAACTTTAATATTAGCTAATATTATTGCTGAGACCTGTTTGAAATCTTCAGTAATTTCATACCCAAACTTAAAGCAGGCTCTGCCCCGTATTTGTTTTGAATCTGTTTCAGGACGTCTGGTATTACCGCCATAGACGGAACACCATGTGTTTTAGTGTAGATTGCAGCAAAGTCTGTACCCCAAGTGGTACAGTCTTCCAGATGTGGTGTGATCCCCATTAGTTAACAGAGCCTGTGTTTTTCATGTGGGCTAGTATAAGGAAAAACTGCTTCGATTTGAGTAATATTTTGAGCTATCCAAAACGGAATTTGTTCACATTTTGCAGGTAATTTACCAATGACTGAGTGTAAAGTCTGTGTTGTAATTTTTAGTGGATAGCAAAATAATCGATAGCAAAATAAAATATCCAGGCACAAACAATGTAGATAACTGGCACAAACATAGTATAACACTATAAACACAAGTAAAAGAAAATGATATAACCAAAAATTATGATAACATGAAATTTAATAACAATGATAAAAGTTGATAAACATGTTCATTCAAGTACAGGAATTATAAAAAGATAATAAAAAAGAGAGTACAATATTCAATTATGGTATTCTCTAGTATTAGAGGGAAAAATTAAAAACTGTGATGATTCCCAAGGCTGATTGTCGGAATTGATGTCTGTCTGTCAACGCGTTTCGACACAACCAGTGTGTCTTCATCAGGACAACATCAGCATGTTTCTATAATTCAAAAGGTACTGGTTTTAGAATTGTTTTACTTGTGTTTAAACAGATACAACTTTTTTTCAAACTTTTTTCAAGCTTTTACGGTTATACTCTAACAGATTGCCAGATAGTTCTTACAAAAATAACAAATTATACCGCAACAATAGGGACACATGGAGAAAAACTCAATAATTAAAACAGTTACAAAACCCTATTGGTGTTTCCTACAAATACAAAAAAGCATTTACAAGAGACATTTGATATGAAAAATAATAATTACTGGATCAAATAGAAATGTAATTTGGAACATTGATAGCGTTTTGGTTTTCAAAAATCAGATTCTAATAACCATTCAAATTATGAGCCTCAGAAAAAAAGAGAGATGGACAGAAAAGTAGTTGGTGCTAATATCCTACCTAGTTATGGATATTATTTTTAGTGTACTCCCCTGGTGAGAATTGTTTTGGGGAATAACTATTGTAGGTTGGACTGTGAGAGTCCGCATGACATATTGAACCAATTGTCTATAGATTTTGATTAACTCTTTGAGTTGAGCTAGTAAGTTTACAACTGACATGTCTTCAATACCAGGATGTGATGAATAGCTGGCTAAAACCGGCCATGTGGCTCCTGGTCTACCTAGTGGACCGAGCCTGGTAATGTGATTTAAATGTTTTAGGGCGCCTTCAAACTAGAGCTCATGCTCCTGGTATGTGAGTGGAATTTCAATATCCTCGAAAGGAATGTATTCCTCCGGTGGATCATCTTCTTTGTAGAAGTGAAACACATGTGTTACTGGATTGGCTTCTGGGAAGACTATCCATGAATAGAATACCTCTGACTGGTGATATTCATGTGCCTCTATCACAAAAAATGCCCTACCACCTCTTGATGTTAGGCCATATTTTATACGTTTTTATAGTGATTGCTTTTCTTAAATTTAGAGGAATGGATATAGCATCCTCGTCTGTTTCTTGGAAACCTGTGAAGTTAAAAGCTGCATCGGCTGGATCAGCCGCAGCTCCACCGGTTTCGGTGTTGTTGCCATTATTCGACATTGTGTAATGAAATTTGCAGAGCAAGTTTCAAGGAAACAAAGATAAGGTGCACAATATTTTGGATCACTGTATCCTTCAACGTTGAAGAAACCAAACAGCTATTACATATGATTTTTTGTCCTACTCAGCTATGGCGGATATTCTCCTTTTACCCCCTCCAGACTATTGGAGTATTACGGAAAAAAGGGGTCTCTGAGAAAAGCACAACTGAGTTACTCCACTATCTAGCATTAAATTAGTGCCTTACCAAACGTTGGGCGCCATGTAGTGTAGTTCATATATTCCCAATAGGCTCTGTGCTTTGGAATAATATACACTATAGATTTGACATAGGACTGAGGTCAGTATGTCTCTATCGAGTATACTAAACTTAATTGTGTGTGTCAGCTAACTCAGAGGTCACTAGAAACTTTCTCGAATAAACAAGAAGGGATTAGTCTCTGACAACCGCATAAACATGGCAACTTTGTTTCCCCTAGAACCGAAACATATCTTCAGAGTCGTGGAAACAATAGATGACTATTTCACTCAGTCAATCGTGCATGCTTCGTTTCTACAGAGTTTGCACAGAAATAGAGAGACGGGCGTTTCAATAAAAAGGGTTTATTGAACAGTCTTCTTTCTGATGCAAGAGAGGTGAACTGCTACAATCGTTAAACAGAATGCGAATTATAATGCGTACAGTGCGAGCAGTAATACAAAATAATACTGTATTAGGATTGTTCATTGATGATGTGCATGTTTCAATCACCCCCTGATATTCAAGTTGATCTAATATCTCCCTGATACAGGCTAAAATATTCAACGGGTCCTTCTAAAATATGCCTACCCCAGTGTACCTAACCTAGGTCTAGTACGAAGGAAGAAGTAGGTGTTTGTCTTTTAGCATAGGCTTAGTTTTGCCAAAAATTGCCAAAGGTTTCTCTAGGTTTTAATCAGCTCCATACCTTAGAATGAGAGAGGTTGGTATCTTTGTCTCGGGACTCAATTTCCCAACACCCCGCAAGGGGAGTCGGAAGAACTGGAGCTGGATTTCTCGGCAGGAGGATGACAGCTTCTACAGCTTCTGGTCAGTGCATCAGCTGGAGACTTGGCTTCCTTCGTCACTTGCTGTAGCGAGCTGCGTCGTGCAAGTAGGTAGTCGAACTGCATCGAATCACACAGTGCTTTGCCGTAGCAAGTAAAGGTATATTTATACCTTGAAGGTGTTTAGGAATGCCAGTATTGACATAAAAGTCGGGCGTATGAACGTCATGAATGAACCCCTAAGGAATAGTTGTTCATGTATAATACATGAGTTCTTGGAGAAATCAATATCCAGGCTAGGGGAAGTCCCTTCTGCTTAAGAGTCTGGTTTTCGAAGAAATCTTTGTGACGTAGATGAACGGAGGAAAGTAGCCATGCCTGTATTTTGGTAGCATGGACAATGCCTAAATAAGGACTGGATTTCTATGCCTATATAAGGGCAATAAGAATTTCACCTATATAAGGGCATGAATCGGGAAATTAATTCAGAATCTAAAATCGAACACAACAGTCTCTGTGTAGTGTGTATATGTGTGATCTAAAGTACTCTGACACCCTATACTGACATGAGTGGTGCTATAAAACAAAAGAAATGCTTGTGAGAGAGAATGGTTTTGGAAAGTTGAGGGGCGCTGTTAAAGGGTGGTAGGGAGGTAATCCATAGCAACTGAGGTCTTTGGGGTGCACCAACCAACATTCTTATGCCTACAGCTCCAAAGCCAACCCAGCCTTTGAAAGCTACCACTTGGACCCCATGGCTCTTGGCCAAGTGCCCTATCTGGGGTGGGAGGGTCTCTCTTACAGACCTCCTGGAAGCTACCACTTGGACCCCATGGGTCCTGGCATCATTCTCTGTTGGCAGTTTCTCTTACAGACCTGTATAGTCCTAGCTTACGAGAAGCAAGGCTGGCAAAAAAAGAGACTTCCAGCCTTGTTTCTCGTAATCAAGGAATATAAGTACAAAGTGTAGGTTTACGCACAGCTTGCAGGTTTTCAAACGCATAAATAAAAAACATTGTCATTTACAATTACAATAGCTCAAACTCTCGCAAATGCGAGACCTATTGCATTGCAAATGCTTGTTAGATCTTGCTTATAGAAAGCTTTGATGAGAGACCTCTTATGTAGAAAAACAATAATTACTGCAACTTTGAGTGAGCCCATGACTTGTGATTATTTGTTTTTTTTTGCTATCTCATTTGATTGAATGAATTGTATCCTACCTTTGGTTACATGAAGGGAACTACTTTTTTGTTTTTAGTTCGGTACTTGGCGAGAGAGCACTTATTTTCTTGTTCTCTCTCTCATATGTGCTGTTTGTCCTTTCCATCCCTGCACACCCATGCTCTGTGTTTCCTTTCTCTTGCTCCCCCCTCAATTCATCCATTGCTTCCACTGCCCCTCCCTGTCCTGTTCTGCCTTGTTATTGTGTTTTTAAAACTCCCACCATGCTCCTTTGTTTCTCCTCCCTTCCGCATTGCTGCTCCATGCCGTTTGGCAGCTTTTTGTTCCTCCCCCCACCATCACACCCTCCCCCTTTGCTCCCACTTCCCCTGCAGTCCTCTGTTTTAATTTTTTGCTTTTACGGAAGGCCCAGCAGCCACAATGTGCCATTCTTTTCTTTTGAATGTGGTTTTGTACCCTTTTTTGTGCTTTTCAATTTACCACTCCAAGACGGGAGTCCACTATCTTGGACCACTAAAATAAACAAGCATTGGCAAAGCCAATAGGTCGCGCCTTTGGGATTTATTGGCTTTGTTAATAGGTTTTAGAGATGTTGTACTGCATCCTCGGTGCTGTGTAATATGGCTTCATAAGAATTTTTAAGAAAAAGCCTAAGATGTGATCTAAGCCCACTGTAAGGAAGCAATGGGTTTGTTTGCAAACCAGCCGGCTTGCGATGTCGGCTAGGTGATTCATGAAAAGTCCAGGAATGAAGAGAACAGAAAAAAACCAAAAGAATTCTATGGGCTGTTGGGTCTGGTTTCCTGCCCCTCTGCCACTGCTCACAGACAGGAAACAACCCAGGTAAAACAAGCATTTGCAATGCAATTGGTCTCGCCTTTGGGACCTTATATGTATTTAGCTATGCAGCACATTAGACTGGGTGCTGAAACATCTACTGTTCTTGAACATGGAGGGAAAGTAAGCACCAAAGTACGTGACATGCCAGGTATGGGAACACATGGAGAGAAATATTGCCTTACAGGAGGAAATTGTATAGTCCTGTTTTTAATATAAAAGCAAGGCCTTTGGTGGTCACTAAAAATGCAAGATTTGTAAAAAATATTATTGTCTACAGGTGCTTGCGCAAGACAATTTCTATGGACTGGAATCTAGAGAATGCTAAAGTGATTATGGTATTTTACTGACCTCTGATGGTCGTTTTCTATCAAGAACGTTAAATAGAGGCAGTTGCCAGAAAAAGAAAAAAAAGAAAGTCCCTCAGCAGAAAGCAATTCTGGTATTTTATTGACCTCTGCTGGTCGTTTTCTATCAAGACAGTTAAATAAAGGCAGTTGAACAGAAAAAAAAAGTCCCTAAGCGGAAGCAGACAAGTCCTAGGGCTGATCTCCAGAGCCCACAAAGTACATACACTATAAGTATATACTAAAGTATATATCGAATGCTCGACCTACAAAATTATGCCTTGTCCATGATGTGAGGAATTTCCGGCTGCGGGAGATAGGGGGGCAAGAGCATCCCATCCATCTGCAAAGTTATTGCACCACACAGCAAGCACTTTCTGAATGTAGTTGGGTGTCCCTGCATCAGAAACATGCCAATAATAACAATGGGGTAACCCAGTCACGTGCAGAACATAGGGACAGAAATGTTATGTGGACAGTGGTTCTGCCACGAAAAAGAAGTTTTTTATATGTAATACTGTGTCCTCACAGAGGTAGGACAATCAATAAATGATTCATCAGAACACAACACTGACCATATGTACAAACAAGAAAACAAAACACAACTGAATTGAAAAAGTGTTTTTCGATATATTATAAAAAGGCATATGTTATGTTATGTTATGTTATGTTACTATTTTTTTTATATAGCGCGCAGCGACTCAAAAAGAGTATCCTGGCGCTTTCACAGCGAGACCTACAGAAAGTAACACAACACGACAATAAAAACAGCAAGGAATAAAATAAACCAAAAAGGGGACCTATAAAGTAAACAACCACGTCTTGAGACCCTTCCTGAAGGCCAACAGACTAGTAGCGCCGCGAAGTGACAGCGGCAAGGCGTTCCACAACTGGAGGGCGCGCAGACCAAAGGAGCGGCCTCCGATGCGAGCTTTTTGGACGCGCGGCACAACAGCCAGAAACTGTGATTCAGATCTGAGCGCCCGGGCCGGGTGATAAAAGGACAATCTCCTTTGGAGATACTTCGCCCCTCCAGAGTGTAAGGCCTTGAAGGTCAAAGTCAGCGTCTTAAAAATAATGCGGTTGCGAATAGGCAGCCAGTGCAGGTCCTGCAAGAGGGCCGACACCCTAGCTCGCCTATTTAAGCCAAAGATGGCTCTCGCCGCCGCATTCTGCGTCACCTGAAGGCGCTGTAACAGGTACTCCGGCAGGCCCAGGTAGAGGACGTTGGCATAGTCCAGCCTGGACCCAATCAGAGCCTGCACAGTCAGCTTCCGATGCTCTTCCGATAACAAGGGAAGGAACTTTCTAAGAGTCTTCAGAAGACCAAAGCAGGAACCCGTCACTCCCAGGATCTGGGCTCTCATTGACAAACCCTTGTCCATTTTTACCCCAAGATTTTTGGCAACTAAAGAAGGGGAAGAGGGCGGAAACATATCAATGGGCCACCAGCCATGCCAGTCAGGGTCAGACGCACACCCAAAGAAGAGCACCTCCGATTTCTCTGGATTGCACTTGAGGCCACTCGAATGAAACCATCCGAAAACAGCCCCAAGGCAATCCCGGATGCTCTCCCCGTTAAAATCTCCTCCCCTCTCACAGGAGAAGAGGAGCTGAGTGTCGTCTGCATAGGACACGATCCGGGCCCCGAAAGACTCCGCCAGAGCCGCCAAAGGGGTCATAAAGATGTTAAAAAGGGTCGGCCTCAAAATAGAGCCCTGAGGGACCCCGACACCCAATGGCGGCATCACAGCAGAATCCGGCGGGGTCCAGACCGTTTGTCGGCGGTCGGCTAGAAATGACACAAACCAGCTGAACACCGTCCCCCTGAGGCCTATCTCGTAAAGTCTCGAGAGCAGGCGATCATGGGGGACGGTGTCAAACGCCGCAGACAAGTCCAACATGACCAGCATGGCCCTACCTCCAGAATCCAAAACTCCTTTGATGTCTTCCGCCACCTCCAGAAGTGCAGTCTCAGTACTGAGATTAGGGCGGAAGCCTGATTGGGAGGGATGCAAAAGCTCATGCCCTTCCAGAAACTTGGAGAGCACCGCTTGGATGTGCTTCTCCACAATTTTCATCAGGGCAGGCAGGAGAGAAATTGGTCTATAACTGACCAATGCCTCCGGATCCAAGCCATATATCTAGTGAAATTAGTGATAAACAACAGGACTAAAACACAATGTACACATATACCAAACAAAATGTACAACACTGGTGACATAAACAGTGTCTGGAAAAATATAATAAATATATAAACAATACAAAATTATCAAAATATATCACATAAATAACACATAAGAACATGAATTGATTGTGCAGTATTGGTAACAAATAGTATTTAACTTTTTGCTGATGCTGCTGGTCCTCATTCATTGGCAACACATATTGGTAAAGCTAAAAAAGTCAGCAAATGCCTTTGAAAGGCATGAGCTATTGCCTTTGGTAATGGTTGCTCAACACAGGTTGCTTTAGTCACCATAAAGGTGTACAGTTCCTATCTGTGCAGATAAGATATTATACCATTTATTGTTCTAATTAACAAAATAAATAGTAGTCTGCAGTACACTTGTCCCAAAAATATATAAATGTTTGCCTGTTCCGTGGAGTACTGGGCAATAATTTGCCAGTGTTATCTCAATTATTTCCCAATATTGAATTATACAGTTATATTATTTTTGCATCCATCTTAATGTTTTCCAAACAGAGAGCCTCATGAACCACATGAAAACTGAATCATTTAATTCATAATTTGCACTTGAATCGATTTTGATGACCACGGCACCAGAAATTATCTGCATTATATATTTGACTCCAGCGAACCACTCAGCACCGAGAAATTGCCCAAGGGAAAAAGTTTGCAGGAGCATGGGGTGAAATATTAGGGGAACAGGGATGGTGGTACCTGGTGCAAGAATCTTTTTTGGTGCACCCCCCCCCTATATATCATCCTATCCGTGATTACCTCACTAGCTCCCTGCAAAAGTTCCTTTCATCTTTCCCTAGCTCCACTGTCAAATACATTTTACTTGATTGAAACCGCTGATAAAGGCTGGCTTCATTAATACCCTAAGCTATCTGCATAAAATGCAGATCTGTTCTTTGCAGCAGGCACATTAACCCTCTGCACAACTTTATGGTGAGTCAAACTGCCACTAGACAAAACTCTGATCTCTCTAGCAGGAATATTAATCACAAGAGTTATCATGGCATTTTTATTGCTGCCTGAAAGCTGGGCCCATAAGGGACTCAGCAACAGGTGAGTTTAAAACTGACGTTATTGCTTAACACAGCGCCCCCCTGAGGTCAGTGGCCCCCTCCAGGTCAGCGCCCAGTGCGGCCACACGGCTCGCACCGACCTAAAGCCAGCCCTGTAAGGGAAAATCCATGCTGAGGTGTGAGGTTACTCTAGGCTGCTGTACTGTGGTACTTCATATATTAATGACAACACTCACTTTGTGCAGCCAAATGTTGGGCCTAAAGTTCATTCGACTTTGTAGTTCCATCATAAACAAAGGTCTCCCTCTTTGCCTCCCTCGTGTCAGAAAGCAATCACATATCCCAGGCATGGAGAACGGCAGAAGAGGGCTCTTGAGACACACAGGCGAAGGAGAACCATCCGTTTTTAGGTTTCGGCCTGCGTTGGTTGCGCAGACATGCGCAGTCGAGCTGGCGAGATTTCGTTTCACTAGCGAGATTAAGCCCCGCCCCTCTTTTCCATTGGCTGCTGTCACCGTTCATGCTAAATGGTGGCCAGCCATTGGAAAAGAGGTACCAGTGACGTACTTTGTTCCCTTTTAGGCCCGTCCATTTCAGACAGGCTTCCTTGACTTACTGCTGTGGTAAAAGGTTTCTTATCTTCTTTATGAGGCGAAACAGATGGCACCATAAAGAAGATGATAAACCTTTTACCACAGCAGCAAGTCAGGCTGAGGCCGTCCGAGCGGGACGGCTCTGAAAGAGAAATGTCTTTTATTTTAGTATGATCGTGGCACCCGCAGTTTACTTTTAAAATGTTACAAGTAAAGCGCGGGTGCCGCGATTATACCAAAATGAAAGAAATAGAAAAAAAATCCATTACTTTCATTTTAGTATAATCGCGGCGCCCGCGCTTTACTTGTAAGATTTTGAAAGTAAAGCACGGGTGCCGCTATTATAACAAAATGAAAGAAATAGATGTTTTATCTATTTCTTTCATTTTGGTATAATTGCGGAACCCGCGCATTACTTTTAAAATGTTATAAGTAAAGCGCGGGTGCAGCGATTTTACCAAAATGAAGGAAATAGATGTTTTTTCTATTTCTTTCATTTTGGTATCATCGCGGCACCCGCGCTTTACTTAATAACATTTTAAAAGTAATGTACGGGTACAGCGATTATACCAAAATGAAAGAAATAGATGTTTTTTCTATTTCTTTCATTTATAAGGTATAATCGCGGCACCAGCACATTACTTTTAAAATGTTACAAGTAAAGCGCGGGTGCCGCGATTATACCAAGATGTAAGAAATAGAAAAAACATCTATTTCTTTCATTTTGGTATAATCGCGGCACTCCTGCTTCACTTGTAACATTTTAAAAGTAAAGCATGGATGCCGCCCACTCAGTCCCACAGCCTGACTGCTCTGCAACGCCCCTTACCTTGCCCCCTGTCCGTATTGTGCCCGCAGCTGTCTGTACACACACTGGGACCTGCACCCGCAGACCTGCATCGATTCATGTCCGCAGCCTCCGTGGCTGCCTCCTGTCCTGGGCCTGGCTTTTACAGGGAGTGCAACCACCGTTCCTAGCCAGTCCCAGCCGTGGCATCTTTGCCTCCTGCTCGAGGGTTCTGAATGAGGCCCATCTGCGGTACTGTAGGGTGGATGCTGGAGTCACTCGAGGGGAATAGTTTTGCCCAAATGATCAGAGGGCGGAGGCTAGTGGGGAATGGGCGATATACCCTTTTTTGTTGAATTTGAGTTATGTCATAATTCCACAATGATTAATCCTACGAAACGGCTTGTTGCCCTTAGATCCTCCAGTGCAGCCTGGCCTGGCAATTGTACGTTCTCTGCTTCCCGCTGCCTCCCTATCACTGCGTGAAATCAGAAGATGGGTTCTGAATAGCTGTTCTTTCTTGCCCCTCTACGCTAGTAATCCATCGTGGCCTGTTGCACCGCCCCCCGTGAATGCAAACCATATCTGAATTACTCAGCCATGGAACGTTGAGGCCACCCCTTCCTTAAACTCCACTTTCTAGCTTATTTTCTCACTTCTTTTAAATTGTACAGGGCTAAATGGTTCTTAGGATAAACCATTTTTTGTTTAGAGTGAACTTTGATGCATGCGGTTACTTATGGTAGGGCTATGTTATGTTTTCCAATAAGTTGTTTGAGGTCTGCAAAAAGTACCCACTGTAACCTACGTTTTGTGGAAAGAAGGACTGTGGAGGTGGCATTAGTGTCCACCACAAGACCTTGTCTGTGCCTTTGTAATATTTCATGGGGGGGAGGGGAGCGGGGGGCGGGCCGGTAGGATTATCAGCATTACAAGGACAGGGGGGGTGGAGAATCTGCCTGACCCTAACTAACAGGAGATTACATCATCACCTCCAAGCTCACGCAGTCTCCTTGTAGCACACGCTGTCTTTTCTGACACGTCACCACCTCGTGGGCTCTCCACTGCAGTACACTGCTCGTTCACACCCGCCACCGTCTCAGAAGAGACTCAGAACCGAACTGAAGCGTCCCCCCTCCGATTCTCTTTCGGTGCATTGGAATCTCACTGCCCTGTTCTTACAGAAATGGTGACCGTCCGTTCTGGCACACATTTTATCCTCGTGTTTTCCCTTTCTGAGTACAGCCGCTTTGAAGCAAACATACACAATCTCTGGGAGCAGATGATAAACAGCACTATCAGCTCGGGCTCTGGGTCTCTCCGCCCCAGCCAGAAGCGCTCCCTCTACGTCAGATAGGCCAGTTTACTCCCACCCCTATTTCTATTATTCCTCAGAGTGTTCTCGTTCCTGGTGGTGACCTACTTTCTTATTTCTGAAATGCTGTTCCGTTGATTTATGCTATGTTGACGTCTCCAGGTCTCCCTTCACCTATCCCTGTGAATAATGGTGAAATTAAGCTCTTTATTCACAAATCGGCACCCACTATGCGCTTCGATTTTATTTTCGTGAAATGAGTCAATATAGTTTTGAATTTTCGATCTTGTAAGAGTACATTTGTTGTTCTTGTGGTGAATGCCTCAAAGTGTCTATTTTCGAAAATGATAGTCTAATTTTTGACTGCATCAGATTTGGTTTTTGCAGCTCTCCTGTGACGAGCAAGTTTCAACTGTCCGGATGCGTCGTGTAGTGGAGGGTACCTTAAACTGCAGGCATCTGCCAGAAGAGGTGTACCGGTCCCTGGTGGGGTTGCACAGAAGTTATGTGAAGCTGCTTGATTCCCTAAGAGATCATAATTTACTTGGGAATGTCTGCATGTTGAATCATGGGAACTGAGATGGTTAAATTCTTAAGAAGGGTTATTACTGATTTTCTTGGCGTTTCCTTGGTAGTAACAACACTACTTCCTCTGAAGGCCAAGCAGTCCGTCCACACACTGTACCCCCGGAGGTAATATGTCATTACCTCACACACTATTTTCGCTGTTTTGAGAGTCTTTTCAGATGGGTCATGTTGGCTGCTTGGTCGCACATAAATTGTTAACAATTCTCAATGAATGCTTACGAAAATTGGGAGAACGAAGTTGAGCCTTACCAACAAAATGCCCGCCTTAAATTGCATTATTAACTAGCTAGTGTAGTGTGCTCCTTATCGGCTGAAGCACATGCGCAGGGACATGTGGCAAGACTTTCTCTTTCTGACCGCGTGTTATAATATTACCCTGTCATGTTGTTAAAGTGTTCCGCAGCCAGTAGGGGCAAATAGGAGATACTAGCACGATCGCAACTAGCAATTTCACTGTGATGTCTCATCTGCTTCTACTGGCTCTCACGCTGGGTGCTGTATATCCCACGAGTGACAAACAGCTGCATCGTGGTGGTCGATTACCAATTCTGTCCCTACCTCTATATGACAGGGCGTAAACGTTGTAATCAAATATGTATAATTAGATCGTCTAAGTAGTCGGACGAAGTGTAGCTGTTAGATTTAGGCGGTACACTGTTTTGCAGTAGGTAATCTGTTTCATTGATTTACCACATCTTGGATTATTGTTCGTCCACTTTATTGATTAGACACCATTACTAGTGTTCCCCACAACCCTCTGTTCTGACCCTTTGTCCACTAAGTTCCTTCTGTGAAATGCACCTGATAGCATTTTTGGGTTGTTTTATTTGGTTTCCTTTATTAGGTTTCACCTGCACAATCCCTTGCCTGTGCTTGAGAAATCGATGGTATTCAATATAAACTTAAAAGGGACCTACATCCCGCCTCCTCTATTTCCTGGTTTCTCATGCTCTCCTCCTCTCTGTTAGTAGATCTCCCTGCCTCCATTTCACTCTGGCGCTCTGATACATTACAGTTATCATCCTCAAAACACTCGGTTTTCTCCCAGTAACCAGACTCCCTTAAAGTGGTCACATGTATGTCATGGCGGCGAGTTCTTGTACTTTAACCTTGCGGGTCTGTGTGTGTCTCTCTGTATGTGTGTCTCTGTGTGTGTGTGTCTGTGTGTGTGTGTCTGCGTGTGTGTGTGTCTCTGTGTGTGTTTGTGTGTCTCTGTGTGTCTGTGTGTGTGTATGTGTGTGTGTGTGTCTGCGTGTGTGTGTGTGTGGCTCTTCTGTGTGTGTGTTGTTATTGTTATTGTTATTGTTAATGTGGGTTTGTATAGCGCCAACTCACCGACAGGTCTCAGGGCGCTTTGACTGCAAAAAGCATAACGACCTAGTCGACAACAGGAAGAAAATAGAAGCTAGACTGGGCTCAGCGCTGCTCTAAACAGGATAGTCTTTAAGATCTTTCTAAAGTGGAGCCTGTTTCCATCCTTACGAAGGGTCTCAGGCAGTTTGTTCCAGATCTTTGGCAGCAGAACCGAGGAGGCTCTTCCACCTTTGGTGGCCAATTTAAATCGAGGACACACGAGCAGTTGAGCCTCGGAAGACCTTAGACTTCTTTCAGGTCGATAGATCTCCAGCCTTCCTTTAATATATGCAGGGGCTTGCCCATAGATAGACTTGTGGGCTATGCAGAGACTTTTAAAAACAGACCTTTGCGTCACTGGCAACCAGTGAAGGCTCTGCAGCAGCGGGAAGGCATGTGATTTCCTCGGAAGTTTAAAAATAAGTCTTGCTGCATCGTTTTGGACCACCTGCAATCTGTTGGTCAATACCTTTGGTAGGCCCAGGTAGAGTGTGGCTGTGTTTGTGTGTGTGTGGCTGTGTTTGTGTGTGTGTGGCTGTGTTTGTGTGTGGCTGTGGCGGTGTGTGTGTGTGTGTGTGTGTGTTTGTGTGTGATATGAGCTGGAAACCCACATCCCACATCCTACAACCCACACCTGCAGTGTGAGAGACAGCAGTGTGTATGAGAGACAGCAGTGTGAGCGACAGCATTGTGTGTAAGAAAGACAGCAGTGTGTGAGAAATAGCAGTGTGTGTGAGAGAGACAGCAGTGTGAGAGACAGCAGTGTGTGTGTTCTAGGGAGGGACAGCAGTGTGAGATATACAGCAGTGTGAGAGAAACAGCAGTGTATGACCTTTTATTTATGTTTTGGTTTTTTAAACATAAATAAAACACATTGTTATTTGCAATGTCAATCGCTCAAATTTGCGTAAATACGCAACCTTTTGCATTGAAAATGCAATAGGTCTCGCATTTGCGAGAGATTAAGCTATTGGCATTGTAAATGACAATACCATTTATTTATCTGTTTTCAAAATGAACACATAAATAAAAAGTTTGTTATTTACAATGCCAATAGCTCTAACTTTTGCAAAGGGGAGACCGTTGCATTGTAAATGCTTGTTGAAAATGGTATACTTCAGATATGTGTCTGAGTGGTTTGAGGCAGTACTCCCAAATCGCGTGTGTTCACGGCCTTGCATACTGTGAAGGATGGCAGCCTGTCTCTACAGGCACTGCCCCGTTAGGCAGGAGCCAGCACATTTCCTAAGTATAAATGATAAGTGACATGTAGGATTGTAGCCAGGAACTAGTTTCTGCGCAGTGCGTTCTTTTGGAGCCTGGTACAAGCTACCTCCCACAAAAAGGACGACGGGAGAAAAATTGGGAAATCTGATTAAAAAATGTGTCTCTGAGCGAAACCAGTGAGAAAGCTCCACTCAGATGGCAGCGCCAGAAAACGAAAACATATTTCACTATTTTGTGAGCAATACGTGGTATATATTTATAGTGGGGCTGAGGGCTTGCAGTGCTGTTCATCCAAAGTGCGTCACCGCTACTGTCATAGATAAAGCAACCGCGCTATTTTATGTCAGGTCCTAGGTATCTTTGGGAGCCATTCATGGAAGAGCAATTAATGCCTTAACTACAGAAAGCTACGCCACACCTCTGGTGCTGTGGGAAGACCTCAATGTTTAATCTACAAGCAATTAAGGACTTTATAAATAGCTGGTAATCATGAATAACAGCACAAAACATATCGACCTACCAAAATATCGAGGTTCAAATATTTGACGGCCACAATATCGTGAACTTATAACTAAAATCACAAGCTATTGATTCCAAAATATTGCCCTACAAAATATCTTATGCTAAAAATATATCAAAACAATGTCGAGTACAATAATACTCAGATTTAAAATCAACACTATAATTGACAGAAATATTGTCGAATAAAATGAAGTGAAAATAATATTAACAATGTAATTAAAAATAATACATTATTCCAAATATGTTATTCTTAAAAAACGTTGATAGTTTTAAAAAAAATATTTTCTGTGATTAAAATGAATTTATTTTGCAATTATTTACAAAATATGTATTTTAAATTGCATATAATCAAAACATAATGTAACTTTTTACATTAAAATGTTTAATTTTTAAAATCATTTTGGCAAACATCCATATACAAACATTTAAAAAGAAATTATCTTCATAAATAAATGTATTTTTCAAATGTAAAACTTTTTTAAGAACAAAGTATTACATATGTTTAAATCTTAATAAAGTTAACATATATTTTTGCTAACCCCCCCACCAATCTAACTAACATTGGACAAATGCATCTATTTTGTGTTGTCATATTTGCTATTTTAACTGCAATCCAACTTACAATAGGGAAATGCATATGGTTGGATGTGGGGTGTCGGATTTACTATCCCACTTTAAACTTAGAAACATTGGGGACCGTGTTGGACACCTCAGGGGGAGGGGTGGGATTTACTATTCCCCCCAAATGCAGCTATATTGAGGAAATTCTATTTTTTTTTAATAATACAGTTTTTATCTACAAATATGCATACAGTTGTAACACATATCGCAAACTCTGAAAACATACAACAATAGCAAATAAGCAATGTTTCTGCTACCTCCAGATCCTCATTCCACCCCCTCATGACTTTCCCTGTATGCCAGGTATTGCCTCCCTGGAATCAATTGCGCCTCAGTGATGTCTATCCTGGGGTTAACCTGTGTATGTCCTAACTTCTCCCTAGAGGGAGACAATTTGTGGCTTTGTTGAAGTAATTGTGATCCCTCGATATGTTGCCCATGCCTTCCTAATCTTGACAAATTCCTATGGGCAGCTCCGAGCCTTGTATACCATTTCTTCCATGGCCGTACAGTTATATAATTCCTGCTTCCATTCCTCAAGGGCAGAGAGAGACTCTTCCCAATGCCTCGCTATATCTCATCTGCCCACCACTAGCCCCAGTTGAAAACAAGCATTGAAAATGCAACAGGTATCGCCTTTGATTAAGTTGAAGCCATTTGCTTTGCTAATGGTATTGTATAGCAGAGCAAATGGCTTTAACTTAATGAAAGGCGGGACCTACTGCATTTTTAATGCTTCTTTAATATGGTTGTACGGTTGTATTTATATATATATATAAGGTAACGAAAAATGCTTGTAACACTTTATTATAATGTTCCTACATTCTACTCAGTAGCCACAACGTTCTACAGCATAGTTTAAAGGCACTGGTAAAGCCAATAACTCAGGCTAAACACTTAAAAGGTTCAAAAGGCAAGACCAGTTGGCAATGCCAATGCTTGTTGATTTCTGTGATCCTTTTTCCTTTGCTCTGATTGTAACCTTGTGCACACCTAAATTAACCTCTCACATCTGAGCGCTAATGACATTTGCAAGTGGGAGGCCTCTGCCTTCCCCAATGTGGGGAGCCTGTATGATAGCAAACATTACAAAGTCACCCTCAAGCCTACAAAGATCTATGTGTAAACTGAAGTTCACAGGTTCGAATTATGGTGAGGATGTCTTAGTCCAATGGTTCTCAAATGTTTAATGCTGATACCCCCAGGTAAAATATATATATATATTTGCCCCCTTCCACTCCACCCCAGAATGACAAACATTTTCTCACAATTATTCTATATAAGTTGCAGCTTTGAACATATTTATTGAGTCAAACATTGTAGTTATGCTGCTATTCCTCTCTGAAATACATGATTGTTAACATTTTATTGGCAGCCCATATCGCTAAAAGTGTAAAAGTATCCATAGTGTGATATTTTAGCAGATATGTGGGGAGGGACTTTCGAAGCTATTTGGAGCTCCCACCAGCACTTACTCTTTGACACATACTACTGATGGTCCATTATAGAATAGCTCACTGCCACTGCGATACTTTCACTAAACACACAGCACTGTATCCAGCATGGTGTTTGTCCCTGTTCCCAAGGGACACAAAAAATGGACCTCTGGTCTACAGCCTCGCGACCCCTCCGGTCAATGAATGTTCCCCCAGAATGGCCCGGCCCACAGCCTGATGAACTCTGTCTCTGAGGTTCATCCTTCAAAGGTCGATACACCTATTATCACTCATCTAGGTATCAAATACTGTCTGTTATAGTGCTACCAAAAGTGTGGTACAGCAAGTGTTATTATTGTCGGTGCGTGTGAAGTGAGTGGATCTCAGTCCTGCCACCCATACAGTACCGTGCACATGTTTGTGTACACGTACACGTTGTGTATTCAATAAATGACAAAATGATACTGGTGAGTAAATCAACATTGCTGTGCGCTATACTGGCTCTTCTTATCGGCATGAGCAGGCCATGCAAACAAACATGACACAACGTGTAATTGGCATTGGCATAGCTGGGCGGCTGCAAAACGGAGTCTCGGAAGTCTCCTGGCTGGACCCGAGAGTGCAAAAGCCGGGATGGCATTGGCTTCACCGCCAAATTGCATCCGGAGATAGTGGAGGCTCCGAAGTCAGCTAACAATGGGTAGTGGCATACCAGAAAGCTTAGGCTCACAGATCAAAGACGTGGTGCCGCACCTGCCCGAGATTCCACGAGGAGGAAGAGAAAGGTGAGAGTGCTCTTGTGTGGAACCTGACACGCAGAATGCAGCTGGCGCGCGCCACTGCTCACTCCCTGACTGACTATTTGTTAACAAGCTGCTAATGTAAACAAGTGCGGCCCGTCATGGGAGGGACAGAAGATGTGCACGCGGAGACTGCCTTTACAGGCGGCGAAAAAAAAAGTCCCCACTGTATCACGCCGCCAATAAAGCATCCAATCCCAGCGTGCACATCTTTTGTCTCGTTTGTCTCCCTCCATGCATGCTGGAATCATATAGATTCCAAGAGGCCTCTGCATGGCAATGCAGCGCATGCGCTGCTTTCACCAGGATTAGACCTAAAAAAGAGCTTCTGGTATCTGTTACACTCAATTGCGTCATTAATATGCAGTAGAATTAGTCTGGGGCATTCAAGGACCTCCCGCCCCAGGAGTCTACTCTGGCAGGAGAATACTACTCTCCAAAACTGAGCCAACCAGTACAATACCACACGGTATGCACCAGATCCCTGCCTGCAGTCCAAGACCTGGGCATGAGGGAGATGTTATCATCCCCATATGCCACAATTTATGTCTAGTGAGGTACACCCTGTGAAAGATTTTCAGCTGGATGAGTTTAAGTCAAGCTGATATAGCCACTGTTTTAGGAGTCATCCTAGCCTCTGCCCATCTTCCTCATCAGGCTCCTCTACGTCTGTCTCCCATGAGGTTTTTAGTGTAAGGAAGTTGTCAATTTGGAGGGGAATCAAAGACTTATATATTTTGGACACCTTTTTATCGCCAAGATCACTAAGGAGGACCTTGCGTTTAAGTGGGGTCTATTCTGGAATCTCGTCCAGGCCGTGTAGGGCTTCAGTGCATACCTGATTTGTAAGTATATATGAAATTGGCTCCTAAGGAGCTAATATTCCACCTGCATAGATTGAAAGTATTTGAGGATCCTGTTATCAACCACATCTTCCAATATTGTGATAGCAATCAGGTCGCACTTGTGGAATCCCTGTAAGGCGGCAACCTGTGCTAGCAAGGCTGCTTCCCAGAGCGGTGTTTGTTCAGTCAGTCTCCCCCATGCCCTATTCTAGCAACGGTATTGTGCCAAAGCCTGATCACTACTGTAGTAGCTAGAGGAACACCAAGGACATTTGACTACCATAAAGAAGGGAGAGAAATAATTTAATTCTCAAAGCCCACTTTTCGGAAGCATACACAGGTTCATTCTGGGTGTCATACCACCACTCATTGATAATCAGGAGGTGTGCTGCTCCATATTATGACTCAATATCAGCTGTTGCGATGCCCTCCGGATAGGTAGATTTAAAGCATTTGTTCAAATCGATGGGAGAGAGTACCCCATTCCATAAGAAGGTACAAAACATGGAGTTTATTTTGGGACACATGGTTTGTGGGATGTCATATGGGTTATTTTGGAGCTGAGAAAGGAATTGAGGCAGAAATGCCATCTTAAAAGTAGCAGATCTATTGAGCAGAGATAGAGGCAATGAGGACCATGACTGAATGTTGAAAGTCAGTTTACGTAGGAGTGGGAATATATTCCTGTCCCACGCCCTACCTACATCTTGATTCTCATGTACTTCAAATCTTGCAAACCTTCTCCCCTCAAATATAGTGATTCTGCCCATCTAGTGCCTTGAGAAAAGGAGTTGACCAGTTAGATTAGAGATTTGTTTTTGTTCATTTTCAAGCCAGATACCTCCCAGAATATACAGAAGATTTGCAGGGCTCGAAGGCCTGACATCTCCGGTTTAGTTAAAAATAACTTTGTCCGCATAAAGAGGGTTCCTAACAGAGACACGCATACCGCATTGAAACCCAGAAACCTGAGCATCAATTGTGATCAACTCTGCCAGTGGTTCCATCACAATGGTGAAGAGGAGCAGACACTGCTGGCACCCCTGTCTTGTGCCCCCACCAATCAAAAAGGTATCTGAATATTCCTGGCCCACCCGTACCACTGCCGGCAGAGCAGCATAAACGAGTTTAGAATAAGCGATACATTTGGGACCAAAATTTAAACAATGGAGAAGTGTAAAAGGGTAGATCCAAATGAAGGAGTCAAATGATATCTCCACATTTGCCAGGAGGACCAATCCTGGGCTTTGAAGCCTGTCAGCCAGAACCTGTGCATTGTAAAGTCTCCTGTTCACCCTCTGGGGCACTAACGCAATTGATCTGGGTGTATCAGGGCCGAAATGACTGGCAATAATCTATCGGCTAGTACTTTGGCTATGATTTTAACTTCTACATTTAATAGCAAAATTGGGCAATAAGAGGAGCATGCATCAAAGGGTCTGTATGGTTTGGGAATAACCACTGTTCCTGCCCTTAGCACTTCTGGGGGAACTCTGCCTTCTTCAGAGGCCTCTCTGATCATTGCCACCAGTGGTGTTTCCAATTGGCACATGAACGGCTTGAAGAATTCCTCAATCAGGCCATTAGGTCTGGGATCCTTGCAATTCTTCATCTTATATAATGCTCTTCGTCATTAATCCCAACCTCCAGCAAGTCACCCTCTCTACCACCAACTAACTGCTCGACCTTCTCGGATGGGAGAAGGTTGGATGAGGAGTTTAACATCCTATAATATGCAGCAAAGTTTTGCGCCCTCTCCTTCTCTGTCTCAATTACGCCCACTTTCGGGGATATTAGATAGGGGATCGGAGTGCGGTATCTAATATAGTTGCAGAGTATGTGTAGTAAGGAGCTTGATTTGGCACCCAGTGATAGATATGAAATTGTGAGACCAACCAAATAGCTTTTGTCTTATCAGTTGACAATTGGCCCAAATCCTGCTATGTATGGGCTAGGTTCCTATAAGTAGTTTGGTCTGAATTCCCGTTACTTACCAGACACAGCTTCTTTACAGCCGCCGCTGACGCAGGGTAGCCTTTTACAAATTTTCCATCCTTGCTCCAAGTCCAGACCCCCCCCAATACACATCTACTCAATGTAGCGTACAGGTGCTTCTATAGGTGTCTTTTTCTCACTAGAACCACCATTTCCTATGCACCCGCTATCCCATTGCTGGGAACTCCACGAGTGGACACCTACTCTACGGTGACAGAGTTATAACACTGGACCTCGAAGGGAATACAGGACGTGGGAGACCTTTTCCAGGACGGCACTCTCATCCCATACCAAGAACTCATAGCAGAGGGGAACCTATGCCCTGGGTAGTTTTTACTACATAGAACAATAATAGCTTTGTTATCATCTAAATGGGATACACTCACTCAGGAACCTCCCATGCACCACACTTTGCAATACCTTCACATGATGGGGACAGGGAGACACCTCACACTCTGGTTCGCATCTTCCCTCTGACAACACATGGAGGTGGATCTCACTCGGCTTCGTCATCATTGGGAGGGGGCCCTGGGGAGGGCATTTACAGATAGATAGTGGGCTGCCATCCGAGGTAACCTGACATACATTCCGCGTAATCAACGGTTCAAACAAATTACATTTTTTGTGCTACATCAGGCTTACCTTACTCCAGTTCAAATGAACAGGTACTTCATCCGAGCAGATGCGGCTTGCCCCCCCTGCTGGCAGTTAGATGTCAACATTCTCCATATGCTCTGGCATTGTCTGGTCTTAAATGAATGCTGGAACAATATGACAATCCTCTTGACAACTTGCACCTCCCGAGCCATTCCCCCAAGCTGGGAAGCCCATGTATTGTACCTCTTTAGCAGAAACAAAAATTATAGAGCCGACATACGATTTCTAGACCCGGGTTTAATGAAGGCCAAGCGATTGATCACCCGGCGATGGAAATCCCCCCTGTCGTCTCACCCACTTGCCTGGTGCCAATCCCTGCTTAATTGGGCGAAAGCAGAGGGTGTGGCACTAGGTAGGGAGGACCTACTCGCCATTTGTACATTCCCCCTAGTGCCCAGTGGGACACAATGGTTTCCAAACTCCAAGAAATGGTCACTAACACAGGGAACTCAAATGCGTTATCTGGGGCCGGTACCCAGGGTCCATCTCCCACCGGCAGGGGTGTTGAGTAGCACTGACCTCCAGGCTGACTTAGCTCTCCTGCTCCAGAACTTAATTGCGACTAGACCCAGGCAGCTCTGGCTCCTCCGGCTACACTAGATGCGGCAGCAGGTCTCAAGCGACTCCCTTTCCCTTCATTGACATATGTTGTCCTGATTTTGTTGTACCCTATGCCTCCAGTTGGGTTCGAACTGCACTATATCTGAACTGTTTGCATGCCACCTGGTGGTGAGACTCAACAGTACTGATCCACCCTATGTAGGGATATTGACCCATGAATTCATGTGATCGCCACAATCTACTCACCTGTCTCTCCTTTTGCAATTGGGTACTGCACATTATGCTGTTGGCAATCACTTTTCTTTCTTTCCTTCTTGCTGCATGAGCACTGCTCTGACTGTATGTTTAAAAAATGTGCAAAAATGGTAATAAAAAAGATTTAAGCAAGTAGTTTGGTCTGAATGCAGCCTATACTGGCATTACTGGTCGATAGTCTGGGACTCCAACAGGGACAACGTCTGGCTCTATGCCTCCTCTCACCAGTTTGGAATGTTATCACTTGCCCCCACAATGTGGTTTTAAATGCTTCCTACAAAATCCTGGATGAGTCTACAGAGTCTGTAATTATCTTAAAAAACTCATCTATGAACTTTTGCAAGTGGCCTTTGAATTGGGAGTCTTTGAGGGACCTGGTTGCCATGTGCTATTTCAATGTTGGTTTCCAAATAGTTAAGTCCACCTTGATACCCACTGGGGAGTGGTCCGAAAGGCCCCTAAGGAGCAGGTATGCATCCAATACCCTCTGGAATTGTATTGCCAGCTTTATGGAGTAGTTTACGCATGCAAAGGATTTGTGTGCATGAGAGTAGAAGGTAAAAGAATCTTACCTCTGGTGTTTAAAATACCATGCAGCTACGAGACCCAATGCTGCAGCAAAAGATGCTACTAAGGAGGCCCATCCCCCCCATTGACACCAACATTCCATCTATGACGTCTTGGATCAAAAACCCCATTCCAGTCTATGCCCAGTATAATAAGACCTTCTGGGGTTTCTTCCAGTAGGCCAATGAGGATCTCCAGAAAGGCATTTCCCAAAGGTGGCGGGGCATAGATGAAAAGAAATAAAATGAAATTGGGTATTTATAAAGAGCGCAGATACTCACAAAGAGTGTCCTGGCACTAATCTCAAAACCGTAACAGAAGAACCCCATCCCATCAGCCATAGTGTTATTGTTGGAACAACCATATTTTAAGTTGTTTACTAAAAAGCAAAAAATCCTGAGTCAATCTAAGGTGTAGAGGTAAGTCGTTCCACAGACGAGCCGCTTGAGCCTGAAACGAATGTTCTATCCGGGAGCGAGTGATCGTGGGAATCACCATGAGGGATTGTCCAGAGGACCTTAAGACCCGTTGAGGCTGATAACATTGGATCCTACGTCTCAGGTAAACCGCGCCCGTATCATGGAACGCTCAAAAGGCAAGCACTAAGGCCTTAAACTGGATCCTCTTTCTCACCGGGAGCCAGTGCAGTGCCTTCAAGTGGGGCGACATGCACATTCTGGCGTTTACCATCAGAATAGCTCTGGTTGCGACGTTCTGGACAACCTGCAGCCAATTGAGCAATACTCTGGCCGTCCCAGATGCAGGATGTTTACGTAGTCCAACCTAGATGTAATTAGGGCTTGCACTACGATCTTATGAGATTCCACCGGGGGTAGAGGAAGAAAGTTTTTTACCTTTCTTATCAATCCAAAACAGGTGCCAGCAACAATGGTGCTGACAATGGTGATGGATTCCCCATATAACCAAACTATAACCGCTGCAAACCACCTATGGGTGTCTTACCACATTGTGTGAACTGTCAGTGGGATATGGTTATGTACCATTATGGGCATGTCCCTGGATCCTCTCATTAAACCAGAGTGGGACACTGTGGGTACCCGTAATGGGCAGAAATAGGAGTATTATTTCCTGTCAAGTGAGTCTCTTGCAAGAGCGAGACCTCTATCCCATGGTCTTTGGAATATTTCAGGACCACCCCTTTTTTAATTTTGCCTAATACCCTGTTTACATTCCACAATATAATGTGCAGTTGGTCACAAAAAACTCGGGCAGTGACTTCACCCATCAGATCTCATTTGTATGACTTGAAAAGGGGATGGCTCAGGGAAGCTGGAGAGTAAACACATTGCCTGTCTCAAAACAAACCAAACTAAACAACCCAACGCCCCTTACCCCTTACCTCTGTAACATGAAGTATATGTCACAGATCTTGAATCACTGTGGCTCCAACAGGGATCCGAGTCGATCAAGCTCTACGTATCCCCAAGCCACAACATATCACATCTGATGGTGAAATGTCCATGTGACTTCTCCTTCAAAAGTGGAGTTCTAATTAAATCTGAATGATTGGAAGTCAAAAGATATTAAGAGGGGTGTTGGACTTTGGCCCTTAGGGCAGGTTCACCCCTAGACTTTTTGCTTGAAATGGTGATTTTGGGATTCTGCGCACTTTCACTGTGTCCCAGTGGAAAGTGCGGGCGCACTCTGAGTGCATGTGCTGAGCTAGGCCTGCCCGCCCATAGGAATGCATGGGGAATGTATGTGTCCCTGGTAGTTCCTGATGCGTGGGGTGTACAGGCTTGAGTCTGGTATGTGTGAACTCGTGTGAGTGAATGCTGCGCAACGGTGTATGCAGCATGTATGTGTCTAGTGGGGAAGCGCCATTTCTAGACATGGCTGTACGTGTGCTGTGAGGGTGCTGGCGTGTGATTGGCTGGAGCTGGCTGGCATGCCAGGCTCCAGGAAGTCTGGATGGGTCTTCCCGGTGGTGAGTGGGAGATCTGCATGAGTAATGTGTGGGAGGAGTGTACCTGTGTCCTGGATGGGCTGGGTTTTCCCCACACAATGCTGGCTCCGCCCCCCTGTGGTGTGTCTAATGACCCAAGCCCTGCCAGTGAATAGAGAGGGTGGTTGAGGTAAACAGAGTACTCAAGAACCAGCTGCGACTGGTTCCGCCCCCACTCTGCACCCTCAGACAAAGGAATGCACTGTATAAAAATGGGGCTGTGTCCCCACTGAAGTTGTTCTGCTTTTGGATCCTGCCAGAGGGGGCTGTTGCTGCTGCTGGGGCCAGGAGGACCGCCACTTGGGTTGTCTCCCTGCCTGGAGACCCAGTGTGCTGGCTCTGGCCCAGCCTTGCCCCCCCTGCCTGCCTCCAGCCCCTGCTGGAGCCCTGTCCTGTCCTCCAGTGCTGGGGAGCACTGAGGACTTCGTTGCCTGCAGCCTGAAAGCGCTGCTCTCTGCCCTTCAGCGCTAGGAGCGCTGCGATTGCCTGCCTAGCGCTTGGAAACGCTGGATGTTACCCCTAGCGCCTGGGAGCGCTTTTTGCTGCTGTTTAGCGCTTACGAGCGCTTATTTGTGCCTGCAGCGCTTGGGAGCGCTGTGGTCTGCAGAGGCCGGTGCCCACCCGGCATCCGATCGCCCCGTGTGGCGAGTTGACAGCGCGGGTGCCACCCCGCTTATTGCTGTGGTGTTGTGCCGATTTATTGATCTACGAGGGAGCCCACTCCTCGGATCATCTGGGAGCCCGCCTGCCTGCCTGAAACGGGCCGCCGCGCTGCCCGCGACGACCCGGAAGTGTTCCGGCCGGCCGGCCAATCAGAGCGCGGCCCCGGGAGAAGCAACCGGAAGTTCCGCCTCGCCGCCGGGAGAGGAGAGCCCAGCAGCGAGGAGAGCAGAGAAAAGGTGCCGGCAAGGCTCCGTCGCGGTGAGGAGAGCCCCGCCGCCCAGGAGAGCCCCGGGACCAGCGGGAGAGACCCGCCTCCGCTGGAGAGCCCAGCGCGAACCCGGTAGGTGCCTGCAGAGGAGGGGGGAGCGTCGGGACACATTGCCGGTGTCCGCCCCGCCCCCTCTCTGTAGCGCGACCTCGCGCCTTTGTGTTTTGAGCCTGAGGGCTCAGGGGGCACTTGTGAGGGACCCGAGTCCCCAAGAGGGGGACTCCAACCCGAGCCAGAGAGGCTCCACCGAGAGAAAGCACCTCTGCGTTTGTGGAGCCACGAGGTGCCCCGGGGGCACCAGTAGCGTTAGAGCCCAGCGAGGCTCTTGGCCAGCATTATTGCTTTGGGTCCCCAGAGCGAGGGACCCCCCAGCCCAGCGAGGCTGTACCTTTCTGTTGCTGGAGCCCTGAGAGGCTCAGCAGCCCCCCTTACTGGTGAGAGAGCCTAAGAGAGGCTCACCAGTGCCACAGTGGTGGTTCTTTGAGCCCAGAGAGGCTCCAACTTTGCGCTAACTTTCCCTGCTCCAGTTGCCCAGCACTTTGTGGGCAACTGCCACGTTTAGGCCCTGACATTGGGACACCGGGACAGTCACAGGTGGTGACTGGTGAGTTTGGGGAAATTGGTATTTGTTCTGCACCTCTGAATGTATTGATTATGCGTCATGTGCCTTTACACCTCTGAATGTTACGGCATCATGTGTTTTGCTTACACCTCTGAATGGGTAGATTATTCATCATGTGTTCTCTTTGTCCTTTTACACCTCTGAATGTTACGACATCATGTGTGTTGCTTTTGCACCCCTACAGGTAGTGTGACGTGTAGGTGGTTGTTTTCTCCCTAGTACAGGTGGTGCTAGTGAGGCCCTGTTACCAGTAATTACTGGTTGTATGCTATTACTGAAAGTGCTATTACTGAAAGTATTGCTTTATTACTGAAGGTATTGCTAAAGTGCTATTACTGAAAGTATTGCTTTATTACTGAAGGTATTGCTGCTAAAAGTGTTGATACCCTTGACAGTGGTTCAAGTGGCCCTGTCCTGTACAAATATCCCTTGTAAATTCCGCCCGTGCCTGTTGGCACAGTGTAACAAGATGTGTGTTTTATCTGATGTTTATTTATTATAATACAAAGGCTATTTTTATATAACCTTGTGTGGAGTTTTCCTTTGTGGTGGGCCTTTAGTTGTTGTTGCTGGGGTGCGTGCGCAAATACTTAACCTACATCGCCTCCAAGTTTAGCCTTGCTGCTCGCGCCACGTTACCTAGAGGGTGAGTAGGGGTTATCTTGGCGTGTAACTCCCTTGCCCTGACTTGGGTGTGGTGGTCTCTGACTGACTTTGGCGAAAGCCCTGGCCAGCCGGTGATCCCATTTCCAACATTGGCGGCAAGCGGTGGGATAAGGATTTGTGTTTGCGTTATACCACAGTAGCGGCTGGCCGCACTTCAAAGCTCTACATTTGTTAGATAACCACATTTTGGGGATTATTGTTTTTGGTGAAATTCCATTGTTTCTTCTCCTGAAGAGTGTCATTTTATAATTGTGTTCAGTACATTTGTCCCCCGCCCTGCTTCCAGAGTTTGGTACCTGTGTCACTTTTGGTCAGGTTGAGAAGTCAGGGGTGGTAGAAACTGCCTTACCGATCCGAGGGGAGGGTGTGTGTGGATGAATGGTGTTTTCCTGGACGCATGAGTGAGTTCTCTTTTTTTAAGGAGAGTGTGGAAGTTTTGGAATTGTGTACTCCTACTTCAGATTGCAAGGTCCCTTGTGTTGCACGTGTCTGTGAGCATCCTGTCAAGATGGAATCTCCTTTTAACCTTTGTGGCCTGTTTAAGTACAGTGTGCATGAGTTGGTACGGTTATGTAAGGAGAGAGACATCCCAGTGAGTGAGTCAGACACCCAGTCCAAGCTTAGGGATAACCTGATCCTGTGGCAGAAGAGTGACTGGGAGCGTGAGCACAGTGAGAGGGAGAGGGCCCGGACCGCACACCATGAGGGTGGTGGGTCTGAGGGGAGCCCTGAAGAGTCTGATGTGGAGAGTGAGTGTGACAGTGGATGGGCGCCAGCAGAGAGTGAGTACCCCCTAGATAGGGAGTCCCTTGCTGGGTCCAGTGTCAGGTGTAGCACCCCATCCCTTTCCCTGTCCCCAGAGGAGTGGGTGGATAGGAGAGAAGAGAGGGAGCACCAGCTGGCCATGGAGAAGCTCCGGTTAGAGTATGCCAGAGAGATGGCGCAGCTGGGTGTGAATGAGCGGACTGCAGAGGCTGAGAGGGCCTTGGCCAGGGAGAAGATAGCCCTAGAGTGTAGGTTATCCCCTGACCGCAGTCTTAATTTTCTGGATCCCCCAGGGAGGGTTGAGTCCAGTGGTGGCAGCTATGTAAATCTCAGTCTAGAAAGTCCCAGTTCCCAGAGTATGGTTCCTGTTTCCCCAGAGGAGGAGAATAGGTTGAGGTTTAGGAACCTTAGGAAACCGTCTCACCAGTCTTGGGTAGACTTTGAGGATGACTGTTGTGGAGCCCTGTGTGATTGGGTACGGGAGCCCACGAAATGTGATTGGGACCTATTGCTCGATATGTTTCTCAGAGAGCAGTTGCTCAGTTGTTGTTCACCAGGGTTGCGCCAACACCTAGTAGGGTGTGGATTGTCTGAACCATGTGACCTGGCAGAGGAAGCAGACCGCTGGGAAAGGGCCAGAGGTTCTGTAGAGTCATTGGTGAGTGACTCCGAAAGTAGTGGGTCAGGGATCTTCCAGCCCAGCGTGGTGGAAGGGGCTCAGTGTAGCCCAGCTAGGTCCCAGTATAGTGAGAAGGGTGTAGGGGCTGACTGCCTGGCTCAGTGGAGCAGGAGTCAGTGGGTGGCCGAGAGCCCCCAGAGGCCCGAAGCCCTGTCTCAGAGCCTGGGTGGTTTCTTGAGGAAACACCAGGTTGGGGACCTAGGCTGTCCTGTTAGCCCAGTTGAGGAGGATCTCCTAGTGAGTAGAGGACCTGGAGTGTCTGTAAACAGAGCTCCTGTGGTTCTAGAGTCTGGCAGTACCGCTCCGGTAGGGAGGGTACAGGAGTCCAGAGTGAGGAGTGATTGGGGGAGTTCCCCAGTGGAAGGACCAGTGGGTCAGGGACTACCCAGTTGGGCTAGGTTCCCGTGTAGTGACCATGGTAACAACACTTCTGGTCTGGGGGATCTTCACGCACTGTCAGGTGGACAGAGGGCGGGAGATCTGCGCCAGACAGACAGTCACACAACAGATGTGACATTTGTTAGCCTCAGGGGGATGGAGTGTAAGTCCCCAGAAGTCCTGGAGTGCCAGGCAATTGTTCCACCGAAGGTTTTAGACCAGAGGTTGGAAAGCCAGGTTCAGGGTCAGCCTGACCTGAAGGGTAGGACGACTGTAACCAGTGTCCTGACCGGTTATTCTTCCAGAGGAACTTCTCCAGGTGGGAGAGGGCAGACCTCTGGAAGGGGGTGCAGAGGGTGGGAGAGCCCACCTCTGACCCCGGTGCAACCTGAGTGGATAAGCCCTGGGTTGGAATGGCGTTCTAGGGGTACCCCTCGCAGAGGGAGGAGGAACCCTAGGAGAAGAGGTAGGGGGAGGAGAGCCTTCCCTGAGACTCCTGGTCCGCCTGAGGTTGTAGGCCCTAGGCTGGAGTACCAGTGGCAGTCTAGTCCTGTCTTGCAGACAGGAAGAGTGGAGAATGGCTCCTATGTGCCAGGGGTTACTACCCCCCGCTCTGCGAATTGGCATGGACCAGTGGCACCTGGGTGGCCCAGGGCCTGGTCCTGGCCGCGGACAACTTGGGAGTACCAGTGGGGTAGCCCAGTTGGTCCAGACAGTGTGTTTAGAAGGAATCCCATGGGTTCACCGCGGCGTAGAACAGGAGGGTGTCCCTGCAGTTGTGGGCCCGCGTCCGTGTTCTATCGCCCCAAGCAGGGAAGTCCATCACGGTGGTGATTGTTCTACCCTGCGTTTTGGCTGGAAGGGGGTTATGTTGGACTTTGGCCCTTAGGGCAGGTTCACCCCTAGACTTTTTGCTTGAAATGGTGATTTTGGGATTCTGCGCACTTTCACTGTGTCCCAGTGGAAAGTGCGGGCGCACTCTGAGTGCATGTGCTGAGCTAGGCCTGCCCGCCCATAGGAATGCATGGGGAATGTATGTGTCCCTGGTAGTTCCTGATGCGTGGGGTGTACAGGCTTGAGTCTGGTATGTGTGAACTCGTGTGAGTGAATGCTGCGCAACGGTGTATGCAGCATGTATGTGTCTAGTGGGGAAGCGCCATTTCTAGACATGGCTGTACGTGTGCTGTGAGGGTGCTGGCGTGTGATTGGCTGGAGCTGGCTGGCATGCCAGGCTCCAGGAAGTCTGGATGGGTCTGCCCGGTGGTGAGTGGGAGATCTGCATGAGTAATGTGTGGGAGGAGTGTACCTGTGTCCTGGATGGGCTGGGTTTTCCCCACACAATGCTGGCTCCGCCCCCCTGTGGTGTGTCTAATGACCCAAGCCCTGCCAGTGAATAGAGAGGGTGGTTGAGGTAAAAAGAGTACTCAAGAACCAGCTGCGACTGGTTCCGCCCCCACTCTGCACCCTCAGACAAAGGAATGCACTGTATAAAAATGGGGCTGTGTCCCCACTGAAGTTGTTCTGCTTTTGGATCCTGCCAGAGGGGGCTGTTGCTGCTGCTGGGGCCAGGAGGACCGCCACTTGGGGTGTCTCCCTGCCTGGAGACCCAGTGTGCTGGCTCTGGCCCAGCCTTGCCCCCCCTGCCTGCCTCCAGCCCCTGCTGGAGCCCTGTCCTGTCCTCCAGTGCTGGGGAGCACTGAGGACTTCGTTGCCTGCAGCCTGAAAGCGCTGCTCTCTGCCCTTCAGCGCTAGGAGCGCTGCGATTGCCTGCCTAGCGCTTGGAAACGCTGGATGTTACCCCTAGCGCCTGGGAGCGCTTTTTGCTGCTGTTTAGCGCTTACGAGCGCTTATTTGTGCCTGCAGCGCTTGGGAGCGCTGTGGTCTGCAGAGGCCGGTGCCCACCCGGCATCCGATCGCCCCGTGTGGCGAGTTGACAGCGCGGGTGCCACCCCGCTTATTGCTGTGGTGTTGTGCCGATTTATTGATCTACGAGGGAGCCCACTCCTCGGATCATCTGGGAGCCCGCCTGCCTGCCTGAAACGGGCCGCCGCGCTGCCCGCGACGACCCGGAAGTGTTCCGGCCGGCCGGCCAATCAGAGCGCGGCCCCGGGAGAAGCAACCGGAAGTTCCGCCTCGCCGCCGGAAGAGGTGAGCCCAGCAGCGAGGAGAGCAGAGAAAAGGTGCCGGCAAGGCTCCGTCGCGGTGAGGAGAGCCCCGCCGCCCAGGAGAGCCCCGGGACCAGCGGGAGAGACCCGCCTCCGCTGGAGAGCCCAGCGCGAACCCGGTAGGTGCCTGCAGAGGAGGGGGGAGCGTCGGGACACATTGCCGGTGTCCGCCCCGCCCCCTCTCTGTAGCGCGACCTCGCGCCTTTGTGTTTTGAGCCTGAGGGCTCAGGGGGCACTTGTGAGCGACCCGAGTCCCCAAGAGGGGGACTCCAACCCGAGCCAGAGAGGCTCCACCGAGAGAAAGCACCTCCGCGTTTGTGGAGCCACGAGGTGCCCCGGGGGCACCAGTAGCGTTAGAGCCCAGCGAGGCTCTTGGCCAGCATTATTGCTTTGGGTCCCCAGAACGAGGGACCCCCCAGCCCAGCGAGGCTGTACCTTTCTGTTGCTGGAGCCCTGAGAGGCTCAGCAGCCCCCCTTACTGGTGAGAGAGCCTAAGAGAGGCTCACCAGTGCCACAGTGGTGGTTCTTTGAGCCCAGAGAGGCTCCAACTTTGCGCTAACTTTCCCTGCTCCAGTTGCCCAGCACTTTGTGGGCAACTGCCACGTTTAGGCCCTGACATTGGGACACCGGGACAGTCACAGGTGGTGACTGGTGAGTTTGGGGAAATTGGTATTTGTTCTGCACCTCTGAATGTATTGATTATGCGTCATGTGCCTTTACACCTCTGAATGTTACGGCATCATGTGTTTTGCTTACACCTCTGAATGGGTAGATTATTCATCATGTGTTCTCTTTGTCCTTTTACACCTCTGAATGTTACGACATCATGTGTGTTGCTTTTGCACCCCTACAGGTAGTGTGACGTGTAGGTGGTTGTTTTCTCCCTAGTACAGGTGGTGCTAGTGAGGCCCTGTTACCAGTAATTACTGGTTGTATGCTATTACTGAAAGTGCTATTACTGAAAGTATTGCTTTATTACTGAAGGTATTGCTAAAGTGCTATTACTGAAAGTATTGCTTTATTACTGAAGGTATTGCTGCTAAAAGTGTTGATACCCTTGACAGTGGTTCAAGTGGCCCTGTCCTGTACAAATATCCCTTGTAAATTCCGCCCGTGCCTGTTGGCACAGTGTAACAAGATGTGTGTTTTATCTGATGTTTATTTATTATAATACAAAGGCTATTTTTATATAACCTTGTGTGGAGTTTTCCTTTGTGGTGGGCCTTTAGTTGTTGTTGCTGGGGTGCGTGCGCAAATACTTAACCTACATCGCCTCCAAGTTTAGCCTTGCTGCTCGCGCCACGTTACCTAGAGGGTGAGTAGGGGTTATCTTGGCGTGTAACTCCCTTGCCCTGACTTGGGTGTGGTGGTCTCTGACTGACTTTGGCGAAAGCCCTGGCCAGCCGGGGATCCCATTTCCAACAAGGGGGAAGGAGTCACTGAGATTTCCAAGGAGTTTTGTCAATGAGCAGCCGATTTGTCTGTAACTTCACTCAGATAGAGTGAGGCAAATGTCACTTGTCTCTATGCACCGCCATCTGTAGAATCAAGGTATCTCTCGTAGGTCTTCCCAGCCTGAACGTAGCCCACCATCAGTGTCGGGCCACTAAGGCTTGAAACCCCCAGAGATCATTCACTGTCTTCTCTGGAATTTGACATCTCTGTCGCCCTCTCCAATTGGATCGAGAACGATTATGGTGTGGGAAGAAACCTTGGGTTTCCTAGGTGAATTTGGCACTGCATTCCTCCTGGGTGAGTCATCTGACTGACTCAGGGTCGGGGGTATGTGGTTTAACGCACACCTTATCATCTGTCCAGAAAAGCACTTTAGCAGGGAAGCCGAAAAATGTATTTTGTGCCTGGTAAAGAACCTTTAATTTGGCTGGATAAAGGAGCCTATATCTAACAATCAGTTCTTGCAGCCACCCCTTGGCATCAGTGAAGGTGTGGAGTTTGTATTGGCCCATCCTTGTATGGTCCGAGAAATGGTGGCCTCAGACGATGGGAACCCCTCCTATCCCAGTAAAAAAGACAAAAATCTGGGAGTCATTTTTGATGACGGTCTTACGTTCCAATCTCAAGTTAATAAGGTTGCCTCTCAGGTGAATTTAACCCTAAAGCTAATTCAGAAGGTGAAACCTTATATTCCACCATCTACAGTTAAAACACAGGTAACATCTTTGGCATTAGCCAAACTGGACTATGGCAATGCCCTGTATTTGGGTCTTCAAATACAACATATTTTCAAACTTCAACGGGTCCAGAACTCCACTGCCAGGATTTTGCTGAATATTCCCAAGTTCCAGTCTGTGTCCCAGGGCCTTAAACATCTTCACTGGTTACCAGTGAAAAAGAGAGCGGAATTTAAGGCCTTATGTCTGGCTTTCAAGGCCCTTCGGGGACAGGACCTGAATACCTGAAACAACATCTACTATGGTATCATCCAAACAGGACACTTCGTTCAGCCATAAGCAAACTTCTTCAGGTGTACAAATTCACGAGGGTGCGCTGGGGAGGAAGCAGCTTTTTCTTTCACACTGTTAAATTGTGGAATACACTGCCGATATCTATAAAAAAACAGTACAACTCTTCTTTCCTTCAGAAAGGCGATAAAAACCTGGCTTTTCTTGCACTAATCTCTGCCTCTTTGGTATTTCTCCTCCGCTGTAGCGCCTAGATGCCCTTGGGCATTCGAGCGCGATTTAAATTATAAATTAATTAATTCATAGTCAGGGAAGATCATTATTTTAGTGGATTAAAATTAGATTTTCCTTTGAGAGTGGGCGTGGCGTAGGATAGCATCCATGTCCATATAGTTCCGAATTTTGGCTAATGTGGCTTCTGGTTGGGCCCCTGGTATTGGATGCTGAACCATTGATCGATGCGCCCTCTCAAAACAGGTAGCGAGAGCGCCCTGGGGCATGAAAGTGCACAGACATTCATCAAGGAATTTTTCCAGAGTGGAGAAGAACTCACAACCTTCAACAAATGCTATAAATCTCAGATTGTTCCATCAGGCCCTTGGTCTTGGCGATGGTTGTTTGACGGGCCACAGATTGTTTCAGGGTTTGTACCATGTCTTGCACTTCTGAGATATGATTCTCTGTCCCAGTGATTCTGTCAACTGTATACTTCAGATCTTGGAGTAGTAGTGCGACATCACTACCGTCAGCATCGATTTTAATGTCTAACATATCTCTGGATTGAGTGATAGCCACTAGAAGGGCTACATTATCTAGGCCTGTCTCCCCAGACTCTTGGCCCAGGGCATCTGCACTGTAATCCGCCCCATGATTACCTGACTGGGCAAGTTTGTCTACGGTCCCTTGCTTGTCCGTCAGGCCTGCCTTATCTTGACTATATTCTCTGTGATTTTATCGAATTTCTGCTTTGTGGGTGGTTCTTGTGCACTGCAGCAATTCTCTCAGACCAGTGTTGTGCATCGTTGTGGACCACAACTTCTGTCTCTGCAGTGTACAACCAGGCCCTACAACAGTCCGACCCTGCAGAATATGTCACCCTCAGGGACAGGAAAAACTTTGTCCGGGCCAAGGGTATACTATTGTTGCCTCAGTGTGTTGGGTCAGTCTTTACATGTGAAGACAGGGAGGTGGTTAAAGGGATGTCCTCGCTACTGGCTGTCCATCATGGGTACCTCCAGTCCAATAACCACCAGTCCTCCCCCAGTTGGCCCCAGGCCTGGCAGCACACAGTGTCAATGTTCAAGGCAGTGCCACTCACTTGAACTCCAGGTGGTTCCGATGGGGTGACGTTAGGCCTCCTCTCCACCCAAGCACTGACCTCAACATCAGATGAGAGACTCTGCGCTGGCAATAGTATCTGAAGAGAAGGTGTGAATGAGATTACCAATAGAGAAGTTTTTTTTAAAGTCATATCGTTTTCACCTGGTCACTGCACTGCTGCTTCAGCCCGTGATCACTGCTCAGCTACTTCAGTACTCCTATCTCAAAAGGTAATTTTAAATTGATAACAATTCACTGAAATTAAACTTTTATTTAAAAAAAGATTTAATTTTTCAAAACATCGAAATGTATCTTTTTAAAAAAAGTTCCAATTTAAAAAATAATATTAAAAACATTTCAAACAGCTTTAACAAAAACAAAAAGACGATAAATATTTGAATTTCTTTTAAATAAAATATACATTCAAAACACTTTCAAAAGAGAAACTATATAATCCAAAAACCAGAAAATAATAAATATTAAAATTTAAAAATAGATTTTTTTAAAACTGCAATATTAATTATAAAAAAAATACCAAAATAATTTAATGGATAATTAAAAGTGTAAAACATGAATTTAAAGCAATACTCACCAAAACCCATTACACCCAACAACCCAAAAAAGTTACAATTAGAAATCTCATTAAAAATAATTTAGAGCGTTTAGCTCGGCTCCGTCGGCCCTCCGGCCAACCTTGAATATCCTGCAATATATCCTGTACTGCGACGATACTTCACTACAGATTTTGGAATTTAATGACCCACTCTTACTCACCGTCTGGTCCGGAGGCTCCTGCGTGCTGTGGGTCCGCAGCTGTGCCCTCGGTGGGATTGGGGCCTCCGGGCGCTCGAGACCGGGACCTCGCCTGTGGGACCCGACCGGCGGTGCTGAGATTGCCGGCCCCGGCCGCGAGAGTGAGCCACTGGTGGGAGCCGTTGTGTGTATGCCCCGGCTATCCTGAACCGGCCCCGACTTGTGGACCGTGCGGCTGGAGGGGGACGAGATGTGTCGGGGGCTGACTGTGTGAAGGGGTCCCTTTGCCTTTGTTCTGTCCGGTAGCCCTGGACCCCGCGCCTGGCTCTCGTTTGTGGGGCCCGCCACTGTTTGGAGGGGGGCCCCCCCCCCATTGAGCACCGGCCCGTTCTGTGCCGGTGAGGCCATTGTTGGGCACCTCCGGAGGTCTGTAAAGTCCTACATTTGGGTACTGTTTGGGGGCCCACGGTGGAGTGCGGGGCGGCGAAACTCACAAAATGGCTACCAACAACGTGTGGGGTGATCCGCTCTGCACCGACGAACCTTGCTGGCCGGATTGCGCGGAGGCATGGGCGTGTGCTCGAGCGCCCACGCTCGGAGATGTCCTGGACGCCTTGATGTCCTTGTATGCTGTCTTGGCCCCCGGTGCTTCTACCGACCCCATGCGGCCCGCCGCCATTTTGGGTCGTCGCTCTTTCATGCACCCCTGTCGTCCTGATGCCTCCATTGCTTTGCCCCCTTCGGCTGCGCCAGGAGTTGCTGTCGCTGTTCTTCGGCCGCTTGATGGGCCGGTGGCTTTTGAACCTCCGCTTTCTCACCGCCCGGACTTCGAGGACTTGCACACGACGAGGAGATCTGCTCCGTCCCGGACTATTGGGAACTATGGTGGACCGCTGTTTGCTCCCGCTTCGATGGATTCGAACTTTTGTCCTGGTGGGGTACCTTTGCATTGTCGAACTGCGAAACTGGACTCCGGCTTGCCTTTGCTTGCCCTGTCGTTGCTGCTACAATTGACTTGCTTCATTGACTTTTTGTATTCCATTAGTATGGTGGCTCTCCCTACTCTACATCACTGCCGTAACCCTGGTCAACATTACGATTATTCTGTTCTGGGTGGTCCGCTCCATGTTATCCTTTATTGGGTTGGTTTCGTGATTAGGAAGGGCTGGGGGTAAGTTGCAAGACACTGATAGACTGCTGGTTTACCTGTCCGTTGCACTGATGCTTGTATTCTCGACATTGTGAAACGTTAAAATTTCCCCCCCCCCTGCCGGTTTTTGCTGTATGTGAAGGGGTAGCATTGATTTGATACTTATTCATTTGTTGGTCGGGGGAGGGTCGTAACCGAGTGTGTTTGTTCATATCCTCTGGCTCCTCCCTCACATCTTATTTTTGTTTCATATTCCCTTTCCTCCTTCTTTTTGCCTCCTTTTTCTACTTTCTTTCTTTACTATATTTCGGGTTTTGGATTAGGGCGACAGGCACGCTGTTTGGAGGGTAGGCCGTAGCCTTCTGCAGGGGTGCGGGGTGGGACGGGTGGGCGGGGTCTTTCAGATGTTTCTTTTTTGGTTCTATGGCCCTCTTCTATCCCTTTATAGCGGTGTCGCTTCTGTCCTCGCTTCTCTGGCATGAGTGGGTTGGGGTCTGTCGCTATGCCGCTTTTATCTGTTTCGATGCTCCGTCGCGACTGCCATACCCTTCTTCTCGCCAGCTCTCTACTTTTTTCTGTATTATTAGCCGTGGGATGCCTGGCCCGGGGTGGCACCCATCTTGTACGATTGTGTTTTTCCTTTTATATTTCTTTATTTCTTTTTCCTTTTTCATTTTTTCGTATATTTTAGATCGGACGGGGGTCGGGTGGTGTTCCTTTTGGGTAGGATTTAGCACTATGTGATTATGTTGTTTGCACTGTTTATTGGATTTGTGTGTACGGCGTTGATATTAGTACACAGCCATTGAATGCTCGCATATCCTGTTTTCACTTCCCGATTATATTTCTTAGAGGGCCTGTATCCTCCTACATGGCTTGTTCCACGTAAAACTTGCTTTATTGTATGACACTGGATCCTTTCTTCCTGCTGTAAGAATGTGCCCTCTCATGTCCTGCTATATAGTGGTTAAGTTTGCAAATGAATCCTGCAGTGGTATATTGACTGGGTTGGCACTGACTGGCGCGGAATGAAGTATAGTGTTTATGTATCCTGCCTACAATGTTCAACGCACAAATCCTACCTATTGCTGCTCCTTTCGTTGATATTATGTCGTATGGCTCGCCCTTTCGGTTGTCTGGTCTGAATGTATGACACCTCTTTAAATTTATAAAATGAAACCTACGTTATTCTTCTTATGTCTGCTGCTGATACACCATAGCGCTCTTATTTTTAGCTTTTCCGCATAGTAAGACGACCTGGAATGTTGTTGATTGTCATAGCGGCCGGCCCGTAGTGGTTGTAGGCAGACGCTGTGTACTATGCATAAGATAAATAAAGGTTTTCAAAAAAAAATAATAATAATAATAATAATAATTTAGAGAACCATTCAACTAAAAAAATTATAAAAACAACCCAGTAAATAAAACAAAAATACAAAAATGTAAGATCTAAGAAATTCAAAATTATTACATAAAAAAACTAAAAATTATACTAAAGCCATAATAATAGATTAATAGATATTTCAACCTTTGATTCTTAATGTTATTAAAGAAAAAATATTTATTTACCATCGATTTAATGGTACCAATTTTATTATGACATTGCTCTTAACTGCCATTGAGATTCTGCCATTAATATTAAGGGTCAGCACCTAAAAAAAAGTTTTACAACGCTGTGGTACTGGTGCTGCAGGTACAGACACGTGGAGCTAAGGCTGTTGAGGTGCATCCACCTTTCCCAAACCCACTGCACAATGTAATCTACAGACTGGGAGCAATCAGAGAAGCACAGAAGCACTACAGGGTAACAGAAAGAGAGAAGGGAGGTTTGCTGCACTGACTACCACTAAACCCTACTGAGCACTCTACAACCTTAGTGGCTTCACGCATTCTGGAGAACCCCGTGGCCCAGAAGTGGCCCATATATCATGTACTAAAGCACTCTCATGCATGCCACATACGATCAGGAGTAGTCGGGCCCCTGTCATGACATACAACCCAGCTTTATTATGGTTGATAGGCAGTCTCCAAACTGGTATGCAGGTAATAAAAGTTGTGCCCCGCTGCAGCTGCCACCATTTATTGGTAGTGTCATGGCCTGGGCATGGGGAGTGTGGTCACCCATTTTAAAAGGATCAGTATTTTGGGCATATCAAAGAGAATGAAAAGAGGAGGAAGCTGTCACATGGACACAGCATGAGGAACTGAAGGAGGGATCTGAGCACAATCATGCGCACTTCGGGAAACACAAAACATTTATCGTTACACTCTCAGGCCAACCGAACCACCAAGTTAACACAGGCTGTGATCACATAAAAACAATTAGGGGCGCCTGCCGATCTTGATGGGTCGCTCTCCCTGGCATCCACTTTATGCTTGTCACACCTTCTTACATTCCTTATCTTGCAATCTGAAGTTACCAACAAATTTACATGCAGAATACTGCAAATGGTAAATAAATAAGCATAGTTGTGTATGAATCCAGAGTTCTATTATCAGAAGAATAGGCAATTAGCAACGAGTGAGATGCTGGGAGTGAAGGGATGTGGTTCATGATAGACAAGCAGTGCCACAGTCACTTTAAAAAACACTCCATTACTTACCCTACAAAATATCCAATAAAGGGTCATTTATGTATAATCCAAGTAATTCCTCTGTGCCCAGTACCCATGTCATCCTCTGGACTTCAACGTTTAAGCTCGCAGATTCCACACAAAGCACTTCCTGTTTTGAGCAACCTTATTGATCCAAACATCAACCTGTCAAACTGGGTGAACAAACAGAACTTTGCAAAGGGAGAGTTTAAGTTGGCAGGGCCGGGAAATTCAACAAATATTTGTGGGCAGATGATGTTCCTTTCTGCTTCTCCATTCACCAGGTCAGATCCATTTCACCTTCACTATTCACCACAACACAGGGCACCAGGAGAATGGTAGAAGTATGCCATTGACAAGAGAAAAACAAGACCCTAGGCCCTTTACTGCTGTGAGTGATGATATGGCATTCCATTTAGGACAAATATGCCTGCCAAGTTCTGTACTCTGCTTCTGGCAATATCTTAGGGTACTACTCTGCAAGGAACACCTTGCTACTTGTTATAAGCTGCTAACTGGACCCACCCACAGAGTAGACGATGTTGGACCCATGACCCCTCCAGCCTCAGATTTTATCTCACCATACCACTGTCTAGAGCCTTTTAATGTTGCACTTCTTATGGAACGTCAAAGGTTTGTGTTCAGCTCACCACCCAACCCCAAAATCACCCTACTCCCCCTTTTATCTACGTCCTACACTCCATGCTTCCTTTTCACGACCCTGTTTCCCTCACATGCATTAACCGACACAGAAGGCTCTCCCGTGCTACATGACAATATCCTAGTTTTGTACGTACTGCTGTAGCTTTACAGCTGGTTCATGCTTTATAAGAAACACAATGCATGGATGTGTAGGTGATACTGATGAAAGGTCTGATGTAACTGTCCCAGCAGGGCCAGTCCCTAGTGCTTAATCAAGGTTACTTGTCCAGTGGCGTGTCGATCAAATGTTGTGACCATTTTCTTTGGACACTACGAATTACTCGTGTTTTCGGTGTCACACAGATCTCTCTGTGCCTTACCTCGCCCATATCTGAGACAGAGCTAGCTGACTTTTCACAACAGCATGTGCAGGGAATGTGTTTAGTGAGCGAGTGGACATTTTTTTATCCCTCCCCTTATTTTAGGATTCGCGTCTTCCTGTGTGAACCCATCAGAAGACAAGTGTTCTCTGCCAAACATTTGGAAGCTGTTTAAAGAGGAATCAGTCAGTTTTATGAGCATGGAATTCCTCTGCTGCAGCCCACCAAAAAGTGCAAGTCGGAGACGGCGCGTGAGGTCACCAGTGGGCACGAGGCCCAGTGAAATAAAAACAAGTCGTGCTTAAGTTTCAGACATGAAATTTTGCAATGATATGGTGTACGATGGCACACAATGTGGAAGAGACCCGAACGCACGCCATTATTTGGGATTTTAGCTGACATTTCTAAAACATCCACGCGTGTCTGGGGTGCACGGCCCGGTGTGTCCAGATAACGCCAGGTCTACACTGGGCCAGTCGCATCCGCCGCTCTGTAATCTGATTACTGCCGCGAGGAAAGGACTCTTCTTACGACTAAATACTATAATTATCCTCCACGGTGCTGACAGCAGGCTAGAAAATGAAAGCATTCACCTGTGTTATTACAATGCGTGGTGATATCGGTGAAAGATGAATGCGACCAAGGTGCGCGTCAGCAGAGTGTGGCAGGCTCTTGTGTAAACTTAAGAACCACTCAAGGTAGTAAGTAGGTGCACCAGAAGGGCAAAACATGCAGTTTCTATTTTGTGTTTCATTTTGTTTCTAAATGCAGTGTCTGCAATCGTAGCATTGATAGTTAGTTATCTGTCTGATTGAGAAATAAAGGCAAAATGTGCTTAGGTTGATAAACATCACGTGAAGTCAGAAAACCTTCAATACACAGCAAGTCAAAGTTTATCAATTAATTGATGAGCAAAGACAGCTACATTAAAAACCTTTGATAAACAAATGAGTACTACTTTCTAATATAAGATGCTATTAATTGCTCTGTTTTCTTTTCTTTTACTTTCATGGCATGTTTTAAACAAATATTAGAGAACATAGGGGCATATGTATTAAGCCCATTTCCCGTTAGCAAACGGGCCGATTCTCAGAATCGGCCCATTTGCGAACGGGAAAAAGCCTTTTGGGATGTACAATCCCAAAAGGCCCTCGCAAAATTTGCGATTCCCTATTTTGCGAATGCATTTAAGGAATCGCATATTGCGATTCCTTAAATGCGATGTAGAAAGCACTCAAATTGGTGGTAATTTGCGATTTCTTTGAAAAATTCACTTTTTGGCACACGGTTGTATGATGTTACAACGCATTCCGTTGTAACGTATGCCTTTTCCACGCATGCGTTACAAAGGAATGCCTTTCCCACGCATAACCTTTACCACGAATAATCCTTTACCTCGCATACTTTTACAACGATTTTCGTTGTAAATTCATGCATGGTAAGGGCATACTCTTGGTAAAGGTTATTCCCCCACCCCTAAACCCTTCTTACAAATACCCCTTCCCTACCCTTAACCCTTAAATCGGCCTCCCCCTTTTTTTTTCTTAAATCTAATTTTCCCCTTACCTCTCCACGTCGGCTCTTCTCAATGTCCTTCCTGTTGACGTCGCACGTCGTTAAGAGGAAACTGAAGTGTCTTTCCGTTCCCTCTAACAACATGGATTGCCTCCACATAGAAACTGCAAAAGGTGCGTTTTTTAGCCCCCTTTTTTTTCACGCTTTTTTTCCTTGGGGGGGACCCCCAAACCCCCTTTTTTATTTTTAGCCTTTATCACACATACCTTTACTACGTATTTCGTAGTAAAGTTATGCGTGGTAAAGGCTACTCGTTGTAACCACGCATGCGTTGTAATGCATGTGTGGTTAAGTTATGCGTGGAAACAGCCGTGTTGTAGTGGCCGTTTCCCAGCGCACACATGGCCTTAGGGCATTTATGTGCACCACATGTGCAAAAATGCTCATTTCAGGGATGCAACAGGGTGTCCATTTGACAACCTTGCACCCTTGAAATTGCATTCGCAATTTGCGAGTACCTAATGGGTACTCACAAATTGCGAATGTCTTCCCATTCATTCCTATGGGCCTCTAGGCCCATAGGAATAAAGGGGACGGTATTCGTTAATTGCGTTTCGCAAATTGCGAATTGCAATTTAGGAATTCCAAGTAATCGCAAAATATTTGCGAATTGTTTATTACATCCCGTTTTGCGATTCTCAAATAGCGATTCTCTAAAAATCGCTATTTGAGAATCGCAATAACAGTATTTGATACATATGCCCCATAATCTTTCTTAAGGTGCGTGGCCACGACCACCGGCAAGATGGCTGCACTCTTGTTAGGCTCTGGTATCGGCGTCCTACATTGCCGGCCCTGGGGAGAAGTGAAGGTCGCAGACCAGTCTTTCCCCGGGGAACTTCCAGCGATAGCCAGAAGGACAAGGTGGGGAGGGATTAAAGGAGTAGGGGAAGGGGAAGGAGTGGGGTGGGTATAAAGGTGTCAGGGGAGGAGGATCCGGCCTCTTCTTGACACCTAGCACCACCGGGAGGGCAGGAGAAAAAACTTAGTGGGGTTTTCTATAGGTCTAATGGCAGGCTAAGCTAGGGGTTAGCATTATATCGGCAGATTCTCCTGGTAGCTTGCGGCAAGAGAGCCTACCTTTTGGTGCTGTTTTTTTCCTGCAGGGCGGCATCCACTTGGGCAGAGGCCTGGGGGCCACACCGCTCTTGTCATGACTGGCAGGCCGGGCGGATCTCCAGAGGCCTGGTATGTAGCCCAGGTGGAGGGCTGGCACGATCTGACCCATGCAGTGCATCCGGTGTTTTGCGGAGCGGTGGTGGCAAGTGGAACAGGCTGCCACACACTGAGATTTGGCATCCGGGCCAAGGGTGGGGCTAGAAGCAGGCAATGTCCGGAGCAATGCGTAGTGGCAGAAGAAAGAGCCGGCCCGTTCGGCTCCCTGACAACAATCAGCAGCCGAGACGGTGAGCAGGGGAGGCGTGGGGGGGCTGCATGAGTGAGCCGGCGCCGCAGAATGCAGTGCTGGCGGGTCCTCCATACAATAACGAGCCCCTGAGAAGAGCGGGCCTCTTGCCCGCCATGGAGGCTTTCTCCTGAGTAGTGTAGTGCAGCAATCAGACTGCCTGGGCCACATTCTACAGAAGCCTGGAGGGGCTAGGACCCAGGGCTAAAAGTGTACTCTGAATCAGTCTGCCTGGGGGGGGGGGCGGTCCCAGAGGGCCCTATTAATGATGGGTGGGGGACCCCCCCATGTGCCTTGGTGGGAGGGGGCCGGCCAGATAAGCACATTCTTGCAAGCGCTGTGCGGACTCTCACCGAAACTACCAGAAGGGAGTCGACCAGCGTGACCTTGCTATACTGAGCTCAGATAGAAGCTTTGTGTACCATATATGGTCATATCCCTTGCCACCTCCAGTACCAACTTGTACTTTTCCATCTTAGGTAACGGTTGCAAAATTGTGATAGTATATATGTGTTGTCCTGACAATGTGCCAGCAGTCTTCTCGGCGGTCCTCGGGGTGTGAGGTCGCTGGGAGCTCCTCTGGCAGAGTATTTTTGCTAATAAACGATTGAACTTTCTACACTGCCAATCGACTGATTATTGATGAATGATATTTGGTAATTGTAAGTATAATCCTTTGGGGGTTGGTGAAATTTAGGTACTTTGGAATTTGGTGGTCATAGACCACGGAGATCTCGGTATTTTGGAAGGGGGTCTGACGGGGCAGTAGTGAGACTGCACGGGCGGACACCCCTATTTTTGTATTTGATAGAGATATGACTAAGACGCCTAAGTGTGACTTGTGAAGAGTTCACACCTGGCCGGACTGCTCTCTGAAATGCTGATGGTCATGCTTGGGTAGCACTCGGACAGATCTGGAGCGGTGCTTGAAAAAGCGGGCTAAGCCAGCATAGTCCGGGAGGTGAACCAAGAAGGCCATTGGATGGTCGGTAGGTCGGTCTGTGGTTTTGGGAAACCTGTGTGGCTATCTCTAGGCAGCCCTTATGGTGAGGCTGTTTTGACCTTTGGTTCTTTGCTTTGAAACTTTGGAATATACCGGTTCTCCACAGACGAGAGTCGACGGGCTCGTTTTTTTTGGATTTGGGCTAGCATTGGTTCGTATTGGTTTGTTTTGTCTGTATTTTATCTGTGTTCTGTCTGTGTTTGCCTGTGTTCGGGATTGTCATATGCCTCTTAGTGTATGAATGAGTGTTTGAAGAGAATATCGGACATGGCCATGTGTGTGAGAGTATTGTAAATAATAACTTGCCCTTTTTCCTTCCACAGCTACCATTAGAACATAGCAAAGCAATGCCGTGCTTCAGTAAACTATGTTTTGGCTGTACCAGCCGAAATAGCACTAGATTAGATGAAAGTCAGCCAGCCCCTCCGGAAGGTACTCCCAGTCATGACATGTACTGTAAGCCCGGGATTGGACCCTTGGTGTTTAATCGTATATGGCACAAGTACACCAAGGATAATGTAGAATTGCAGTGGCCATTAACAGGGTCTTTCGATGAGAAAAAGATCAATTATTTGCAGGAACGTCTGTTCGCGAAACGCAGCAGACAGTCCATGTTCGATACCCTGAGGACATGGCAGAAAGAGGCCACTCGCAGGAGAATGAGGGCCGAGAAATTAGTAAAAATGAAGCAAGGACAGACCATTACTCAGAAAGCAATTGAGCATGACAAAAACGAGACTGAGCAGAACATTGAGTATCTAGATAGACAATTTCAGTTGCAGGTAGACAAGAGTTATGTTGCCCGTAAGGAAGCCGAAGATAAGATAGAAGACCTGTTGGACGTTCGCCCCCCTCCGCCGTATGCTCCACAGCGTATATATCCGGCGGTGCCCCTCTTGGCACCCACAGCCCCTGTAGCGCCGGCTCAGGGGGGAGCCCCGCCCCGGGCTCCCGCAGATGTGCCAGGCACCGTTGCTTCCTCTGTTAGGAACTTAGCCACTCTGATCCCGGACACACGGCAGCCTCTTGGGGCAGCGGGTGTCTCCCCGATGGTATTAACAATGCCTAGCCCCATAGGGACTTCCCAGTCAGCCAGCACGACCCCCAAAAACAGGAGTCGAGCTCCGATTGGGGATCCAGAGGGCTCACACATCAGACGGTTATTTACGAGAGGGTCTGTGGGCTATGGAGAGAAGGAAGCAATAGCTGACCAAGCAGTTAGATGGATGTACAGGGATATATACACCTTGCCCGATATATGGAGTACTATGAAAGATTTTGAGCCAGTGATGCAACAGACGGCCCTGCGACACATGTCCCGATTTCTTATTGAAATCTGGGAACAGTGTTTTGGGGAAACAGGATTGGCCCCAAAGATTCTGTATGACATTAAGGACCGCGTCCATAGATTCGAACTAAGCCCAGAAGAAGTGTACAAGAATGTTGACACTCTGGGGAGTTATCGAGGCAGACTATTCTCAAGGTTCCCTGAGTTGGGTTCTCAGCACCCCATGAGGGAGGTGCACCCCATTTATCATCCCAAGATACCTGACCTGCGCAATGATCAAAATATAATAACCCGGGACAGAGTAGAAGCCAGGTTTCAAGAGCAATGGGTGTACACACCATGGAAACGAAGTGAAGTGTTGGCTTTGAAAGCACAACTTCCTGACCCCCGCAAGAATCCCACTGCCTACTATAAGGAATTAACAGAGGCAGAGTCTTCCGCTGTCATGACTCTAGCAGATATTGAGTTGTTTTTCGGATTGTTGGTTCCCGTAGATATATGGCGGCAAGTCCATGATACTCCCCACGCGGCCGAGTTGGGGGGTACCTGGGATGAGCTTAAGGCATGGGATCAAGACCGTAAGCCGGGGGATAAGCCGAAGGCTGAAATAATTGCCTTACCAGCAAAGAATATAGCTTATATGCATACCTTGATTCCTCCGCGAAAGGTTGATTGGGATAAACTGACTGCTTGTAGGCAAAAGAAAGACGAAAGTGTCGCTGATTTCTTTACTAGATTCGAGGGAACTTTCATTGATTTCAGTGGTCAGGACCTCGCTAGCGAGGGGGAATACGATTGTTTGTAAATAGATTTGTAACAAATCTGATTCCTGAGATTTCAGCCCGACTGCAAGCTGCCGAAAGTACATGGACTGCGTCCTCCCCTTCTATCATATTAAGCATGGCTCAGTATTACGAACACAGGGAAAACGAGAGTAAGGATAAAGTTGAAAAGAAAGCTAAGGACCTTAAAACTCGAGTGCTGTTACAGCAAGTCATGAGGGGTCGAGGGGCAGGGAGAGGCGCCAGAGGGCCCGTGTCCAGCGGGCCGGTCTCCAGAGGAGGAGGAGGAGATGGTCAGACCTCCCGATGGGGACCCAATCAGTGCGCGTATTGTAGACAGGAGGGCCATTGGAGAGATCAGTGTCCGCTGCTGTTAGCACAGAACGGAGCTGTCCGAGGAAGGGGTCGAGGACGAGGCGGCCAGGACCATAGTGATATGCGCAGAGAAGAAGCAGTGCAGGGAGACCACGGACAAAATCTTTTCGATAAACCCCAAGGTAGGCAATACTACAATGTAGATTATGGTTACGAAGATCAGGATAGATTCGGAGATGTATAGGACAGCCAAGGACAGAGTGGGGGCCAAGTGTCGATACAGGTCAATCAACAAGGACCCTATGTGACAGGGGAGTTGATAGGGACCACCGATTAGTTCTTAATTGACACAGGAGCAATGAATAGTTCGGTTGCTCGCTCATTGGTCCCAGGGGCCGCTCTGTCTGGGCAGAATAACGTCTCAGTGGGATTTTCAGGAGTTCCCGTAATAAGCCCCATCTCTCAGCCTCTCCCCTTTACGATTGGTCCATTTACCATGGAATCTCCCTTCCTTTTAACTTCTAGTTGTGGGGAGAATCTTTTGGGTTTGGATATGCTGAAAAGATTGAACGCTAAAATACATTGCTCTCCAGATGGTGTTTATTTGACAATTAAAAATCCCGATGTAGGCACAAAGCAGTGTTTTGCTAAAAATGACCCATTGCCACCTGAATTTGCGGGCATACCGCCCAGTTTGTGGGCAACAGGAGATGCGGATGTCGGTAAATTGGATATCCCTCCTGTCCGTATTACATTAAAGCCCGGTGCTAGGCTACCTCGCATACCCCAATATAAGATCTCCCCAGCGGGAGAGCGAGCTTTGCTTTCTACAATACAGGATCTAATTGATAAAGGGGTGGTGGAAGAAACGGCATCGAACATTTGTAATAGCCCTATCCTGCCTATTTTGAAAAAAGCTCTTGAGACAGGGACATCTGAAAATGTTGATGTCTATCGTTTTGTGATTGATTTACGAGAAGTTAATAAGATAGTGGTGCCCCAATTCCCAGTGGTGTCTGACATCACTACCATCCTTACTATGATACCTCCCACTGCTAAGTATTTCTCTGTTATCGATTTGAAGAATGCTTTCTTTAGTATCCCTATACATCCTGATAGCAGGCAGATCTTCGGCTTCTCATTATCTGGCCGAAGCTTCAGATTCTGTTGCGCTCCTCAAGGCTATACCGAAAGTCCTAGCATCTATAGCCAAGCCCTTAAGGCGGTCCTGGATGACCTGTCCTTGCCAGATGGTAGCGTGCTCTTGCAATACGTTGATGATTTATTGATAGCGTCCGACACTGAAGAGGGTTGTAAAGAGGCCACAGTTAAATTGTTGCACCATCTGGCGGACAGGGGTAATAAAGTTTCCTTGTCCAAGTTCCAATATTGTCGACTGGAAGTGACCTACCTCGGCCACTTACTGTCGAAGGAGGGTAGGCGTCTATCACCTAAACAAATTACTACCATCTCTAATATGCCTGTGCCTTGTACTCAACGTGAAGTCAGTGCTTTTCTTGGCATTACCTCTTATTGTCGCCAATGGATCCCTAATTTTTCTCTTCTTGCTAAACCTTTGCTACACTTAACCACTAAAGATGTGCATGAACCCCTCCCTTGGACTGATGAATGTCAGTCTGCCTTTGCTTCTCTGAAATAAGCTCTGTGTTCTGCCCCTGTCCTTGGTACTCCTGACTACCGTTAACCTTTTGTACTATATGTGCACGAGGTCGACGGTTGTTGGCTTTCAGTGTTGACACAGGGCTTTGGTGGTAAGCAAAGACCGTGTGCTTATTTTTCGGCCACATTGGATAACGTGGCTAGAGCACTTCCCAGTTGCCTGAGGGCCACTGCGGCTGTGGCGGCGGCCATCAGGCAATCAGAAGGGCTTGTTTTAAATTCTAATTTGACCGTGATGGTGCCGCAGGGCTTGTTTTAAATTCTAATTTGACCGTGATGGTGCCGCATGCTGTGGATGCATTGTTAAATAAAACTAAGACACAGCATCTGACGAGCGCGCGCCTCACGGGTTATGAATTGACTTTGTTTGCTCCACATGTGACCATTAAGCGTTGTGCCACGTTGAATCCGGCTACACTGTTGCCCCTCCCTTCGGGGGAACAGGCGAATGATGTCCATGATTGTATTTTTAGGACAGAAGAGGAAACGAAGGGAAGAATCGATCTCACAGACATTCCCTTATCTGACCCCCAAGGGGAATTGTATGTGGATGGTTCTTGTTTCAAATTAGCAGATGGCACAATGACAGCTGCATATGCAATTACCACTCTAAAAACAGTAGTTGAAACATTCCGAATACCCCATCGCTCAGCCCAAGCTGCTGAGTTGATGGCTTTACTACGAGCCTGTGAGTTAAGTGAGGGATTAAAGGTCAACATTTTCACGGACAGCCAGTACGCCTTTGGCGTGGCCCATAGTTTTGGGAGGCTGTGGAGGGAACGAGCGTTTCTCACCTCACATGGTCAGAAGATACAGAATGGACCCTTGGTGTTACGATTACTTGCAGCTTTGACTCTCCCCAAGAAAGTAGCAATCATAAAATGTAGTGCACATAAGACAGTGGTGGATGAAGTGGGTGAGGGTAATGCTTTTGCAGACCAGGTAGCTAAACAAACAGCCCAGTCCATGGTGTCTTCTATGTATGTGAACTCCTCTGCCAGGTGGGTGTGGGAGTCCGACTTGTTTGATAATACTATTGAAAGTGTGTGAGAAATTCAGAAAGAAGCAACCTCAGTGGAGTTGGACAGATGGGAGCAGGAAGTAGGAAGATTGGATGAGAATAACTGTTGGGTGGATCTGACAGACAAACAGCGATGGTTGCTGCCCAATGCTATGGTGCAGGCTGTCGTTACTATGGCCCATGGACCAGCCCACGTTGGAGCTAAAGGCATTTGTGCCTTGCTGGATCCAGTTTGGAATAACCCCAATATACAGAGAACAGCTGTACATCTTGTTCAATATTGCATGGTTTGCCTGCAACATAACCCGGGGAAAGGAGAACCTGTTTTAAGTGGGAATTTTGCACCCCCGACATTGCCGTTTGAGGTGCTCCAGATGGACTACATCCATATGGAGCGCGTCAATAACTTAAAATACGTATTGGTGGTGGTATGTGCCTTCAGTAAGTGGGTTGAGGCGTACCCTACAAAAGAAAATACTGCCCTAGCCCCCTCAAAAGCCCTTATAAAGGAACTTATCCCGCGCATCGGATTGCCTCGCTTGATCTGGTCTGATAACGGCGGGCATTTCCATGGGGCCCTTGTGCAATGTATATGCAATGGGCTCCAGATAAAACAAACGTTTCATGCAGCTAGACACCCTCAGTCAGCAGGACTAGTTGAGAAATATAATGGAATACTGAAACTAAAAATGGCAAAAATCCAAGAGAGCACTGGTTTAAAATGGCCTGACACCCTCCCATTAGCTCTTATGTCCCTACGGGTCACCCCTCATTCACGCTCTGGCTTGTCTCCCTATGAGATAGTTTTTGGGCGACCCGCTAATGTGTGGGGCGTGCCTAGACCAAGATCATTTACTGATGTTGAATATCCTATGTTGATCGATTACCTGTATACTCTGACTAAAGACCTTCGTTCTATTCATCAGCTGGTAACGTCTGTACTGAAACCCCTGCCAGAGGGCCCCGGACATCGCTTGGAACCCGGCCTGTGGGTGCTGGTTAAGAAATACGATCGGGACACCAGCTTGGCCCCGAGGTGGTCTGAGCCACATCAGGTACTCTTGGCCACACGGACGGCGGTGAAGGTGGATGGAAAACGACACTGAATCCATGTGTCGCATCTAAAAAGAATCCCTCTTCCACTTCCTTATGACCGGCGACACCCTGATGGAATCCTGACCCAAGAGGGTGAGAGAGCTGTTGCATTGATACCGTTCTCCGACGCTTGTGAAATCGGAGCTGAAGGAAAAACAGGGCCAGAAGGGGCAGTCTCTGGAGAATCGGCAATCGCCCCTGGCCCTGTCCATGTTGATCTGGTTGGCAGTGGTTCTGATGAAGGTATTGCACCTTCCCCTTTATATTTCCTGATCAGCAAGTGCCCGGTCATGTCCGTTACAACCTGCGGCCAAGAAAACATCCCAGTACCTCAGATGACACTGTTAGGAGATAAGGAAAGACTCGGATAAAAGTAGGGCTTGCTAGATTCTAATCTGTGGTACTGAGCGAGACACTGGACTGAACTCGTTGAGAGCTGGAACATTGATATTGTGCTCTGTTCAGAAAGAAAGACTCTGTTCTTGTCACTGGCCAGGAGTAAATTCCTTTCGGAAGATCTGCATCGTGGGACGTCATTGGATGTGTTCGTTGATTTTTGATGAACGATAGAAGTCTGCCTGTGAGGCTTTGAAGGACACAGGGAGAAGAACCCTCTGGCAGGAAGGTTGTTTTGACCCAGCTTAGCTACTTTGGACTTTTTAGCTAGGAATGTACCCTTTTGGTCGTATTGTACCTGAGGAAGAACGCCCTTTAGCTCCTAGATATTTGCCTTTTTACGAACCAATGTTTTCTACTTGGACCATGCGCGTGAAAATAGCTTTTGTAGTTACAATAGCAGTTATTTTAGCAATCTTTATGGGGGTTTTCATATACTTAGAATATAAACACCCAATGCAATCAATGATGATGTCGACTGCTGCTCCCCCTGAACACTTTATGTTCACTTTAGCACCACATAAAGAAAGACACCGTCAGACATATGCTAAGAATGTTTTTATAGAAATGCTTATACCTGGCTCCGTCGGGGTTGGGCGGGCCAGTGTTATCTGTCCTTTCTGTATCCCCCAGTCTACATTGCACCACCTGACTATCATAAGACGCATCAGTTGTATACCTCTGAATTGGCCCCTCACAGGCAACGAAGACAGCTTATAATGACTGAAGTTGATCAGACAGACACCTCCCTGCAGCAGTTCACAGATTTCACTAAGGGGTTGGTTCCATTCTGGGGTCCTATATTCAATAGCCGAGAGATTAGGAGATTGTCAAGGGTAGTGGAAAATGTCAGTAACATCACTACTGATATCATGACTAACATCACAGAAGAGCTTCAGGCTACTAGACTCATTTCTCTTCAGAATCGAATGGTTTTAGATGTTATCTTAGCTGATCGCGGTGGTGCATGCCAGGTGATCGGCAGCTCTTGCTGTGTCTACATTCCAGACTCCGCCCCTACGGTTCATTTGGCCATTCAGACGCTCCATCGCATAGCAGCAGAATTGCATGTAGAAAATGGGTCCTGGTCTCTGTCTGGGTGGTTCTGGGGTCTTTTATGTACTTGGGGATGGAAGGTATTACTGATTTTGGGTGGAGCGGCAGGTGTCCTTTTCGCCTGCTGTCTCTGTCTCTGTCTCTGTCTACAGTGCGGTCCTGCGTGCTGTTCTTAGTTCAGATGCTCCAGCAAGAGGTACACGAACTTATGGCAATCGACGAAGATTTCTTCGACCATTAGTGTCCTCTGTTATTAGCTTCATCACGCTAAAAGTAGGGTTTGAGGAATAGGAATTCAATTAGGCCTTACACGAGGACATAGATTGTAGTCTCTTAGTTAGTGTTCAGCGTGATGCAACTAATTAACATGCTATGTACGCCTCTATGGCATAAGACACCCTTTTAGTTACACTCTGTCATCCTTTATGAAAGTCATACTCTAACCCCTCCTTGTAGATAGGTTAGCGCCGCTTAACAGGACCGGCGCCATTTTAGTTAGTCAACCTGTAATGCTGTTTGTAAACCTCCATGGCTCTGCATTTTCTCGTTTCCCTGTTCTCATGAGAAATAGCTTAGCATATGTAACAAGCAGCTGCTTCTGCTTTTGGGCCCGTCAAGGTTGTAGGAGGGGGCCGGCCAGATAAGCACATTCTTGCAAGCGCTGTGCGGACTCTCACCGAAACTACCAGAAGGGAGTCGACCAGCGTGACCTTGCTATACTGAGCTCAGATAGAAGCTTTGTGTTCCATATATGGTCATATCCCTTGCCACCTCCTGTACCAACTTGTACTTTTCCATCTTAGGTAACGGTTGCAAAATTGTGATAGTATATATGTGTTGTCCTGACAATGTGCCAGCAGTCTTCTCGGCCGTCCTCGGGGTGTGTGGTCGCTGGGAGCTCCTCTGGCAGAGTATTTTTGCTAATAAACGATTGAACTTTCTACACTGCCAATCGACTGATTATTGATTAATGATATTTGGTAATTGTAAGTATAATCCTTTGGGGTTGGTGAAATTTAGGTACTTCAGGGTGTGCAAGTGACTTATCGGCTATTGCAAGGGGTACCATTTAACAGGGAGCGGGAGGGTCTAGTTGGGGGAAATGGGGATCGGGTTTTTGGACATCAAAAACAGGCAAGGTTCACCACAGGGAATAGTTGGGAACTTTAACAAAGGTTTCTGCGCCAGACACCCATGTAAGTTAAGAACGATGGGTACTAGCAAAAAGGGGGATACATCCACTCACAAGAGGTTTCACGTTTGGCCACCTTGGAAGAACAGAGGAAGGCCATTAAGGGACGGGGCAGTCCGGGCCAAGGGGCCCTTATCCTGGTTAGTTTGAGGCCATGGGCCCATGGCGCTCGACATAACCCGACAGGAAGCCGGTACTACGGAAATCAGTGGGGGTTTATTGAGGTTTTGCAGGTAGGACGACAAGCTCCACTTGGACAAAGAAAGGCAGACAATCTGCAGTAAACTTGAGAATTGCCACAGGGGGAAGCAGCATATGAGAAAAGGTGTCGAGGAGGTTATGAGTTACCGGTCCAGTTACAGATTGCCCCTTTGCGGAGGACCTGATCATTTCATCTTCGAGGGCAGCGCCTAAAAAGGAGCCGGGAATTTGGAAGAATGTACAACCTTTTGGCAAAAATTTAGCATTCAATGATTTTAGCGCAGAAGTCTTCAGAGTGCGGTATACCTCGGTGGATGATGCAATCAGCCTGGGAGGCCAGTGTGTGAACGGGAGCAAAAATGGCAACGTGTGACGTCAAGTTGGCTGTTTCGATAATGCCTATACACCCCGTGGATTTCACTTGGTATACAATTTGATGGGACATATATGCGGGCAAGGACTTGCCAGGGGGACGGGCAATCTATGTGGCCTCTGTTTTAAATCGTTTTAGTGCATTTTCAGTGTTTTTTTTTCACTATGAGCAGTGGGTACCGGGGGCGTCTCAGTAATTGGATGAAAAATGTGTTCAAAGGAAAGCGAGCCCCCGGGGAGTGCGAAGGGACATTACACTTTGAAGAATTAACACAGGTTTTTGGGGGGCAGTGGCGTTGGGACAAACAGCTGGGCCCTGGGCAGTCTGAATTTATGGGGTATTAATTTGGACTACTTGCAGTGGAGAGACGCAGTTGGTAAAAAGAAAGGAGGAGGACATCCTGGTTTATTTTCTCAAATTGTATGCAGGACAGGTAGAGCAGGGAGAACATTTTGCCAACGCGTAGGCATTGTCAGGTATGGGGCAGGCTTCGCGTACCATAGGGTGAGGATTTCGCTCGGAAGGCAGATTTGTGGGTGGCAAAGATTTGCCTGATTGCAATGGTGTCATAAGATTTTGTGGAGGGGAACGAGGTCTGGCAAGAGCAAAAAAATTCTGACGCAACAAACATTTGTGGGGTTTGGAGTGTTCTGGGATGGTTGATGATTTACGAAGTGTTGGCCATCACACATTGGTTGAATCAAAGGGAAATATGGCAGTTTTCACAGTTTTTCTGAGGGTAGGTGGAATTGACTGTCTGGGGTGCCAAATGTGGGAGCAGGATGGTGTAGTTCAATGTGGAGAGCATGGCAGTGGGGGACTAGGCAACCTGTTGTTTTTTTTTGAGAGAGAGCCAAGCACGTTTGAGTGGCAAGTGAGACAGGGTTTTTGAAAGAGAGTTGTGATGACTCATTCAAGGTGTAGGTATTTATGGGGAGGTGTGCTTGGGGAAGGGAGGATTAGGGATTTGGTTGAGTCGTTCTAATTCGAATCAGGTGGATAAGGAAAGGGGAGTGTGGTTGATAAAGGGTGAGAGCAAAGTAGAAGGCCGGTTGCGAGAGGGGCAGGATTGGTCAAGAAGGGGACGGTCTCTAGCTGGGGAGTTTTTTCCATGAGTCAGGAGGTAGAGTGACAGCTTCTCGGCTTCCATAGGTCTTCCATAAAGCGCTAGGTAAAGTGGGCGGGGAGCGAGCCAATTAAGGTATACATTTCTTCTGCATTGGGGTTTGGGTTGGTGGAGTTTCGGGATGGGCCATGGGGGGCAGAATTTGATGAATGGGAAGATGGAGGCTCAGGTTTTTTATGAGAAGTTATAGTTACTAAGATCTAGTAAAGGGATTAGGACAGGTGGGGCTAAGAAAAAAGGGGGAATATTTAATTCCAGGCCAAATCGTTTTTTTAATACTATAGGATGTGTGGGCAGACCGGGAACCAAGACAGTTTACCTGGATAGGTGGACATTCTCTCGTGCATTGGGCAGACAAGTATGCGGACCAGCAGGTGTATGTGCTGGAGATGCTGTGATGTATTCCTATAGGTACTGTATCGATTCCCCTATTCCTGACCCTGGTCTGGTTAATAATTAACTAGCAGCCATCTAACGGTGCAAAAAAACGTTATCTGATTAAGCCACACCACGGCACAGAAGCGCGTTATCTGATTAGGTCATAACGCATGCCATCTAATTAGACAAGCGATATTCCTCCAGCCCCTGATAAGGCATACGGAGTTCTCAAAACAAATCAAACCTACAGCGACCTGGGAAATTCCCATAGCCATTGTTTTGATTTCACCGAGAACTTCAGAAAAAGAATGTGCGAACGAGCCCGTTCATATGACATCCTTATTGACGTATATATGTCCATCCTTACGTCAATCTCGGCACCTTTCAGGTATAAATATTACAGACATTGCCTTAAGCAAACACATGCGGTGGTGACGAGATCGGAGCAGCGAGACGTGCTGAGGAGCCCAGCAGAGAGCGAAGCCCACAGACGCTGCCCCGCCTTCCTGACGCTCTGAGAACGAGACACTGCCTTTCTCCTGCCAAGAAACCCAGCTCCGGCGCTTCCAAGCAGCCCTCGCAGGCAGCTGGAATATCAAGACCTGGGATAAGAGATACCAGCCCTCCATCATTCTAGATCTCAGGTACAGAACTGAATAACCCCTTGCAGAGAATTCTCGAATCAGTCCCTTGGCAAAACAAACTTAACTTAAACTGCTACTTATCTACTCCCGCCCACGTATTAGGCTTAGGTCAGGTACACTGGGGTAGGCGTGGTTAGAAGCACCAGTTGAGTATGATTAGTCAAATGTATATATGTATGTATCTATTTTATCCATTTTAAAGTATCATATGGCTCAGAAACCATATCAATGCTTTTACAGTATTATTTTATAATTCTGTCTCTACTGTATGCACTTTACTTAACTACAAGTATTGCAATAATAGCGATTCATTTCTCTTGTATGAGAAAAGAGACTGATCAATAAATAACATCTTTTATTGAACCACGCCCATCTCTTATTTCTCTACAAACTGGTGAAACTAAGAATGCACGTACTGACTGAGTAAAATAAGTTGTCTATTGTTTTCACACGACTCTAGAGATACACTCTTGATTAGGGGAGAGCAAAGTTGTCATGTTCTATGGTTGTCAGAAACTAAATCCCTCCTTGTCTATCCAGGGAGGTTAAAATCCTCCTTGCCTATTCGAGAAAGTTTCTAGTGAACTCTGAGCTAGCTGGCAAACACAAAACTTTAAGTCTAATATCGTCGGTAGAAGACCTAGTTAACCTCTGCCCTAGGTCTATACTATTGAAGATATTATTCCAATGCGCAGAGCCTATTGGGATAATAGGAACTACACTACATGGCGCCCAACGTTTGGATAGGCGATAAAACTAACGCAAGACATTAGAGTAACTCAGTCGTGCTTTTTCACACAGAACCCCTTTTTTCCCATGATACTCCAAAGACGTCTGGAGTGGGTGAAAGGTCATATCCGCCAAACCTCGCAGGAGGAGACTCCTATGTATGGTTCTTGGTTTATTCAACGTTGAAGGATACACTGTTCCAAAATATTGTGCATCTAATCTTTATATTCCGTGGAAACTTGATCTGCAAACAAACAGAATAACCTTCCTGTCAGTAAAATGACAGAAAGTGAAGAAGAAAGGGAGACAGTTAGACTAGCAGCTGAACTCCTAGTAGCAGACAATACTCTGCTGGAAAATGACCCAGATGCAATACTCATCCCGGTCAACATAAGGAAATCTATAACCCTAAAACTTATAGAAAATGGACTGACACCAAGAGGTGGTACAGTCATATTCGTAATTGAGGCACACGAATATCGGCAGACAGAGGTATTCTATTCATGGATAAACTTTCCAGCAGCAAACGCTGTAACAAAGGACTTCCACTATTACAAAATAGAGGAACCTCCTAGTGAGTACACTCCTTTCGAGGAGGTGGAAATACCACTCAAATTCCAAGAGCATCTGCTCTTGTTTAATGGCGCCCTAAAACATAATATTCACATCACCAGGATCGGTCCACTAGGTAGACCAGGAGCAACGTGGCCGGTCCTAGCCGAATACACAGCACATCCAGACATTGAAGAAATGCCTGCACCAGAACTTTTAGCACAGCTAAAACAATTAATAAAAATACATAGACAATTAGTCCAATATGTAATGCGGACTTCAACAATCCAACCAGCAATTAAAATTCCACAGCTGACCAGTCATCAGGGGAACACAAATAAAATTACACCACAGAACATACAGTCCTGTCTAGGTAAGGTACCCGCAAAACGGGAACAAATTCCTTTCTGGCTAGCACAAAAAATAACTCAAATAGAGACGGTGTTTCCAGATACCACCCCTGTTGAGAAACATAGGATTCTGACTATCTGTCTTCCAATGGGAATCGCACCACATGTGGAGGATTGTGACACTTGGGGAACAGTCTTTGCTTCCATTTACACAAAAACACATGGTGTACCATCCATGTCAGTAATACCAGATGTGCTAAAACAGATTCAAGATGAATACGGTCCAGAACCCGCTTTAACTCTCGGTATGAAACTTCTGAAAGACTTCAAGCAGGTCTCTGCAATATTATTAGCCAACATAAAGGGAGAAGCAGCAAATGTGGCGATTCGCCAGAGGTTAAAAGAGACAAATATAGCAGACCAACCATCGGAAATTGCCAGAATCATAGAAAAATCCTATGAAGAACTAGGAAGAGATAGTTTGGGTGGAATACCAGTGAAACCCCAACTAGTTGAAAGTCCTGAAAAGGTATTTATAAAAAATAATTTAAACACTCAAAAAAAGAGCTAGGATGGAAATAAGCAATCCAATCCTAAAGAAAAAAGATTCCAGTCCAGAGGAAGGTCTCCTTGGCGGAGAGAAAGATCTCCCGACCAAGGACGCAAGTCTCCCCAACGGGAGCCCTCTGTGAAAAAATACAACCTTAGAAATAGGGATAATATAAAGAAACCTGATAGATATCAAGATATTGATACACGTCCCTCTCAATCTTTTCAGACTTCCTCGCAGAAATTGGAAAGAAGAGGACGATCAGAACAAAGAAGAGCATGTCAAGTCCAAAAACAAAGAACCTGCTCATCTGAATAAAAAATTACAATTTCCAAAAAAGAAGGTAGCCAGTATTAAAGTAATCAACAATGCCGAGAATACTGAGGACACAGCTGAAAAACGAAGAATGGGCTCAGACAATGCTAGACAGCGCAGCAGAAGTGAGCATAGCTCGCAAAGTCCTTATGAATCATCTGGAGACAGTGGACACGAATGAATACATTCAGGTGGAAACTGCAGATACCAGAGTTAGCAAACCTCATAAAATATATGAAATACCATTGCGTATAGAGGGGGATAAGACTAGAAAAATAAGGGGACTATTTTGGGATAATCTGTCCAAGGGCTATGACATCCTTCTAGCTGAACAAGACTGGCCTCCAGAGTTTGTCAGGGAGTGCCCACATGGCGAAGAAATAATTATGCCTGCCTTCTCAAACCATATTCCAATTCATAAAAAATATACACTTGCAAGAAAGTGGGCAGTAGCTCAAGCCCCTGCCTTATATAAAAATCATGTGGGATGGGATGAGGACTCTCCTCCTCACAAAATCCAGTTAAAATCACAACCTACTGCACAGAGGCAGTACCCGATTAAGCAAGTAGCTAAAAAACAGGTAAAAGAAATCCTAGATCAACTTGAATACCAGGGGGTGATTGAAACCTACACCTCACAAATGAACAACCCTTAGTTTCCTGTCTCCAAGCCAGACAATTCATATCGTCTTGTTTTGGACTACAGACACCTTAACTCATGTTGCAAAACATTTGCAGTACAAAACTCGCACAGTGCTGCACTAATGAATAACATAGTGCGCAAAAAATACAAAACAACCTTAGACATTTCTAATGGTTTCTTTTGTCAAAATATAGCACCAGAGAGCAGATATTTGACGGCGTTCTCAATAAATGGCACGCAAAAGAATTTCTGTCGTTTGCCCCAGGGGTTCAAGAACAGCCCAGGGTTATTCTCAGCGAGGGTAACAGAGTTATTACAAACCTATGATGACGAGGCATTATCTTATGTCGACGACATCTATCTAACAGACGATGACTTGGATACTCACTTGAAGAGAGTGAACACCATAATACTTGGGTTCGCAGCAGAGGGTTACAAATTTAACTTTAAAAAGTCAAGAATTGCCCATCTAACAGTCCTGTTTTTAGGATATGAACTATCAAGTGAAGGCAAAAGCCTGGCTGACAATTTCCTAGAGAAATGTGCTGTAATCCAAGCACCCAGAACACTAAAAAACCTACAATCAATTCTAGGCTTCCTGAATTTCGGAAGAACTTATATTATAAATTATGCAGAAAGGGTCAAACCCCTTTATGATCTAATAAAACCAGATTTTAAAAGAATCAATTGGACTCAAAAGCACACAGAAATTTTGAGATCTTTACAAACAGACATGTTAATTAAAACAAAATTACAAACACTTGACAACACACGCAACCTTGTGATTCGAGTCATCCCAGGAAGATGCGGATTCACATACCTGACCTCTAATGAGGGAGAGAAGGTACCAATAGCATACAAATCACATTTGTACACAAAAGCTGAAATGAAATTTAGCCCAACGGAAAAAATTCTAACCGCGGTACAGACTGCTGTAGCAAAAGAACGAGCCCTAGCACAAGGTAAACGAATAATCATCGTAAGACCGATACCAGCCCTGGAGGCGGTAACTAAGGCTAGCATTCCGAATTCCGCACACTAAAACCCAATCTCTAGGAGATTGTACAGCTCAGCGAGCTGAACTACTAGCATTCAAGATGGCGCTTGAAAATACAGATCGAGAATTCCCCACACTCATAGTGTGCGATTCGTATTATTGCGTTCAGTCTTACAATGAATACTTGCAGATCTGGGTTCAAAACGGCTATAAAGATGCAAAAGGAGGCACAATCAAGCATAAAATGCTTTGGGAACAAGTAGTTCTTTTGCAAAAGGAACTACAAAAGACTCACGTGATACATACACTGAGTCATCAGCGTGATGGCGTTCACGTTGCAGGGAATTCATTGGCTGATGAGGCCGAGAAGGCAGCTGTGCAAACGGCTTCCGTAGCAGCCATCACCCAGTCAAACACAAAAATAGACAGCGAAATATTACAGGCTCTCAGCGCTACAGTAAAAGATACGATAGAAACACTTCCGAAAGGCTTTCCAGTAAAGTACTCATACATAACTGATACAAATAATGTTCCGTTTGCTCGAATCCCTGGAGTGGGGGATAGGGCAATTCCAAACATGGAACATAGGTTAGGACTCATCATAGCGGCACACGATGGGCTTGCTTCTGTACATGCTGGCGTTTCAGCCACAGTATCATTATTAAAACAGAGATACTGGTGGCCACAAATGAGAAGACAGACAAGGAACTATGTTCTAGAATGTGAAATATGTCAAAGAATGAAGGTATCAACAGTGAGACGACCAGCACAGACGCCCCTTCTAATCTCAGATAAACCATTAGCCTGTGTTTATCTGGACCACTGTGGTCCCTTACAAAGGGATGGTAACTATAAATATATCTTGGTCGCAGTGGATTCATGTACGAGATTCATATGGATGTGGCCCCAGCGATCGGCTGACGCCAGAACTGTTATAAAAGATTTGCGAGTCTTTATCGGCACATACGCAATTGGCATGCTACATTCTGACCAGGGTCCTGCTTTTAGCTCTCGAGCTTATAAGGAGGCCATGACCAGCATGGGCATTGCATTGCGGTACTCTTGTCCATTTCATCCTGAGGGAAACGGAATTGTAGAAAGAAAAAACCGTGACATAAAGCAATCTATAACAGCAAAGGTATTAGGTTCGGGAGCTGGGTGGGTCAAACATCTAATAAGTGTCCAACGTAGTCTAAATAACTTGCCAAGGAATTCTCTGAAAGGGTTCAGTCCGTACGAACTATTGTTCGGGACTAGAATGATGATCCAAGATCTTGATAGTCAGACTTCAGTTGTTAAAGACAAAAGCTTTGATATCAAAGATCGTTTGGCTATTTTACAGGACTTAAATGAAACAAGAAAAGACCTGAGCAACATAAAACTGAAACAACAGCCAACAACCACTGAAGAGAAACCACCTGTCCCAGCAAGGCCTGTCTGGATTCCAAAAGTCGGGGATCTAGTCAGAGAGAAGATCGCCGTAAAGAAGGAATTTGGGCCTTCTTACAGAAAAGCAGTTCCTGTCTTGTCTGTCAACGGGACAAGATCAGTAGTACTACCGCCCCTTGCTGGTAAAAAGGAGAACCGAGTTGTATCCATCGACCTGGTTAAACCACAATCATGTGGCCGATAACTAAGCATGGGCGTAAAATCCGTTCCGCTCGCGGATTTTTCGGATTTTCGGTAAATTAGCAATCCGCGAACTCTCGCGAACTTACCGAAAATTCGTAAATCCGTGCGAAGCGGATTTTTTTGCTTGGTCGCACTTGCCAACTAGCATACTATACGATTTCGCGGGAGTAAACACTTGCGAAAACGTAGATGCGGCTGGTAGCGACAATCTCGCAATTGCGAGATTGCAAAATTTGCAATTTCGCACAAAAAATCCACCAGCAGGCAGCATAAACCTTGAAAATTATGATTTTTATCAGAATAACTCCTCAGGTTGACATTTGCCTGCACTTTTTTTTGCAAGGAGTCCATTTTGGGGGGGGGGGGTGGGAGGAAGGAAGTGCCCTACAGTCTCCAACTTCCTGTTCCTGTCCAGCAGGCTCCTCTCAGTGCTTTCTTCATGTGCTGGTCACTTTGATTTGGATCTTGACCTGGAAGCACTCAGCAGGTGCAAAAGTCCACTCTTATCATTAGTAACCATTCCCTGTAGGGCCTGGAAGGATTACTTTTTGTGGATGCTGCTGGATATTTGGATTTTTGCAAAACTGAAAGCACTCAGCAGGTGCAAAAGTTCAATCTTATCATTAGTAACCATTCCCTGTTGTGCTTCCTGAGGGGCCCCTTCAGAGTTCAGTTGCCGACTTGCAACTATTCTATGACCCTGCTCTGACCCTCACAGCAGGCTCAGATAAAGCAATTACAGATAAGGAAGCAGGTTCCAGCCAGGAAGTTCAAATTCAGTAACACATTAATCAGCCCCTAATTCATTTATGTCAGTTGAGGCAGGGCAGGTGTGCTTTTCCACCCATAATCTACAGTGATGAATTAGAGGGTGGCATGGGTGAGCCAGAGGGTGGCATGAGTGAGCCAGAGGGTGGCAGTGGTGAAACAGAGGGTGGCAGTGGTGAAACAGAGGGTGCTGTGATGAACCAGATGTAGAAACAACATGTTCGCGACCGTTGCTACCCGAAAAGTAAGTTCGCGTTTGCGTACTGGTTTTAAATCCTCGCGAACTGGCAGAAATCCTTGCGAACACAAAAAATTTTTAAAAATCCGCAAATTCGCGAGAGAAATCTACAGTGAATCAACAAGGACTATGCAACAAAGCAATGGAACTTGAACCTCTTAAAACCCAAATTAAAACTTTTCATCAAGAAACAACAACCTATGATGATATAACTGCAGACTTTGCTAACGAAACAAAGCAAAACCCAAAAACAATTGGAACAATTGACAGAACAGCATCCGGCTACTTCATCAACTTCGATGATTCATCTGAAGACCTGAGTGAAGCAAAGAAACAGCCATCAACAAAAACTTTTAAAGACAAAGCTAAGGAACTTTTTCAACAGCTGAAAGAAACCTATCTGATCTCTCCATGGATTGAATTTTGGGTGGCCTTCGGTGCATTTATCCTCATTCTTTGGCTCATCTTAGTACTATGTTTGGGACATTTCACTGAAGGGAAATATGCTAAAATGGACACAGCAAGCCAGAAAATCAACTTGGTCCTTAAACCACACACATCTTCAAACATCGAGAAAAGAGAACTTTCTTCAGTAAACTTCACAGCCAATCCTATACCAGGCGGTGTAGCATGGGGCAAAACTGATTATGAAATCTATGTTCCGGTTGAAATCCTGAAGTATCCACACCAATTCAAGATCTCATTGAGTGACTTTGTAAAACCAAGCTCATTTGCGGATGATTGGGACTTTGAAAGTATTAATGATATGATGTCTGATCTTGTGATGTCCGCTGAATTTACAGAACATGATTATTTGCAGGGTTCGTCTAATTATGATCAGATGTTCTGTTACAACCATTATGGTAACCATTATCTACATAAATCTGCTCAACCTAGAAATGTTTTAAATTATAACCAATGGGATCATTGTGCTACTCCTCCAAAAGATAGCTCGAAAACATTTTATGATAAATATTCATACTTTTCAGGGTTTAACACAAGTAATGCAGAAACATTTTATTTCAAATTGTCAAATAAGACAGGTATGAAGACCATGCTTACAAACACAAAATTGATATATTCCGATTCATTCTTTGAACAAATGAATACATTTGGGTTTGATTTCTGGAACAATAATAGTAAAACAAAAACTGTTTGGGGTACAAGAGATTGGCAAGTACAAGGTATAGAATCATTGTTTAGAGCCTGCATGATCCCAGAACAAATTATATTTTTGAACAACACTATTCAACAAACTACCTGTCTTGGCTTAGCCAAAATCAAAGATTTAAACAAACCGTCTATTCCAAAGCCAACAGTGAACAGTAATAGCTCTATAGGTGTTGAGATAGACGTAAACCATATATTAAACCAAAACAGAACAGATCCTGAATGGAAAAAATGGTTGATCTGGCCCACAGATACAAATAACTGTCAAGACAGATTCCTGAACAAAATACAGGGGTTCACATTGACTAGGCCAGACCCTAGATATTCCCAAAGACAACATCCAGGGATAGTAACCACCTACAGCGTGGGCAAGCTTTGCCTTCAATGGCTACAAACGTCCACACTGGCTGAAATTAAGCAACACCTAACTTTACTTACAGAAGGTGCTGACTTGCGTGATTTCATATTGGGACCACGCAAACAGCGTCAAAAACGTTTCATAGCGGCCTCTATATATGCAGCTTATAACGAAGTCTGGAAAGTAACTCAAATTGAGACAGCAGAAAAAATACGGGAAATTGACCGTATTAATTTGGAAAAATCACTTTCTGTGGTGGACAATGGGTTAATGACTCTGTCCTCCAGAATATATTCTCTGGACAGCATTGTGTCTTCAGCAATCGATATAATATCGCAAGACTTACTGATGTTACAACACGGTCAGTCCCAATTGCGTTCTATTGTACAGCTTGGCTGGACGTTACAAAATTTGCGTTCTGGCTATGTGCCTTGGCGTTTAATCAACACAACGTCATTATTTAATATCTTTAACCTCACTGATAAACAAATCAGTTTGGCACAGAAGGGTGCTGACTATACAATTCTGAGCATTGAAAAACTTGAGAGATTACCATTGACAATGTCAGAACGACCTGTCATTGAATGGATAATACATGGAATAATAAATATTCCGATAACTACTTTCCAGTTTCAATTCTGCCAAAAATATATACAGGCAGGCCAGTATGAAAGGTTGGGTAAAGGATACATTAAGTCAATATGGAACTTGCCCTATACACACAAATGTGTCAGCAATAAAGGCCAGAAAGTGTTTCTCAGTGGCGATAATTGTGCAAGATCACTGAGCGGTACACTTCTGTGTCAGGGTATTAGTTTGCATGGAGCCTGTGAAGGGACTTCAAATAACCTTTCATGTTACCAGCTAGGCACACCTGCAACACGAATAGAACCATTCTTTAGGAGACTCTCGAACGGGAGTTACATTCTAATAGTAGATCACAGATGTTGTAGTTTGCTGCCCGGAAAACCTTATCTCATAACTGTGACTAGGAAGGTCATGTGCTGTGAACATGTATTGTTCCCCAGCGAGTCTGCAGACAGGGAGGCAAGGTTATGGCCCGATTTGAAAATTGCTTCTATTCGAATAGATACTTTAAGCAGAATGAAGACTGTGCTCCTACAGACGCCGACCAGGCTCACGTCATCAAAAGAAACGTATGATCTCCAAGTTGCAAGGACAACAGAAGAGATTCATTCATTATTATCAACTAATTCCCCCATACATTTCGCAGAAATACTGAACGAAATCTTAAATATTTCTGATACCACTGGTATCTCCAGTGTATTTAAAGCAGTGTTTTCGGGTGCTTTAACTCCATTCAAAGCCATCCTGGGTATTTTTCCAGACTTTGTCCATTCCATTTTTGGCGGACTTCCTCTCCTTTTAGGACTAGTAGCGGGTATTCTATTTTTGATCCTGTTATTTCGCTATGGCAAACCATGTCACAGACAAAACACCTGCGACAAGGGAAGAAATGATCCTAGCCATTGGCTACCGGGACCGGGTAACTAAAATCCTTGGACTATCCCGGCTCAGAGACCTGAACATGACTTGGTTTCTTTCATTTAGACCAATGTGGCAAAGTTGTGTTATGCCTGTATTAAGGTGCTTGCTATGCGGCGAAGAATGCGTGTTGGACACCTGTCTGGCACTACAATCGGATGTGCCAATGGACGCAGATACCTTGTTGGGTCCGGTAACGGCTCATGCATTGTGCTGTCCCCAGCGGCTACCAATCCTGATGACGGCATTCGTGGAGTCTTCACCACTACGATTGAGGGGTAGTGAAGTACAAGATGAAAGCAGCATCGATCAGGTACGACCTTCAGTCAGCTATGCTGATCCAAACATCAATGGAGGCAATCATGCTCAGGCTCATGAATGCATGGTAACAACCTTTTCCGAATTAGTGGAACTTACGCAAGAAGCTGTTGACAGTTTTTTCAACAGTCTAAATGATATGATGTTTTCACCAGAGCAGCAGGAATAACTTTGAGCAAACTAGCACTCGGAGTTCCTCACATCCTGAATTTGGCTTTCAACTTTTTAAAGAAAAGCGATATGAAAAATGTTCTCATCATTTTTTCAGACTGCGAGAACTTTTTCCCCAATTCCAAAATATTTACGATTTTTGGGACACTTATCTTCTGCTTAAAGTAGACATTATTCTTAGAGAACTAAATTTCTATTTTAGGTAGTCACGAGACATACGCTATCCTCTAGCACTATTATACATAACTTTATGATTGTGATGAAATGGTCTCGCATTCTTTTTTCTGTATTAAGGGCCATTTCATGTGTGGTTTTCGCATTTATTCATGCTGAATTTAAAAATATGCATTATATGTTTAGCATTATTAGACTGCTTGTGCATATAGTACATGTGATTGTGTTTCATATATTTTATAATTCCAATTTTCTGAATACATATGATTGTATTTTGGGGTGGTATGGTATACACAAACGCTACTGGTTTCACTATGCCTAGATTTGTAAATATGGACATAGTCTACGTGGAGTGGGTGTGATGTATTCCTATAGGTACTGTATCGATTCCCCTATTCCTGACCCTGGTCTGGTTAATAATTAACTAGCAGCCATCTAACGGTGCAAAAAACCGTTATCTGATTAAGCCACACCACGGCACAGAAGCGCGTTATCTGATTAGGTCATAACGCATGCCATCTAATTAGACAAGCGATATTCCTCCAGCCCCTGATAAGGCATACGGAGTTCTCAAAACAAATCAAACCTACAGCGACCTGGGAAATTCCCATAGCCATTGTTTTGATTTCACCGAGAACTTCAGCAAAAGAATGTGCGAACGAGCCCGTTCATATGACATCCTTATTGACGTATATATGTCCATCCTTACGTCAATCTCGGCACCTTTCAGGTATAAATATTACCGACATTGCCTTAAGCAAACACATGCGGTGGTGACAAAATCGGAGCAGCGAGACGTGCTGAGGAGCCCAGCAGAGAGCGAAGCCCACAGACGCTGCCCCGCCTTCCTGACGCGCTGAGAACGAGACGCTGCCTTTCTCCTGCCAAGAAATTCAGCTCCGGCGCTTCCAAGCAGCCCTCGCAGGCAGCTGGAATCTCAAGACCTGGGATAAGAGATACCAGCCCTCCATCATTCTAGATCTCAGGTACAGAACTGAATAACCCCTTGCAGAGAATTCTCGAATCAGTCCCTTGGCAAAACAAACTTAACTTATACTGCTACTTATCTACTCCCGCCTACGTATTAGGCTTAGGTCAGGTACACTGGGGTAGGCGTGGTTAGAAGCACCAGTTGAGTATGATTAGTCAAATGTATATATGTATGTATCTATTTTATCCATTTTAAAGTATCATATGGCTCAGAAACCATATCAATGCTTTTACAGTATTATTTTATAATTCTGTCTCTACTGTATGCACTTTACTTAACTACAAGTATTGCAATAATAGCGATTCATTTCTCTTGTATGAGAAAAGAGACTGATCAATAAATAACATCTTTTATTGAACCACGCCCATCTCTTATTTCTCTACAAACTGGTGAAACGAAGAATGCACGTACTGACTGAGTAAAATAAGTTGTCTATTGTTTTCACACGACTCTAGAGATACACTCTTGATTAGGGGGGAGCAAAGTTGTCATGTTCTATGGTTGTCAGAAACTAAATCCCTTCTTGTCTATCCAGGGAGGTTAAAATCCTCCTTGCCTATTCGAGAAAGTTTCTAGTGAACTCTGAGCTAGCTGGCAAACACAAAACTTTAAGTCTAATATCGTCGGTAGAAGACCTAGTTAACCTCTGCCCTAGGTCTATATTATTGAAGATATTATTCCAATGCGCAGAGCCTATTGGGATAATAGGAACTACACTACAATGCAGCCACAAGGAAGTGTCATGGTGGGGGAAAGTGGAATGCAATAGGGGGAGCTATTGCCAGGAAGGACGGAACAGGGTCACAAAAGTGGCTGCCCAGACATGCTATAGATACATTTTGGAGAAAACAACCTAGTGCGTCTGTCAGGTCTGAGACTACGCCAATACATGCAAAGGGATCTGGTGGCAATAAGGAGGAATTTTCTGGAATTTGGTTAATTTGAACGAATTGTGCCTCGTAAAGGATGGAATGGGTCTGCCAACAATGCAGCAATGGAAAGGGCCCACAGGAAATGGGATAGGACCGGAGGGGGGGTTTCGCCAGGCAAGAGACATGAAGGTTCTTGCGCAGGTGGGATTTCAGGGGAAAGAGGCGTTCTTGTCTAAAAAAAACGATGATGTGCACCTTTCGTTGTTGAGAAATGGCACATAAGATTGGAATGCGGGATGCGGTTAGTAAATGGTGGAAGGAAATCCACATGGTGCCGCAGGGTCAGCTGAAGGGAGTCGAAAGGTGCACAGGAACTGTGGGGAGGGCAGGTAACCGCCCTATGGGGGTTCCCTGGTTGGTGGTACTTTGGAGGGGTGGTGAGTTACATATGGGCGGATCCACCCCTCAGGGGGAAGGTACACATGTGATTGATAGCGGGGCACAGTAGGTAATGAGCAACAAAGGATATTTAACAGAAGATGCTTGGAGGGCAAGTGTAGGTGAGAATGGGAAGATGAAGGCGGTCACCGAGTGAAAAGGGCAGAGTCAAACAGGTGAGATGGTTTGAGAGTGGTGAAGGGAGAATGAGTCGGTATTTGATGATAACAGTTATATTTTTGCAATTATGTACTGTTAATAAAGTTTAAATGTTGCAACCTTGTCATAATAAAATGGCCTTTTATGCTTCTACTAACAGTGTGGAGTGTAGTTATTGCACGATCCCGGCCCCCGGGGGAAGTGAAGGCCGCAGACTAGTCTTCCCCCGGGGCACTTTGCACGATAGCCGGAAGGACAAGGTGGGGACGGATTAAACGAGTAGGGGAAGGTGCAGGAGTTGGGTGGGTATGAAGGTGTCAGGGGAGTAGGGTTTGGCCTCTTCCTGACACCTAGCACCACCAGGAGGGCACTAGAAAAACGTTAGTCCACCCACCCACCCTACAAATTGTAGAAGGGGGCTCAGGTGTTGTCTGTTTTTGGTGTGCCAGTTAGGGCACGTTGCAGAGCAGTGGTGTTATGGTACTTTGGAGGGGTGAGTCACATACGGGCTGATCTACCCCAAGGATACACAGGTGACTGATAGGGGGGTGTGGGAAGCAATGAGCAATGAAGGAAATTCAACAGAGGATGCTTGGAGGGCAAGTGAAGGTGAGAAAGGGGAGATGAAAGATGTCACCGAGTGAAAAGGGAAGAGTCAAAAGAGTCAAACAGGTGAGATGGTTTGAGAGTGGTGAAGGGAGAATGAGTCGGTATGTGATGATAAAAGTTCAATTTTTGCAATTATGTACTGTTAATAAAGTTTAAATGCTGCAGCCTTATCCTAATAAAATTGCCTTTTACGCTTCAAGTAACAGTGTGGAGTGTAGTTATTGTGCGATCGACCTTAATCACAGCTATCATCATCTGAGGATCAAAATGTGGGCCCTGATGTGACTACTGAGGACCTTATTTACCAGGGGAGCCGCTCCATTGAGGGGTCAGAGCTCACAACACACCTCTATGGTGGTGGAAAATCACCTCGGCTGGCGCTGCCTTGGAGGCCCCTCAGCAACACGGGTCGTAGGTGAGCCTGAGACCGGGATCACCCAATCCCACAGGTGCCACTTGTGAGTTCCACCGTCTCCCCCAGTACACACCAGATGAGCTGCTGTTGAGTGTGCACCCAGCGCTGGGCCCTACGGTCAAGGCGTCATCCCCCTGGGCCCTATCCTGGTTTGGGTGGCTGCAGACTAGCTGTTCCCTGTGAGGCATGGACACCAGATGTTGCTGGGGCCCACCCTGCGCCTACTGGTTGGGCGTCATCTTCCCCCTCGCTGTGTGGCAGCTGGGTCATGGCTCTTTCCGAGACTGCCAGGATCTGTGGCAACTGGACACGTGCCTGCCAACATGGCTGGTGTGGCGCTGGATATGTGGCCCCCCGTGGCTGGAGACTCTTGGGAGATCCTGGGCGGGAGTGGTGAGTGTTACCCTACATGTGAGATACCCCTCTTAGCCATATTGCTAAGCCACATGCTTATGAGGGTGTTATGCATATTCAGTATAGCAGAAACCACCAACATGGGGCACCCTGAGGTGTTTATAAAACAACTCCTGTGACTGTCATATCTTTTTTTTTTTACAATTCTTTTAATTGAAATATGAAATATATAATATATTACAAAAATGACAGTCTGCATCAGTGTTTGCAGCATTATGATTCAACAATAACAAATAAACTTTACAGGTATTATTCGAACATCCCAGGTGTTACTCTGTGATCTGCATCTTCTCAGGCAGGACTATTAGTACCCACAGGTGTACATAGCATTCCCCTATTTTCATTCCACTTGCCCTATATCTTCGTCCAAATGTGTGAACACCCTCTCCCCTCATAAACTACTCTCTCCCCCTGCATGCACCCTGTCTGATTTTTTGGATCACTCCAGCTTCTCCTCTACCTTTGCTTTGGAGCATGCACATTGCTCTCTAGGCCCCAGACCTTTAGAGGACACCCACTTTTCTACCTTATAGCTCTTCTCCTTAATTATAGGGACAGGGATTGTAGGAGAGTAGGGTCTGCTTCCTATGGTCACCCCCACTTTTTGCTTTGCTTTACTGGTTTTCGACTTAGATGTGGCTGTGGGCCTGCCAATCAGACCCACAGCCCAGATGCACTCTCTCTAAATTCACATCATGTACTCTAGGTACAACCACAATTGGGAATTGGTTCACCTTGTCAGCCCCTGTAGAAGTGTACCCTAGGTACTCAGGGCATTGGTGTACCCAAGGCCTACCAGGGGCAGCAGCATGTATTATGCCACCCCTGGCTGGCCACTCAAACTGACACAACTGGCTGATCACTCAGCTGGGGCAAGGTCGTGTAATCACCCCTTGCTTAGGTATAGTATTCCTATATCTAACCATATATATAGACACACAGTAACCTATAAGTCACTCCTATGGCAGGCCTTAACAATCCTGGAGGCAGAATGCTTGGTTATGTGTGAGATGGTGCTCTAGCATGAGCTGAGCCTGTCTGCAGCTTTCGGAACTATGTCCTTATAGCTGTTCTATGATATCGCCATACCATATACTCTTAAGTGCATTATAATCCTCGCGGTTGAATGCTAACTTTGGTTTGGCTTTATCTAAACATGTTGTGTATGGTGTCATACGCTTTGGAATACTACCCCTTTGCCAATTCTGGCGACGGGGGTAGCATTCCACCCTTCTAGAGGGAGAAGACGTTGTTGCTGACTATCCCGGTTAAAGTTAACCAGAGCCCCAGCGTCACAAAATGGACGCTGCTGCCACAGACACAAGTCTGACTTCCTGCTGCTGGGAGTCCTTCCAGTCATGGAGGTTTGGATAATAGGTTTCCTGCCTGGAGAGGTGCGAGCACCACCCCAGACAGGACTTTGTGTATTGGGACAGGGCGGGCTGAATAGATTGAGACACTGCCTGGGGCACACTAGGCGCTCCATGCATACCTCGGTTCCAACCCGGTTGCTAGGGCACTCCAGCCCTAGCTCTGGCGCAAAACTGGACAAAGGAAAGGGGTGTAACCACCCCCCTTCCTGGTCCCACCTATAGGAGGGACCTAGGAACTAATCCAGCCCCTTTTAGCTGTATAAAGGTAGGAGCTGTGTCCTTGGACTTTAGATTTGATCCTGAACTGAAACTTGAAACGAAACTCTGGACCTTCGACGTTCTGCTGAAGCTGAAGACTGAAGAATCTCCCTTGTGGCCAAGGAGTGACCACCCTGGGCAACCAGGCACCATCCAGCAAATCAACGGCTTGCTTTGTCGACGTTCCTGCTGGAACCCGAGCACAGAGCCTGACAAGACCCAGACTTCCAGACCTCTCTGACCCTCTCTTCACGTCTGCAGCATAGCTGAGATCCGTGGAGGCGACGAGACACGTGGGACCGGACATCCTGAAAAGCCTGCAACTTGCTAACTGTGCAGCTCCTGAGGTATCCTCGAAGCTGTGCACTTGGGATTAAGAAGCCCCGAATCTGAGCTCCACCTGCACCGAAGATCAGCCCTCCACACACCACGAGTTCTGCTTGTGTTCTGCTCGACGCGTTGTCCGGTTGCTGGCCCGTTGGCTAGTAGCCTCTGTGACGACAATCCTTTTGAACCAACTTGCTGGTCTGGGTGCTCCAGATTGGCCCTTGCCTCCCTGCAAAGGTGAGGCACCTCAGACCTTGCTGGTCTGCACCAGAAGCCTTCTTCGAATCCTGTGTGGGTGGCCTTTGCCAAGGCTAGTTGACTCCAATCCAGCAGTCAACTCCTCCATCTGCGAGAACCTTCGTGGGACAGCTCGCCTCCAGCACCTGGTTGTCCTCGACTCCTCCTGTCCACGCGCGTGGCTGAAGAGACAAGCTTCACGACAGCACCTGATTGCTCCTCGTCGTCGTCTGGTTCCATCCTGGTTCCAGCCGGTCACTGGATAGTGACCCAGACTCTGTCCCCTCTGCTTTCAGGTCCTCTTCATCCTCGATCCACCCTGGGATCCACCCGGACATCTTCCTCCTGGTCGCCTGCAGGATCTTTCTTCACAGGTTAGATAGACTTCAACGGCGAAACCCGACACATCTTCACACCTATGCACCCGCCGTCCATGGGCGAGGTAACGCGAGTACTTCGGTGCTCCCAAGGGTATTGACTATCCAAGTGTCTAGGTTTTTAGTTGTTTCCTTCTAGCTGAACCGGAAGTGTCCTAAATCCTTATTTATCTACCTTCTAAGTTCCCATTGACTTTACATTGACTCTCGCGTGCGGGTAAAGACTCTGCACGGGCCGCCTGTGGGCCTCCTACTTCTAAACTAAGGTTCAGATAGTGTAGTCCCAGCGATTCCCTAGGCCCTAAGCCTTTCTTTTTCCTGTGACGTGGTACTTATACCACTTTCTTAATATATGGTTTGCTGCGCCCCTAGGGCCTAACTGTAAATTGTGCAACTTAACGTATTCTGACTAAGTAACTTGTTATGTGCTTTGGCCTCTGATCTCATAAAGAGTTCAGAGGAGTGTGTTAGTGAATAAATACATATATTTTTTATATATATCCTGTGTGGTGTCCTTTCATTTGATATTCAAGGGGTTACATATGGTAAAACAGCTGGCTTTACACGCCCTCAAGAGTCTTTTAGCCCAAGACTTTTCTGTCCACGCTACCACTAGGATAGCTGGTCTATAAGGTTGACTTGCAACCATTACCATAAGGGTTGTTTGGACTGGTGCAAGGTGTTCACTAGAATAGTGAACATCATATACCAGGCCAACTTCTCAGAGGTATGTCACCCTACGCATGGCACTTGAGAACGGTCCACTTCGACACCAGTGTGCTACCATTTCACTTTTTCTGGATATCACTCCAACGGTGCAGGAGGCGCGATGGAAATTTAACAAGGTGAGAAATACTCTTTGTAAACTGGGCATCCGGTATGCAATGCTCTACTCAGGCCGCCTACAGGTGGGACATAATGGAAAAACTAGCGTCTTGGACTCCCCTCCTGATGTGGCTGCTTTCTGTAAAAACTTACATGCAGGGGCGCCCACTTCTCGGTAACTTCGCCTGAACATACTGGTCCAGAGCATACCTAGCAGTCGCCTTCACCTCCCCGTGTTTACTCAACCTGATTGTTATTTACTTCTATATCTGATGGCCTATATGTCAGCACTATCAGGTTCTCTGTTATCAGACACCACTGCTTACAGTATAACATTTTGTTTCAACCACTGTTATTTACCAGTGGTTGATTAATATCTCTATTGTATAATCTCCTGTTTGACAGGCCGCCGGTGGCTTAGTTGTTGTTACACTCCTATGCTGATCACCAATTCCTACGTATTGGGGTTTTCTTTTTTTCCTAATTTTCTACTTTGGTTTAGCTGGATGTCTTCTAATCTAGTGTGGGTGGGGCGGGGGCATTTTGGGTTTGTCTTTGTTAATGTTGGATTGCCTTTTGATGTTGCTGCACCACACTCCACCATGTGCACGTCATCACATTCCACATATCCTTCAGGAACGCACATTTTCATCTTACTGCTCTTCTTTACTATGACCAGAGAGGATGACCTTTCCACCATATCGTGAAATATATGCAATATTAATATTCTGCGGAAAGGGAAGCAGGTGTTATCATATCTGAATGGACATGATATGAAAGTTGCTTTCCTACAAGAGACTTACATCTCCCCTCGCACTGATCATATATTTGCCAAAGGCTGGGGCCAACATCGTTAATTCTCATATTATAGCTCATACTCATGTAGCACCTTTTTCTTGATTCATAAAAGTCTCTTTTCTCTATCACGCTTGTCACTCTGATCCGAACGGACGTTAGATATTCCTTTATGCTACCCTTGCCGATAAAAATATTATTTTATGGTTTAAATCTTTTATTGAATTTTAACAAGGCACAAAACAAGAAGGCTTTGCGATATCAGACATTCGTGGCTTGTTCAGTGTCCATGCGTAATCAAGAAGCAAATGTAACGCCCAACGGGCCTGTGTAGCGACATAAAGCGTTTGAAATGCCTTGAAACTTAACAACCACTCCCTCCCCCCTCCCACCCTCCTCTCTCCACCAAAGAAAAAGTCAGTTTCATGACAATCTGCATAAGGAGGCCAAGAGACACTCATTTCGGCCCGCGTGTTCGTGTATTCTTTGATGGCTGCGGGTCTGGTAGTGGTGTGTCTGCCAGTCGTAGGAGACACAGGTATCTGGGACAGCTCAACTTGCGAAATTCCCCCTTGAGTAATGTCAGAAAAGGGTGCCACAGTTCCGGAAATTCTTCCCCTCTCCTGGCCTGTACTAGAGACAGCTTTCCCATTCCAAGCACCATCCACAACCTGTGTAGCCAACTTGTGTGTGGGGGACTGTGTGTTGTTCTCCAGTGTGCCACAATGTTTTGGGTAGCAGCCCCTAGGGCAATGGCGATGAGATGGCCCCTGCGGGACTTCAGTGGGTACATCAGGCAGTCTCAGCAGAATGTAGGCAGGAAAGCGGGCAGCTGAGTATCCAAGTGGGCGTCTACCTCATCTATGATCGTGTCCCAGTGTTCCCGTATGTGTTTACAGCTCCAGAGTAGGTGTTCCAACGTGCCTAGTTCTCCACACCCTCTCCAACAGCGGTCGCTGACATGAGGATCTGCCTGGTGTAGGCATTCTGGTGTGCGATACCAGTATGTGGCCACCTTGGTTAGGGTTTCAGTGAGACCAGAGTGGTATGCGGAGTGCCGCGCTCTGTAATAGATCCCGCTCCACTCCTTGTGTGTGAGGGCCCTACCTAGTTCCCGCTCCCACCGACATCTACCTGCATTGTATGTGTGGGTGTTGGTAAGAAGCAGATGTTGATAGAGGTCAGAGATTAATTTCTTCTCAGAGGTACGGGTAACCAGCCATTTCTCATAGGGGGTGAGGCAACGTTGGGCTCCTGGTTTAACGTCAGGGTGAAGGGCCCAGTGTCGGACCTGCAGATATGCTAGCCTATCTCCTTCTGTGAAAGCGTAGGCTTCCTTCATCTGCTGAAAAGAAAAGATGCCTTTCAGGTCGAATAGATGCCCTAATTCTTTGTAAGGGGTGCGTCACCAGTTTACAAAAGCTTTCGGGTCGAGCCCCGGGGTGAAGTCGGGATTGGCGAATAGGGGTGTCATGGGGAGGGCAAAGACGTCAGTTCATGTTTGGTAGCTACCCGGTCCCACACCTCCATGACTGTGCTAGTGATCTGGGATGCGTAAAGATTAGGTGGCCTGTGTCTCCATGGGAGAAAAGGGATTCCCAGCAAGGGCATACCGGCCACCGCCTGGTCTTGGAACAGCCAGTGCTTATTCAATTCCAGCTGGTACCATTCCACCAGGCTCCGCAACTGTGCCGCGTAGAAATAGAGTTGGAGGTCTGGGACTCCCACCCCGCCATATGCAGGTGGGAGGGTTGCGATGCCGTGTTTGAATCGTGGGCGGGGGCCCTGCCAAATATAGCGTGCCAGCTCAGACTGCGTTCGTTGGATCCAGCCTTGAGGTGGTCGTAGGGGAAGGGTCTGGAATAGGTAGAGGATCTTTGGTAGTAGTGTCATTTTGGTGGCTGTTATCCTCCCAAGCCAAGAGAGCGAATGGTGTCTCCATCTCCGCAGCTCCTCTCGTATCTGTGTGAGGAGTCTGGTGTAGTTCGTGTCTACCGTGGCAGGGATGGTGGGGCCTAGTAGGACTCCCAGGTAGGGAACCGTGGTGTCCGACCACTGCATGTCGTGTTCTTCTCGGACTTCAGACAGGGTCTCGGGCGACAGCGAGATGTTGAGGGCGATCGATTTATCCTCATTGACTTTGAACCCCGAGGCGAGCGCAAAGCTGTGGAGTTCCACGAAGAGCGCACATAGTGAGGGGACCGGATCGGTAATGGAAAGCAGAATATCATCGGCATTGAGGCTGATCTTCTGAGTGTCACCTCCGAATTTAATGCCTTTAATGAGAGTATGTTGTCTAATTCTCTGTGCTAGTGGTTCCATATATAAGGCAAATAGGAGTGGGGAAAGGGGACATCCCTGTCAGGTCCCCTGCCAATCGGGAATCTGGAAGAGGTGTGACCATTAACGCGCACCGTGGCATTGGGTTGCCTGTAGCAATTTAAGATTCGGGTGCAGAGTGAGTCCCCGAGACCAAAAAGACGCAGAACTTGCTCTAGATAGGGCCAGTGCACCCTATCGAATGCTTTCTCTGCATCGATGGTGAGAAGCATGCAGTCTGGCCGTGTCCATGACCCGGCCTCAATAAGGTGCAATACTCTCCTGGTATTGTCGCTAGTTTGACGCTGTGGTATGAACCCGGCCTGATCTGGTTCAACGAGTTGTTGCATGTACGGCGCAAGTCGATTTGCCAGGATGCCTGTATAAAGCTTAAAGTCAATATTCAATAATGAGATCGGCCGGTAAGAGCCGCAGCGGGTTTTATCTCTACCTGGTTTCGGTATGACCGATATGGAAGCCTCTAGTAGGTCTGCGGGAATCGCGCCCGGTTGGTCGAAGGAATTAAAAAGGTCATGGAGAAGTGGGGCCACTTGATGGGAGAAGGTCTTGTAAAAAATCGCCAGATATCCATTGGGTCCCGGGGATTTCCCTGGTTTTAGGCGGGAGATTGCGGACACTACCTCCTCTAGGGCTATTGGCTTGTCCAGGAAGTCAGCCTGGGCTGCATTTAGGGACAGTAGCCGCGCCCTTCTGTAGGTACGTCCGACCTGCCTGGAGGTCAAGGGTGTCGCCCTCATAGAGGGACCGGTAAAATGCTCGCAAGGTCTCTGCTATATCAGCGTCCTCCGTGACTAGCTCTCCCCCCTCCGCTCGCAGGGCCTGCACTTCCTGTTCCTGTCTCACGCGCTGCTCCCTCAGTTTGGTCGCCAACAGCCTTCCACAGCGGTCCCCACCCGTGTAGTATGCCTGCCTAAGACGGAGGGCTTCATACTCCGCCGCATCTTGGTCAAGAGTGGCCAACATTTTCCTCTCGGTACAGAGTTGGCGCCAGGCCCTCATGGCTCTGGTGCGCTGGTGCATTTTCTCCAGTTCCGCCACTCTCTGCGTAAGCTCCGCTCGTTTCTGTTCTCTGACCTTATTGTTGGCTGAGGCCACGGAAATGAATTCGCCTCGCAGGACCGCTTTAAGGGCTGACCATTGCGTCCGTGTGGTGTCAGCGTTGCCATTGTGGGTCAAGAATTGCGTAATGGCGGTTTTAATCCGCTCCACCGTCGCGGGGGTATGAAGAAGGGATTCCCGGAGGCGCCAGTGTCGCTGTGGGGCCGGTGTTGCCGGTAGAAAGAAGGTGGCCACCATTGGTGAGTGGTCGGACAGCGAGGCCGGTAGTATCTCCATGTCCTGGGCTCGCGCAACTAAATGGGACGCGCAGAGAAAGTAATCTAACCTCTAGTCAAGACAGGTTCCAAAGCTCCAGTAAGTGTGCGTAGCAACCCGAATGTAGGTAAAGAAAAGAAAAAAAGCAGACGAAGGTGGACAGAGGGATCCCTCCCAGCACAACTCCCCCCTCCCAGAACTACAGTTCCCCCGGCCCTCTCCACTCCCCAACCCCCCCAGACCGTGCCCCACCGCCCCCATCCCCATTCCCACCCTTGGATCCCAAAAACCGTACCCCTCTGTCCCCACCCGAACCCGAACTCCCCAACTGTTTGAGTTTATACTCCCAGTCCTGTCAGAACAACACAGGGCTGCGGTAGTGTTTCGTGTAGGAACGCAGTTTCGTGGCGGCCTCTGTGGCCCCCCGACCGACCACCCGCTGCAAAGCAAACTTGCGAGAAAGTCCCCCCTCTTTGGGCGAATAGAATCACTCAGAGGCTGCAGTTTCTTTGGCCACTTCCTGAATGGCCGTCGCTCTCTCCTGCGAGATAATGTGGGCTTTGGGCTTCAGGCGCGGCTTTGGGGAACGTCTGCTCCGGTCTCGGAGATGGGGGCTCCTCCTCCGCTTCTATGCCCAGCACCTTGCAAGTGTCCTTGAGAGAACGCGGTTGATGTAGGGAACCATTCCATTTGAAAATGAGGCGGAACGGGTGACCCCAGGAGTACGGGATCTCATGTTGGCGTAGGAAGTCCGTGACTATCTTGAATGTCTTCCGTTTCTGCAAGGTGAGCGCGGAAAGGTCCTGGTAAAGGGCGACGGGGTGGCCCCGGAACTGGAGCGGCTGTTTCCGCCGGGCCTCGTGGAGGATCGCTTCCTTGAGTGGGAAGTTAGGGAGGAAGGCCAAAATGTCCGGGGGTGGGCCAGAGGAGCGTTGGGGGGGCCCCACCCGATGGGCTCTTTCTAACCTAATGGCAAAGCTCGCTGATTCTCCCAGTATATCCCTGAAGAGGTCCTGCAGGTAGCCCGTGATGTCAGTCCCCTCTGCCCGAAGAGGGAGCCCCCGGACCCGAATGTTGTTTCGACGTGACCGGTTTTCTAAGTCCTCCGCATGAGCCTGTAGGTCTAGGTGCTGATCCTTGAGTCGCAAAACCTCTTGCATTAGCTGCTCGACCTCCTCGCTCCGGGCCCGGTCGGCGTCCTCAATAGCAACCACGCGTTCCCCCAGGCCCTCCACATCTCGCCTAAGTTCCTTGACCTCACCGGCTACTTCCTGTTTCAGTGATTTGAAGTCATCCCTGAGGGAGTTGAACAGCGATTCCAAAAAGGATTTGGTGATAGGCATATTGTCCTCCGAGGGGGTCGGTTGTGACTTTGGGACCTCAGGGGAAAGCGGCTCTTTTTCTGTCCTGGCCTGGTTCTTCGCAAGCATCTCTGTGAGTGTGCGGTCCCCTTTCTTCCGAAGACCCGCCACGAGGGCCCCCGCATTGCCCCGGGCCCGCGCGTGGGTCGTTCTGGGCCTTTCGGTGCTTCAATGTGTGCTGGCGTCGACCTCAACGTGTCCCTCTCCAGCTCCGTGGTATTCCGGTATCCCTCACTTGCACAAATGCTCTCAGCTGCCACCGGGGGGCGGCCCCGTCCTGCGACGCCTCACGTCCCGGGGCGCCACCGAACTCCGCCTCCCCCTACAGCAATCGCGTGGCCGCAGGAGAGATACCCCCCAGGCTGATCTCAGCTGGCACAGACGGCCCTCGCTCCATGGGAAGGTCACCTCTCCCCCGTGGGCTCCAACAGGGGCTCGGCCAGCGGGCCACGACCGCGGTGATGTCTGTGCGACCTTGTCTGTCTCCCCGGGGCTTCTGCTCAGCAGGCCGCACTCCCAAGATGGCGTCTAGGGGCCTATCCTCGGCCCAGCTCCTGCGGGTGCGTGCTGTCCACTTCTCTTCGGCCGCCCAATCCACTGCCCCCGAGGGTCCTGTGCCGCAGTTCCCGCGGCGGAGCACGTGGGCTCCGGTGTACCAGTCTCTGGGCCTCTCCCACACAGCACTGCTCCGCGACTCCCACACAGCCGCCCTCCACCTGTAAGGCCCTACCAGTCCCTGCTTCGGGGGCTCGGTTGTGCCCCCCAAATCCCTGACCTCCTCCTATGCCCCGCAGCTCTCCTCACCTAAGGGGCCTCCTTATGACGAGGAGGTCTGCTGACGCCCTCGCCGCTCCTAGGGACACCCGGGGACCCGCCCGGCAGGCCCCGTGTAGGCCAAGAGCTGGGGCCTCGGCTACCGCTTCTCCTGGCTGGCTCCGCCTCTCTCCTCGGCTGGAGCAGCACAACCGGCCGCAGCCACCGCCGCTCTCCCGATTGCGTCTCCACCGCTAAATCCGCGGGCAGGGCTTGTAGATGGCTCCGGTCTCTGCTGGGCCTCGGGTCGTCTCCCAGGAAGGGCCCGGTTGCAGTCACTGGGCAGATGCCACCGCCATGACTCTCTACGCGATCTGGGCGCTGGTCCGTCTCGGCTCAGGAAAGCCCGGGGGCGGCAGCTGCGCCGCGTCCAGTCTCGTCAGAATGATCATGAGGGGCCCCATAAGCGTCGCCCAGACTCAGGGTGCTTGGGGGGGGGTAATTTCAGCTATGTATAATGCTTTAAGGGGGCCTGAGACGGGGGAGCCGCCATACGAGGAGACGTCTATTCAGTCCGCCATCTTGGCCATGCTCCTAAAAATATTATTTTAATAAACATATATGCCCCAAATGTTGATGACCCTGACTTTTTTCAGGACCTGTATTCTCACTTAGACAGATTGGATGTAGACCATGTAATGTTGACCAGCTACCTTAATGTGCCACACTGCTTGCATACTGACTCCTCTAGCACACAACCCAGTGACAAACCCCGAGGTCGGGATGTACTCCGTCATGTCACTGACACAAATTTATCACTGGATTGCGTAGCACACTCATCGCACGTGCACTCCAGGATTCACATTCTAATCTGCACCTCACTCTGTCTGGACACAAATAGATTATTGGTTCCTTTCAGCCAAGATACACTTGTGGGTTACGAGGTTGTTGTTCTCCCCAGGCGCTCTCGGACCATAGTCCTGTTCTTCTTAAGTTACAAATACCGCATGGATGCAGCTTCGAACGCATCTGGCGATTCCACAGTGTTATGTTATGTTATGTTAACAATGATTTGTAAAGCTCACTGACACCGGTTAGTTTCCTGGCGCTATGGAGGACAGAGGACAGTCAGAGTTGGAAGCCTGCGGAGTTAGTGGTATGCTTGTTGGTAAAGCCAGGTCTTTAGGGATTTCCTGAATGACATGAGATCAGGGCATAGCCGATCTCAAGGGGAAGAGCATTCCACAGGCGAGGGGCCAGAGTGCCAAATCTGCAGCCGCCCAAGCGTTTACGTTTAAAAGATGGTATTTGTAGAAGACATTGGTGGGCCGAGCGTAGGCTTCGGGACGGGGCATACTTGATGATGAGTTTTGTGATGAATTTAGGGCTTTTGCAGTAGAGCGCTTTAAAGATCATGCAACGGACTTTAAAGGTGCAGCGCTGGGCCACCGGGAGCCAATGGAGTGTTTTCAGAAGGGGGGTGGCTGATTGCCATCTGGGCTGGCTCAAAATCAGTCTGGCTGCATGATTCTGCACCATCTGGAGTCGTTTCAGAAGGAACTGGGGAAGGCCCAGGTATATTGAATTTGCATAATCTATGTGAGAGATTACAGTAGCGATCACCACCTGTGTCAGGGCTTCACGGGTCAAAAGGCGACGAACCTTCCGGATTTTTCTCAGTTGGAATAGACACTTGGAAACCACCTGACCTACTTGCGTTTTAAGTGAAAGGTCGCTATTTAAGGTGATGCCAAGCGTCTTTGCCGATGATGAGGGGATCGGAGCTTGACCCATATCTGTTGGCCAGTAGTGTGGGTCCCAGTATTTAACGCTGTCCCCAGTCAGGACCAGCTCGGTTTTTCCTGGGTTCAGTTTTAAATGATTTTGGTTCATCCAAGCTTGGATCAACCTCATTATTGACTGGAAGAAGGAGATGGACGTATCTGAGTTGTCGATTGTGAAGAGGAGCTGTAAGTTGTCCGCATAGTTCAGCACCGTTACCTGTTTGTCTCTAAGAGCCTAGATTAACGGGGAGATGTAGAGGTTGAACAGGTGCGGTGACAGGGACGAGCCCTGAGGAACACCACATGTGATGGCTTGCTTGGTACCTGCTAAATTGCCCAGGCGAACTGCCTGAGTGCGGTCTACCAAGAAGGACTTCAGACAGCAGGCTGCCGTGCCCCGGATGCCAGCCTGAGAGACACGGTCGATCAAGATGGTGTGATCGACCGTGTCAAACGCGGACGACAGGTCCAGGAGCACTAGAGCCTGCGGGATGCGATTGTCGGCACCGTCCCTAAGGGTGTCCATTACTGCCACTATCACCGCCTCCGTTGAATGGGCTGGGCGAAAGCCCGCCTGATGTGGTTCAAGACAGTTTGATGTCTCTATAAAGTTGGACAGGCAGTTAGCAACATGAGCCTCCAGCACCTTTGCTAAGAAGGGGAGAAGGGAGATTGGGCGGTAGTTTGCATTACAGGTGGGGTCTGCGCCCGGTTTCTTTAGAAGGGGTATTACTGTTGCTTCTTTGAATACAGTGAGGTCCTCCATGATCAAGTATTTCGGAGTGAATTTCTTTACTCTATTATTGACTATTTCGAATTAAATATGGGAATGGTTTCTACCCCAGGCCACTCTGTGGGATGCCTTTAAAGCTTATGTCAGTGGAGTGAGTATCTCCAAACTCACAGGAATCCTAGTGATATCCGTACTCAATAGCACTGTGTTGGAATGCCTTACAAGATTTAAATAACGCTGCTGTGGCTGGTGTGGATGCCCGAATACACCAGCGATCGGTCTTGTTGGCAGAGTTCCAGGAACATGCAGGTAGGGAAATTGCATATGTGAGCAGACACGCCATGTCCCACCACTACAGACAGGGGAAGCTACCTGGCCCCACCCTTGTACATTCATTACGCCTGAACCGGCTGCATAACTACGTAACGAACTTCGAACGGACTCTGGAACGTGTGTTAACAGTTGGAGAATGTGCTTGGCCGATTCTCAGCATTACTATCTGGAGCTTTATTCTTCCCATGTCTCAGGTGTCTCTTATGAGATATCCGCTTATCTTGAGGAGTTTGCCATGGTCTGGCTCACAGATGGCCAACAACAGTTTCTTAGTGAACCACTGTCCCTAGAGGAGGTGACACTGGCCAGACACCCTTGACTGTTCCAAAGCACCAGGACTGTATGGGCTAACTAGAGCTTTCTATAAAGCCCTTAAGCAACGACTTGCTCCTCATCTCCTTGCATTGCATAACGAATCCTTAGCAACTGGCACACTACCTCCCACACTTTGCAAAGAGGTTCTGACCCTAATGCTGAAACCCGGCAAAGACCCCTGCCGCTACGCCTCCTATCAACCTCTTTCATTGTTGAACTTAGATAATAAAATCCTTCCCAAAGTACTTGCCTCTAGGCTAGCTCTACTGGTGGAGCAAATCATCTCCCCAGCCCATTCCGGCTTTGTTCTGCATTTGTCGACCTTGCTTAACCTACAAACCATATTTACTGTTGTTAAAAAAATCTCTCCATCTACTCCTGCAATTGTGGCCCTGTTGGATGCTGAAAAGGCATTTGACTCTCTTGAATGGCCCTTTTTAAAAGCCATCCTTGGCAAGCTTGGTATCCCCCCATTAATTTCCCTGATAATGCTCCTATATACCAACATTACAACTTGCCTACAAGTCAACGGCTCACTCACTGATGCATTTCCCATAATACTTGGCACTCGACTGGGCTGCCCATTATCCCCCCTCCTTTTATAATAGAAATGGACCATCTTGTCCGCGTTTTGCGAGATCTTCATGCGCACCGTATGCTGTCTCTCTACGCTTATGATATCTTGGGCCAGTTGTACAACTGCTTTTTGCGGTCGCAAAGGGGTTTTAGGCCCGTTTGTGATCGCAAGAATGTGTGGCCAATGTACCAACCCAAATTTTTGAGTCGCTAATCAATTAGCGACTCGCAAAATAGGGTTATCGACTCGCTATTAGGAAGGGACATTCCAAGGATGACTCTTCCTAAGAGTGCTAGGCGCCGATGAAAACACGAGTTTTAGACGGAAGCGAATAAACCAGCCAAGACGGCTCAAGCTCGAGTAATAAATTGAGCTACAAGAAGCGGTTGCTGTTTTACTAGAATGTAACCATTTCCTTTAAAGAACAGAGATTTGAAATTATGGTCGAGATACTGACCGCTCCTCGCTATAGAAAGTAAATTACTGCGCAACTAATATCATCGTAGAGGATTTCTTGAATTGAAGCTTCACAATCGGCTTTAGGACATGAGTAGGAAATAGTACAATTGCCCTGACGAAGTCATTGGCCAAGAAGCCTGACGAAACATGTGTTGGCAAACTCCGTTGGCTATTTGTAACATTGAAGATCTATTTATATCGTGTACCCGGTGATTGGACAGAATCATGAATTTACATTGAAAAATAAAGAAAAGACCGAAAACTATATAAGAGAAACGGTGGTTATTGATATGGACATTTGAACTAGAGTTGCTCGGGTAGAGAAATTGTGTTTGAAAATTTGGTTGATAATTATGTACCTGTTTCTACAACCTTTGGTAGTGGTTGTATCTTTGCCCTAGAGCATATACCGGTTACCCAGATAAAGATAAGATATAGCTGAACACTGTTTTTGTGCAAATTTCCCTACTGCCTATTTCTTTTGTGTAATACTTCCTAAGAGTGACTCCAAAACGTATGCATGAATGTTTTGCGACTGCAATTGTGGTTTGCAAAACACTCGTAGTTTACCACCCTTCTCAGAAGGGGTAACAGCCATTAAAACACGGGTTTTACCACGCATTGCTTTTACATCGCATGCATTACAATGCATGCGATGTTACAATGTGTGCTAAAACCACGCATACCATTACATCGCATGTGCTTTTACAACGCATGCGTTGTAATGTGTAATGGCGGCGGCGGCGGAGCGGCTATCCACGTCGTTGTGAGGAAACTGAGCCTGTTTCCTCACAACAACGTGCAGCAAGCAGGAAGGAGAAATCAGGATCCGACGGCGACGCTGGAGAGGAGAGAGGTAAGGGGGTTTGTGCATGGGGTGGCGGTTACTTTTGTTGGGTTTAGGGTCGTTTAAAAGTAGTGTGGTTATGTTTGTGTTATGTGTGTTTTTTTAAAAGCGTTTTAGTGTGTGTTGTGGTGTTGTCGTGTTTGTTTAGTGTAGTGTATTAGGGAGGGTCGTGTAGTGTTTATGTAGTGTAGTGATTTATGTTTTAGGGTAGTGTAGTGTTTAGTGTAGTGTATTGGTGTTTAGGGTAGTGTTTTAATGTTTATGTAGTGTAGTGATTTAGGTTGTAGTGTAGTAGTGTTTGTGTAGTGTAGTGTTCAGGGTTTAGGGTAGTGTAGTAGTGTTTGTGTAGTGTAGTGTTTTAGGGTTTAGGGTAGTGTAGGGGTGGGAGTAGTGTGGGTAGCGAAGTAGTGTTTTAGGGTTTAGGGTAGTGTTGGGGTGGGAGTAGTGTGGGTAGCGTAGTAGTGTTTTAGGGTTTAGGGTAGTGTAGGGGTGGGAGTAGTGTGGGTAGTGTAGTAGTGGTTTAGGGTTTAGGGTAGTGTAGGAGTGGGAGTACTGTGGGTAGTGTAGTGTGGTAGTGTTTTTGGGTTGGGTTAGCGTAGGGGTGGGAGTAGTGTGTTGTGTAGGTGTAGGGGTAGGGATGTCACTTACCTTGCATACTTTTACCACAAGTATGGCTTTACCACGCATGCCTTTGCGTTGTAATGCATGCGTGGTAAAGGCATCCTCGTGGTAAACGTATGCAATGTAATGGTATGAAATGTCATTGACATTGCGTAGTAATACCCGCGTTGTAATGGCATGCGTGGTATTACTATGCGATGTATTGACATACATTCCTTCTGAGTGACTCCAAAACTTATGCATGAATGTTTTGCGACTGCAATTGTGGTTTGCAAAACACTCGTAGTTTACCACCCTTCTCAGAAGGGTGGTAAGGCACTCGCAAAGAGGAACGGGCCCCAAGGGGAACTCTTCCCCTTTTGGAATGCGTGCGCAAATATTTTTTAAGGGCAGGCAGTGGTTCCAGGGACCACTGCTTGCCCTGAAACAAGCATTTGCAATGCAATGGGTCTCGCATTTGCGAGCGTTTAAGCTATTGGCATTGTAATTGACAATGCCTTTTATTTATGTGTTTTAAAAAGTAACACATATATAAAAGGCATTGTTATTTCTATTGCCAATAGCTCTATCTCTCGCAAATGCGAGACCGCTTTAATGGTGGCCGTGCCCCTTTCTTTAGACGCTGCTCACCCTATTAAGATTACAGTGAGCAGCGTCTAAAGAAAGGGGCGAGGCCAACATCAAAGTGAAAGCGGGAATGGGGCGCATTCAGCCAAAGCGTAACATTTTTTTAATTAAGAAAGCTCCTGTAGTGAAAGCGGTCCACGCTGTTAATTAAATAAAAAACTAAGCGCAGCTGCTAAAGTGAAAGCAGCCTCTGCTGTACACTAAATAATTAAATAAGCGCGGCCACTAAAGTTCACCCCTTGTATGCTTATGACGGAACCACGCCGTCATGAGTCACGGGCGGCGTGTGCTAATGATGGCGTGGTTCCGTGATGCGGCTGCCGCTCCGCCCACGCGACATTAATTCCCCGCCTGTGCGGGCGAATTAATGAGCGGGCAGGGTCATGACGGAACCACACCGTCTTTAGCACACGCTGCTCGTGACTCATGACGGCAGGGTTCTGTCACGAGCACTGCGCACACCCCCTACCCTCCCGCGGCGCGAATCTCGCAGGGGTTAAAGTGAACCACGCTGTAATTGAAATAAATACACTACTAATAATATAAAAGCATGCTGCGATATCGTGGGTGGAAATAGGGCAAGAACATTAAAGTAAATAGTGCTCACCGATTACAGAAAGCAGACAGTGTAACAACACAGCAAAAATTCTGGTCGGTATGGGAGGTTACAAATGCAGACAAGGCGGTACCAAGGAGGAACTACTAAGTCTATTCACAAATGAAAAGCAACGAATTTGCAAGGACAGCAACAGGAGCCAATTGAAAAGATGGGAGGGAAATGGCGGAGCTTCAATGCCAAACCTCAATACTGCATGCTTCTCAGAGCAGCTCATGCGCTCCCCAGGCTCAACCTAAAAAGGGCTCCTCTGCTCTCTATTTGGGGACCAACATATAACCATAATTGGGGTACAGTGGTCCCATCACAAACTTTTGCACTGGAGCCACTGCATTTGCTGCACTGGTGATAACCATGCCCCTGTCACTGCTGCAAAGCCCCAAGGGTACAGGCTTCTGGTCTTGTTTCGCGACATACAAATCCTAATGGCCAATAACAAGATGACCCACACCTCCTGGCCAAGAAAATCTTAACCCCTTCCACCCAGAAACCGCCAAATTTCTATCCATTCCACTGACACTCTCTTTGATTCACACCGCTCTGCAATAGAGGTGCGCGAGCCACTGAAAGCTTCTGGTATTGTCTCGCGACGTACAAATCCTAATGGCCAATAACAAGGGGACCCACACCTCCTGGCCAAGAAAATCTTAACCCCTTTCATCCAGAAACCGCCAAATTTCTATCCATTCCACTGACACTCTCTTTGATTCACACCGCTCTGCAATAGAGGTGCGCGAGCCACTGAAAGCTCGAGCCTGCAGCCAGGCTCGGACTCAGCTCGAGGACATGTTACAACCTCGTGCCCATTACGTGTGGAGCTTTCATATGACTTTTTCCTGCTTGCCCCGGGCTACCCAGGTTGTGCGTTACACTCAGAACTTCAGAATGTGGAACTGAGGGAGCCAGGTCAGCTCTAACATCCTGTGATTCTGGGCAAATCACTTAATTTACCAATGCCTATAAATACTAATACCTCCGTGACCGTGCTATATTTTAAAAACTGCAGAAAAGTGCACTATGAGTAAAACGAAGAAGCCTTAAAATAAGGAAAGACAAATAGATACCCATTTACTGGCTGGTTTGTACAAACTTGCATAAGTCGCTGATACACCGTTTAAATTGTGTGATCTAAGGCAAATATTTTATTCCACCAAAACTCTTTGTTCTTTCTTATCAAGTATGAAGGCACTTATAAATATGTGAGTTCAGGCTACCAATTGTACAAAACAATCACTTTTAATAAGTACTTCCACTGCAATGCTATCATGTGCTAATAAAGTGAAAGTTTTCATATATTAAATAAATATACTTTTACATTTTGAAGGGCGTTATTATATTTTACGTGATTTTTGTTGTATGATTTGAATAGCAAATATTTTCAGGGCTTAGCTCGTGCACCGGCTCTAAGATCTGAGCCAGACATTTGGCTCGGCTCTCCCTGTTAATTTGTTAGCTCGCCCATCTCTACTCTACAATAAAGAAATTGACACTTTCAGCAAAACAGTTAGGAGGTTTCCCACAAAATTAGCCAAGAATTGATGGGCATATTATCAAGCACATGCGATAATTATCGGAAATCGCGCATAGCGCGATTTTCATTATCGCCTTCTATCGCTGGATTTCAACGCCGGGTTAGTGACGTATTCTTAACGCTTTTCACCCAGGCCATGTGAAATCCAGTGCTTGAGGGTAATAACATGCATTAGCGTGAGAAAAGCAGCGAAAAATGTCCTGCGAGAATGTAAACCTTGATAATAGGCAGGTGTGGATTTAGCCCTGAGATCCACCTCCCATGTTACAGATGGCTAAGTCGGATTAATAGCAGGAGTTAAAATCCTGAGATAAAGGGGCCTTAGCGAGACTTTGATAATCGATTTGCGGGTCTGGGGCATCCTTGTAAATATCGCAATGCAGTTTTAGCGATGTGTACCCATGTTGTTCTGTGAGGAACGCCCACTTTGCATGTCATTAGCGATACTAATCGCTGACATGCTAAGTGGAGAAAAGACGGCTGCTAACTTGTGTGTCTGTGACATGGAATATATAGGGTATGTATCTACGCCACTGTTGCGGCATTTTAGAGGATGTGACGTCAAACAGGTAGCACTGTTACTGTGCAGTCCCTGTGTTATCAGCCCTGTAAGGATGAACGGCGGAGGCCGGGACCCCTGACATTCAAACTTGTCCCTCATACATTGTAAAAAAATTCCACAGAAGGCATTCACAGCCCTTCTCCCCAGTGACACCATTTGGAATTCACAAATACATTTTGTATAATCTTTATGTTTTACAAAAGCTTTTTGGAATGATTTAGGCTTCTGTATTGCTATTAAAGTTCCTCAATTTCCTCTATCCAGCGCCGCTGGTTCCTGACTCGATTCATTGGTCGTCCCGAAAGCGCTGCTGGATCATGGATGGCCAAGCGCTATCTGAGTATATATATTTTTAAGGGTTGTTGACTCTTTTGTGTGCAGGTGAGGAACCTTTACACATTTAACCTCTTGGGCATCACAATTTATTGGCCCGTCCATGAGCATTTGACAATTGCCTTTTCAAGAACGTTTCCCACTTGAAAATGAAAACGGATTTATAATTTTGTTTGGGGATGTGAAGTTATTTGCGAACTTTTCTTAATCCTTAAGCATCTCATGAAAAGTACACTTAGTGCTAATTTTATTTGTATGGTGGTTTCCATGTTAAGATCAGGAAAGTTGTGCCCCAATTGAGTTGCTTAAATGAAAATTACACAGGCACAATTCACCCATATTTGAAGTCGCAATAAAACAGTTTTAAAGTTAACGTGCGAGAAAAGGGAACGTCTATTTTCAGGTCCAAGGACAGCTTTCAAGGAAATGTTCACAGTTTGTGAGTAAACCGTAATAAAATCAAGTCGGCGAGGTGGGGAAGTGCACGGAACAGGCACCCTCGGAATGCGTAAACTACAACTAACAGACGGAAGGTACGGCTGCCAGTAATCCAACGGAGGCTTGCTGCACTTGTTAAATACATTTTAAACAAGCATTTACAATGCAACGGTTTCGCCTTTGGAGAAGTTAGAGCTATTGGCATTGTAAATGACAAAATTTAAATTTATGTGTTGGTTTTGAAAACAGATAAATAAATGGCACTGTCATTTACATTGCCAATAGCTTAACCTCTCGCAAATGTGAGAACTATTGTACCCTACGGACGAGCTCAGCAGACAGCAATTACTACCACACACACACACACCCAGAGCCAGCCACACACACCCAGAGCCAGCCACACACACCCAGAGCCTGCCACACCCAGAGCCACACACACACACCCAGAGCCCCACACACACACACAACCAGAGCAGTCACATACACACACCCACTGGAGCAGTCACTCACACACACACACTGGAGCAGTCACATACACACACACACACTCTGGAGCAGTCACATACACACACACACACTCTGGAGCAGTCACATACACACACACACTCTGGAGCAGTCACATACACACACACCCTGGAACAGTCACACACACACACACCCAGGAGCAGTCACACACACACACACACACTCTGGAGCAGTCACATGCACGCACACACTGGAGCAGTCACACACGCACACACTCTGGAGCAGTGCGCACATGCGCGGCTCTTAACCATATGTCAGACAGCAGGTGGCAGCTTGTCATGCACCCCCCTACCCCGCACAGCGCGCCCCTCCAGTAACCCACCGAGCTAATGAAGGTCAGTGGAGTGACGCTGACCGCCCCTCGTTACCACATTGTAAAGTTGTATCCGGCCTCATTGAAGCCGGGGCGTCTACAGTACAGTGTGAAAAACAATCTACTGACTGACACAGAAGACAAAGGATGTTAGGTGAGAAAATTCGGGATCAGCGCAGATGGGGTTTCCCCTCCAACCCACAGGGTCAGCGGACAGAAGGGAACAAAGGACATTGGCACTGCAGCGGGCTAAATATGGTTCAGATAGAACAAAGAGGGAAAGCGTGACGGGTTGAGATGCTTAAGTTATTAACCTGAACAGGGTATGTAGCTTGGTCAGTAAGACCGAGGGGGTGTGAGCTTCAGGTTTTCCAACAATGGCACAGGCATATAATGATAAAATACATTCTAGAACAAGCAGGGCACATGAGAGGGGCTTAAGGGGTAGTGAAAAGGGAGAAGAATACAGCTTGATAGGGGTACTGAGTAAGGGAAAACACAATATTTTGTAAACTAGCCAAATTGTTTAAGACTTTCAAAACCGAGGGAGAGTGTGTGCGAAATCCGAGAGACACATCACCATACCTGACCGAAAGCATCGGTACCTAACTATTTACTTGAAAATACATTTATTAGGGGGGTGAAACACACCAAACACCCCCCCGAAGCTACGTCCCTGACATAAGACTGACTTGAGTACTCCATCGTTTTTTTAAAAATCTCTCTGTTACTATTAGGGTTAGGGGCCAACAATATGTAAGTCAATTGTGGCCCTTTACACACACACACAACACCTCACTCCACCCCAAGACCTCTGACTGGATCTTATTAGTTAGGTTGGCAGCCAGCTGGGGGCTCCTATGGCACTCCCACGTAGGGAGACTGACTTAGACAGCAAACGTGATTGAAATGCTTTAATTAAGCTGGACCATGGACATTCCCCTGGCAGGTTCCATTGCAAAGAACTCAAGGCTCTTCCCGTGACTGTTATTGCTGGCCCAGGCTCCCACCCTCCTTCCTCAGTCTAGCATTGGTTAAAGCTCGAGTAACAGAGCTGCTAGAGTATTACAGACCTGTGGTGAGGGTCACTGGTGACATCATCTTATGATAGCCAAGAGCTGTTATGCAGGTATAGTCCAGTATGTTTACAAACCACAAGTGAAAAGCATGTTTTTCAGGGTGGTGAAGGACCAATGTGATTAATGCTAATCCTTATCTTATCCATCCGCTGCTGCAGTAGGATTAAACAAGCAGAGGCAGCATGGCCGCTGGAGAGGGAGGGAGGGGTGGGGGCCCGGAGGAGCCGCAGAGCGTGACGGAGGAGGACAGAGAGAAGGGGGGGAGGCCAGCAGAGCCGAGCAGCTCCTGAAAGCAGCCACGCACAACATAACACGGAGACTACAGGCACAAAAACGACAGCCACGCACAAAAACCGGAGCACAGGCACAAAGACGACAGCCACGCACGATAACCGGAGCATACATACCGGGCAAAGACGGAAGACGGAGACGACAGCCCCGAGCAAGCACGACATAACACGGAGACCACAGGCAACCAAATGACAAAAACATGGCTTGAAAAAGAAAAAAAAAACACCGCCCACCGCCGCATGACGTAGGGAAAGGGGTGGGATGAGTAAAAATCGCGGGAACGCCCACGAATCTGCTCCGGCAATGACGGGCAGATCTGTCTTCCAATGGCTAGCCTCCATTTATGGAGCTAGCCAATGGAAGACAGAGGCGGGAGAAAGCTCCATACTTCTAAACAAATCTTTTCGGCTGCGCGATACTGCTTGCGCAGTAAACGCCAGGCGAAACCTAAAAAGCGAAGGGGGAAAGTGCTGCAGGCAGGAAAAAAATAAAATTGCAATGCAAGAGGTCTCGCATTTAAATGCGAGACCTATGCCGCTATTGTCCCTGCTGCTTCCAAAGAGTAGGCAGTGTCAGACCACAGGAGGTATCCCGTAAACCACAAGGAGACTGGGGCAGTAATCTATATAAAAAACAGCATCTCAAATATGAGTATAATTTAAGGAGCAAATATAGACAGCTCAATTAATTGCAGTGGATTTGATCATCCGAAAGAGGAGAAAGACAGGGAGACATTTTCATGTAAGGTAACTTGTATTAGACATGTTGGACATATTAAACTTCATATGTACAAGCACATGGGAAGGTAGCACTGCGTTACATTAATGAAGGAGACTGCGTTTACCTATTTCCACATGGATAGCTTGCTTTCCAGAATGATGCAGAGGTTGCGGGCGATCAGAGGTTGCAGGCATGGTCTTTAAGGGTAGGAGGTGGGCCGAGATCAGCCGGCCTGTAGTATGCTGCTGCTCAGCCAGAATGACTGCTTGATGGAATGTTAGTGTTTGGAATGTGTGCGTGCATGAATCAGTTGGATGAAGGGCTGAGCAGCAGGGAAGCTACTCCTGGTGGGGTTCCTACTTTGACTCTGACTTTACCTGTCTGTATCTAATTTACCACACGGCCACCAGGTTACAAGATGAGGTTCTGTTTCCAAAGATGAGGACTTCTGTCTTGTCTGAGTTGAGTTTGAGACATTTATCCTTTCTCTAGTCTATAACATTCATCATGCATCTATGAAAGCTGGGCCTGCTGGTGGATGGGTCTTGTGTTAGTGAGAGGATGAGCTGTGTGTCGTCTGCCTTGGAGATGATGTCCAGTCCGTGTGATCTGACTGTGTTGGCCAGAGGGGTGAGAGGGGTAAGAGGTCAAGGGCACAAAACTGATCCACTGGGTTTTCTGCTGAGGTATGAGGAGATCTATTTGAGGGCCTCCCTCTGGATTCCAATGTGGTTGAGTCTGATTCTCAAGATGTGATAAGAGACGTGCTGAAGGTGGTTGACAGGTCTAGGAGGAGGAGGGTCTCTATTACGCCACTGTCCAGGAGGGCCCTGATGTCGTTAGAGCCAGCGATCAAGGCCATCTCGTTGCTGTGGTTTGCCTGGAATCTGGATGGAGAGGGGTCCAGGACGTTGTTTTGTTCCAGGTGTTTGGTGAGTTGCTCTGCTGATTGCTTTCTCGAGAGCCTTTGCTGGAAAAGGAAGCAGGGAGATGGGCCGGTAATTCTCCAGTTCCGCAGGGTTGGCAGATAGCTTTTGTAGCAGGGGTCTTACTTCAGCATGTTTCCAAACATCTGGGAAGGAGGCTGAGGTGATCAAGATTTTCTTGAGCTTGTTGCCTATGGTCTTGCTCCCAAGGTTGAAAAAGTGGTGGGGGGAGAGATCCGTGCGTGCTCCAGAGTGCATGGAGTTCATGATGGCTATAGTGGCTTGGATTGTGAGAAGATCCTGCTGGGTGAGTAGGTGTTTGTGGGTGTGAGTTGGCTGATGCTGTTGGTGGCTGGTGGTTGGGGTTTTAAGTTCTTGTTCATGGCCGATATCTTCTCGTGGAAGAGGTTCGCCAGAGATGCACAATTCCTGGGAAGGGTGATGTTGTTCTAGAAAGCTGCAGGGCTGGAGAATTCCTTCACGATGGCAAAGAGCTCCTTGGTGGGGTTTGTGCTAGCTGCTATGCGGTCTGCTTGGGCGTTCTTCTTTGTTTCTTTTAGGAGACAGTGGTATAGGTTGTAGGGCAGTCTGGAAGGTGGGGTAGTCTCCTGTCTTTTTGCTTGTGCTCCATTTCCTTTTAAAGTGCCAGAAGTTGCCTTTGATGGCTTTCAAATCTGTGGTGAACCATCTGGGTCTGGAGTTGGCAGGTTTGGGCAGGGCCATTGTGTCGGTGCATCCTGTGATCCACTGAGAGAAGTTGTTTGTCACCTGTTCTGGGTTGATTGTTGTGTATTGGATGCAGGAGTTGAGAGCATTGTTCCATCGGTCTTCTGATATATTCTTCTAGTTTCTTCGCATGGTGTTGGGGGGTATGGTGCTGATGATGTTGGGTCCTGAGTTGGGGAAGTGGATGCTATAGTTGCCTATCCAGGTGAGCTTAGACAAATGGTTGCACTTGACTTTGTTGGTGGATATGAAAATGGGGTGAGTGTGTGTCTTGTGATGTGGGTCCGGTCTGTGACGAGTTGCTTGAGGCCAGAGCTGCTCATGCACATTGCCACTGCCAGCCCAGATGGCTACAAGATCATTCAAAAGGACTGCATCAACTAACCGGGTGGAGGCATTGCCATCATACACAAAAGCACCCTTTCCTTCACCACACACACACAGACGACTACGCAACCAACCTGGAGCACCCCCACTTCCAGGTTCAGACCAACCTGAACACCATCCTCCGTAGCCCCCTCATCTACAGTCCTCCTAGACCCCTTCCTCCCATCCTCGACTTCATCGCACCACACAAAAGCACCCTCCGCCTCACCACCCACACAGACGACTATGCAACCAACATGGAGCACCCCCACTTCCAGGTTCAGACCAACCCGAACACCATCCTCCATGGACCCCTCATCTACAGACCTCCTGGACCCTGTTCTCCCATCCTCGACTTCATCACACCCCATGCTTTAGCCTCCACTGACTACATCCTCCTCTGCAACCTCAACTTTCAAGTGGACAACCCTAACAACAAGAACACATCATCTCTGCTGGAAACCCTAGCCGCCGTCGGACTCAGACAACGGATCATCTATCCAACCCACTCACTAGGATACACGCTTGAACCCATCTTCTCCGCCAGCGATAATGTCTCTTTCAGCCACAACTTCGAGCTACCATGGACCGACCACCGCTGCGTCCACTTCTCCTTCACTAAACCCACCATTCACCACAATGCCCACCACTACCTTTTGCAGAAGCTGGAACAAGGTCACAGAAGAACAGCTCACCCCCCCCGCTCAGCAGCACCCCACCTCTGACTACTGCAGATGCTAATACTTCAGCTCGCAACCTCCACCAATGGATCTCCAACTGTGCTGACGCACTGGCTCCTATCAAGAAAGCGCCAAGTGAACCACACTCCAAAAAAGCCCGCTGGTTCTCCCCCAGCCTGCATGAGTCCAGACACTTTTGTAGATGGCTCGAAGAATGAAGGAGAAGCAGCAAGACTGTGGTAGATGCTCAGCCTTCAAAACCGCGGTCACCGCACATCACCACCTCATCAGAACAATAAAGAAAGAGGTCCTACAAGAAAGGTTCAACTCCAACGCGCTCAATAGCAAGGAACTTTTCGCTGTGTTCAAAGAATTCGCCAAACCCATCACAGGGACAACAGACATGCCACCTTTCTAAGACCTCTGCAACAACCTCAGCGTCATCTGCCACCGCAAGATTAAGGAGATTTATGACAGCTTTAATGATCTCGATATTGTTGAACTGTATTTTAAAATGACCCACATGACTCCATTTTGTGTTGCCATGCTCTTGGCAACCTTGTGAAGAATTGCTTTCCACGTCCCTGTTGAAACTTGCACAACCCTCCCTGCTCCTTGTGGTCGAGCCGATTCCAAGAAGCTGCCTGTGTACCTCACCCCTCCAGTTGTGCCAGAGACTCAGCCACATCCTATCCATTGTTGGCAACTCAGCCTGTCACGACCAACTGCCCTGTGACCACACCAACTGATAGAGGAAGCACGAGGCTGTGCCCTGTGACCACACCAACTGATAGAGGAAGCACGAGGCTGCGCACTCTGACCACACCAACTGATAGAGGAAGCACGAGGCTGTGCCCCATGACCACACCAGTTGGGCAAGGAAGCACGGGTCTGCGTACATTGTGCACTCAGAGACAGATGTTCCCTGGCCACGATTGCACCACAAGACTGACGAAGAACTTGTCAGATGAGGAACTTATCTGAATAAGAAACTTGTACTGTGCAGATGGGCGTGGCTAGTGCTATAAATATGTGTAGGCTGCAGAGTAAAGCAGCAGTCTCCGTAGAATTGTCTTTGTACCATTCTGGGACCCTGTCCTTAGCTCGAGCTAATAAATAACTTGTCCTCCCTCCACGGCTGGTTGTCCTGGTCTCTTTGGTAATGTATGATTTATGCAAGAAGAACCCGTAGATTCTAAGGTGTCCCCTGCACCGCTGGCTTTGACTCTCTTAGTGGGGAGGGGTCTCCAAAAGCCGGTTCTACAATACCCAAGACCCTCTCATCCCACTCGCAGCCACTGCACCCAACAATACCAGACTTCAGCAGACCCTGCTCAGTTGGACACCTCACCACTGACAACTCGCTCAAAATCATGAAGAGCATCCACTCAGGATCACCCTCGTACCCCTGCCCGTACCACATCTTCAACAGAGCCGGCACCTCCATCGCCTCTGAACTCTGCCGCACCATCAACTGCTCCATCAACTGTGCCACATTCCCGGAAGACTGGAAACACACAGAGATCAATTCCTTGCTGAAGAAACCCTCTGCTAACCTGAAGGACCCCAAGAACTTCAGACCCATCTCTTTGCTCCCCTTTCCAGCCAAGGACATTTAGAAGGCAATCAATGCCCAACTTTCCGAGTTCATCGAGGTGACCCACATCCTGGACCAATCTCAATCCGGCTTCCGAAGCAATCACAATACGCAGACTGCCCTCCTCTCCGTTACAGAGGATGTCCGCACCCTCTTCACCGAGGCAAAACTGCAGCCCTTATCTTCCTGGACCTCTCAGCTACCTTCGTCACTGTCTCCCACTTCACCCGATGCCGACATCTGTGAAAATGCCCAAGTATGGATCCGATTCTTCCTCACCTGCCGAACACAGAAAGTCAGGTATCACCGTTCCACTCTGAATCCACAGAAATCAGCTGCGGACTGCCTCAAGGCTTTTTCCTGAGCCCCACTTTCCTCAACATCTACATGGCTCACTCGCAGCCAACGTCAGGAGGATGTATGTCATGACAACGCGGGCTTTACCCCGCGCTGCCATTACGACGCATCCATTACAACGCAAGTCGTTACAACGACTTGCTCTGTAGGCGCTGGATTGTGAAATAGTTTAATTTTCTATTCCAACTCCAGCCTACGTAATAGTAGGAAAGGTATTGGAATAGAAAATAAAACTATTCCTTTACCAAGAGCGGCCTCCAGCGCAAGTCGTTGTAACGACTTGCGTTGTGATGGCAGCGTCGTAATGGCAGCGCGGTGTAAAGCCCACGTTGTCATGGCTGTCTCCCCGTCAGGAATTACAGACTCAACATCGTCTCCTACACTGACGACACACAGCTGATCCTCTCCCTCACCAATGAACCCACAGTAGCCAAGAGCAACTTCCACTACAGGATGAATGCTGTCGCCACCTGGAAGTAGGACAGCTGCATCAAGCTAAACTCAGAAAAGACTGAAATCTTCATCTTGGACTCCACACCCTCCTCTTGTGACGATGCCTAGTGGCCTGCTTATCTTGGACCTCCCCCTCACCCACAGACTACGCAAGAAATCTCAGCATCATCTTGGACTCCTCGTTCACCATGAACAACCAGATCAAAGTCATCTCATCATCCTGCTTCCACATGCTATGTCTGCTCGGAAAGATCTTGAAGTGGATCCCCAGTGAGTCCAGAAAGACGATCACCCAAACACTCATGAGTAGCAGACTTGACTACGGCAATGCATTTTACGCCGGAATCACTTAGAAACTCCTCAAGAAACAGGAAAGCATCCAAAACTGCTCTGCCAGACTCATCCTCAACATCTCCCTCTGCAACCACATCACCAGCCACCTGAGAGACCTCCACTGGCTTCAAGTCAACAAAAGAATCACCATCAAATACTCACACAAGCCTACAAAGCCCTACATGACAAGGGACCTGCATACCTCAACCACCGCCCCTCATTCCAGGCACCCACCGGAGACCTCTGCTCTGCTTAACTGGCACTGTCTGCCATCCCATGTATCTGGAAGACCACAGCTGGAGGAAGATCCTTATCCTACCTCGCAGCAAAGACCAGGAACACCTTGCCTCTCCCCCTTAGGCAATCACTGTCATTGCCCCAATTCCAGAAGGACCTCAAGACCTGGCTCTTCAACAGATCTGCAGTTGTCCCCACCCCAGTACCTTAAAACCCTTATGGGTGAGTAATGCAAAAACAACAGTTGATGGACGGAATGCAGAACAATTTCATACATTCACACCAGTACAGAGATCTGTGCCTAAATTCATCGTCTTTTTTGCTCACCATGCCATTCCGGTCCCAGGATGCTTGTTTCCGGTCCAGGGAAGACATGGCTTGGCAGTTTGGGCTGGACTGTTCCCATGAGGCATACGGTCAGACTGATTTGCATATGGCCATGTCTGAACTGGGGTGGTGGAGTGACCTAAAGAATAATGATGGATTAAACCCAGAACAGTTGACTGGGGGTGAGTGTTTGATTTGCTCAAACGCTCCGTCCATCATCCCATTTGGTATCGCTTTGTTTGCCCTAAGTTGGCAGGATATGCCCAGATGTGGGTCCCTTGCTCACTCTGCCACTGGATTCAAGATAGCCTGGCTGATGAGGGTTATGAACACGAAACCGGTGCCAGGATGCTTGTTTCCGGTCCAGGGAAGACATGGCTTGGCAATTCGGACTGCACTGTTCCCATGAGGCACAGGGTCAGACCTATTTGCATATGGTCATGTCTGAACTGGGGTGGTGGAGTGAGCTAAAGAATGATGATGGATTAAACCCAGATCAGTTGACTGGGGGGGAGTGTTTGATTTGCTCAAACGCTCCATCCATCATCCCCTTTGGTATCGCCTTATGGGTGAGTAGTCACCCTTTACAAGCTACTTGATTTATTGATTGATGCTTTCCAGGAGGTCAGTTGTGTTGGAGTTGTTGAGGTCGTCAAGGTGAAAGTTAAAATCCCCTAGGAATGTAATGCTCGGATTCAATGCCGCTTGTGGCGATGATGTCCGGAATGGTGTTGCAGAAGCTGGGGCGAGGTCCTGGCAGTCTGTAGGTGAGGGTGGCTTTAATTGTGCTTTTACTGTCTGTGTGAAGTTGGAAGTTGAGATTTTCCATTATTGGGATGCAGTCATTGGAGGAGGTTGTGCAGCAAATGGTGTCCTTATAGATGATGACAATTCCACCTCCGTGTTTGTTGGTTCTGACCCTGTGTGTTATTTTGGAGCTCTCTGAGGTGGTGTGGAGGTGGGTTTTCAGCCAGATCTCTGTGATGAAGATGACATCTGGGGATAGAGGTAAGATCATGTCCAGATATCTGTGGAATATTTGGCGAGCGATAATGCGTTGAGTAGAATGTACTGGAGTTGTGCTGTGGCTGTCTCGATCGGCGTGGTGGACCCTGTCAGGCTTGCCGCGTCACTGATGATGTTGGTTGCCCCAGTGTTGCAGGTGAAGTGCCAGTTCAGGCAGGAGAATGGTTCTCTGGTGATGCGGGATGGTGCATGGCAGCAGTTGTTGTCGGAGATCCTGGGGTCCAGAGCTCGGAGGTCATCGGTGGTGTAGATGCATGGGGTGAGCGAGCCAATGTTCCTGGCACTGGGCACAGTCAAGGTGTGTACAGGCGCAGATGGGCTTGACTATGGCGCGCCTGTGGTGGACCCACTGGTCGCATCCGCTGCATGGCAGCACTGCGGCTCCCATTAAGTAGGTCGTAGGGAGGCACTGGGTGGAGGCAGAAAGCGGGTATGAGAAGCGGTTGTACGGCAGCAAAGAGTGAGCAGGAGAAAAATGCCATGGTAGTGGAACCACCAGGCTAACAGTGACCGTGGGAAAAAGATAATTTGAGTGGAAAATGGAGGGAAAATCCCAGCGGTTAGAATGATGGGAGCAAAAAGTGGTTAGAGGAGAGAATGGAGGGAAAAAAACAATGGATGTTGTCTAACAGTGCGGTGGTGCTCAGCGGGGATCACCAGCTAGGCAGCAGCAGGGTGGTGCTGGCCCGGCGACCTGCTCAATGTGGTCACACTGTGGCCTCCATTAAGTAGGTCCTGAGAGGGGCAGTGGGCGGGGTTTACAAGAGGTGGGAAGCAGACAGGAGAAGCAGCTTTAGGGCGAGAGAGAGCAGGAGAAAAATACCAAAATCACAATAGTGGCACAATCAGGCTACAGTGACCATGGGAAAAAGATAGTTTGAGTGGAAAATGAAGGGGAAAACACAGCGTTTATAACGAGAGAGCAAAAAGTGGTTAGAGGAGAGAATGGAGAGAAAAACACAGTGATTTGAATGATGGGAGCAAAAATTGATTAGAGGAGAGAACAGAGGGGAAAACACAACAATTAGAATGATGGGAGCAAAAAGTGGTTAGAGGGGAGAATGTAGGGAAAAACACTGAGATTAGAATGATGAAAGCAATAAGTGGTGGGAACAAAAAGTGGTTAGAGGAGTGAACGGAGGGAAAAACATAACGATTAGAATGAGGATCAAAAAGTGGTTAGAGGACAGAACGGAGGGAAAACATTACGATTAGAATGATGGGATCAATAAGTGGTTAGAGGAGAGAATGGAGGGAAAAACACGGCAATTAGAATGAAGGGAGCATCAAGTGGTTAGAGGAGAGAACAGAGGGAAAAGCACAGTGATTATAATAATCGGAGTAAAAAAAGTGATTAGAGGAGAGAATGGAAGGAAAGACACAGTGGATGATATGTAACAGTGTGACTGTGGGGTTTACCAGCTAGGCGGCGGTAGCACCTCAAAGCTGACTGATGAGTGAGCCGGAAGTGCAAGGTGTTGAAAGTAAAGAAAGTTAACAGGCATCTTAAAAACTATTTACATTTTTCCTGCTCCTGCCTTGAGACCAGTGCTATCAAGAATGGTGCTACAGGTACCAGAGACCAATTCAGGTGTCGCTGCCGGTGCCCCTGGATTCCACCTAATTAATATTCATACCTAGGACTAGCTCCTTGCCTGGCAATCATGACATCCTGGCAGTCATGTTCACAAGTGTATTCAAAGATCAATTTCTCCTCCTCAGAACTTATCAGAAAGTCAAACAACCATTGGCAAAGCTATAAACACTCACTAATGCAAGATTTATTGGCTTTTTCAAAGTTTTTTTAGACATGTTGCACAGCAGCAAGAGCTGCTGTGTAGCATCACTTGAAGTCAAGAAAGAAAGCGCAATTACATTGCCAGTGTTGACCGCCGTTGGGTGCAATATGTTAAAAAACAGTAGGTGGGAAGAGAAACAGGGGTGAGAGTAGCAACAACGGGAGAGGAGAAAAGCAACATGAGGAAGGTGTGGGGTAGAAGGGAGATAGCATCAGATGGGAGCAGCAACACAGAGAAGGGATAGGTGGAAGGGAGAAAAAAGAAATAGTACCTAAATAACTAAGCTCAATCAATCTGTGCTTGGCCCGTGCTCCTCAGAAAGGAGAGAAAGTGCCGCTTGTCCTCCCCTGGCCAATGTGGCGGCATCAAAGTAGAGTGACACTGAAGTCAATGAATGGTAAGCAATGGACGGACTCCAAGCCCTTTATTGTCAACGACTCGACCTAAAATCAGCTCCTGTTTTTATCTTAACATGGTATCTCATCTTTAGCCTAAAAAATGTGAACCTTTTCAGAAAGGCTTAGCCCACTTTTTCGCACTGTAAGAGTCCCATATATCGCCAGTGTGACTCTGAAAAATACTGGAGAAGGAAAAAGCAAATAACAGAAAATGGAAAACATCAAGACAAATACAGAAGTCAGTCCATCCGAAAATAGCCTTCATACCGATTCCTATCCTTTATGCAGTTTTTTGTACTGTATCGCTCATAGTCTGAAAACTTAAAATTAATGGACACAATGTATACAAATGACCTCATTATGTATCAGTATTATCAAATTTAAATCACCGGGTTTCGTATTAAGTGATGCATTAAAAAACACAATGTATACATTTGAGAAAATATGTGAAAATATTTGACAACTAATTAAGCAGGCTGACAGGTTCAGCGTATTCAGAAAAAACAATTGTGCTTGATAAACCTATTAGGCCTGATTTTACAGGGCAGTCGTTAACAAGACCTGTTGTTAGCAATTGTTTAAAATATACATCTAGACTTGAATTAAGAGTAGACCCTGTCAAATATCGCCTTCAAAACAAAATCATACACCTAGGTGTTTGGAATTTATCAGTTATGATAAGTATTGCATATTTGCTGAGTCTTGGAGGAATAACATTCACATTTTGGTGCATAATGCACAAAAAAATCTACACATCCAAGTGAATTGCAGCCTTTTTCCTGACAAAATGTAACAAAGGGTGCAACGAAAAGTGAGGGGACCTCCCTGCACAGTACTTAGGGGGACCCCCTCCGGGCTCAATCAGAGCTCTCCCAGCCAGAGTTCAGTGCCGAGGGGGCCCTTTGGAGCACCGTGTGGGCTGCGGGGGCCTGTGTTACGCCCCTGGGTGGATAGTGGTCGTTGGTACTGTCAGTGGAATATTCTCTCTCACCTGCTGGAACTGGCCGTTTGGTGTTTCATTCTCTTTCTATGAATTGTCTGCACCAGATTCCATGAGGGAACATTTTACATCTCTAAAGTGCATTGAATCAACACACATTAAATTACTTCTCTCATAGATACGGTGAAGGCAATCACTATTTGTTCTATTTTTTCACAATAAAACACTTTTTAGGTCGAACCTGAGCCAGCGCGCATGCGCTGCTCTGCGAGGCTTCTTGTAAGCACTCTAAACTAACTCTGTGTGGGTCTGACTCCCCCATGCATTGGGTTGGCTGTTAGCTGTGTCATTCTCCTATTGCAGCCTGCAAATGGCTAAAGGTGGGCGCATGTCTCACCTTTTTGGCAAATGTTCACTCCCACAGTGTTTTGCTTGCGGGAGTGTACAGCGGCACAAAGGCTGGCAGCTGCATTCCTGTCTTCGTGGGTCAGGTTACAGGTATAGCGCTGTACTTTCGCTTTTGCTTTTTTGTATCTTCCTGTGCCCACCCCCACCACTCCTCTTGATCTGCTTCCTGCACTTTGTTTCTGATTAGCAGCAGTGAGTCCACGGTTTAAATCTTTCGGTGGTCTTGGCGGCTTGCTTCTAGCAGTGCCGTTTCAGAGTGGTTCCTTTCATGAGAGGGAAGGGATGGGTTATTTGGCTTTAAAGCAAGCCATGTGGCGTGGCAGTCTCCAAGGAGGTTTCCTTCTCTAAAGCACAATCGTGGGTGAGCTCTAGAAACAAGCAAGTTTGCAATGCATAAGGGCTTTCCTTTCCTGTAAAAAAATAAAAATAATCCACAACTGAGAATAAACTAACGTATCACTGCATGATGCAGGGAACGGTTGGTCACTGGTGTACAAGGATGCCAGCGGCTCTGTTGCAAACTGAGAGTTTGGGGGCCCTCTTCCTACTGATGAAAAGCTGTAGGTAGTTGGGGTGCACTGCGACCTCACCTCCTGGTCTACAGTGCCTCTCCACTGCAGCAGCTGCATTATTGATGGGTGTGGTGTTATCATCAAGTGGTGAGTTCCTTGCTCCTAATCAATGATCATAGTGGGAAAGCTTGTTATGACAGTGTTCACTCCACCCTGTGTGTGTCATAGGCAGGAGTCTATTTGAACAACAATTTGCAATGCAACAGGACTCGCATTTACGCAAGTTTCAGCGATTGGCATTGTAAATTACAATCCCATATATATATATATTTTTTTAAACATAAATAAAATGCATTGTTATTTACAATGCCAATAGCTTTAACTCGTGCAAATGCGAGACCTATTGCATTGCAAATGCTTGTTTAACTGTTTTAATCAGGACGCAAAATGTGAGCCAGAGAATAATGGGGCATATTATCAAGGACAGGCGATACATTATCGCCGCTTTTATCGGCAGGAAACTGCCGATAAAGCGGCGATAATGGCCTTGATAATAGGCTGTATGAATTCCAATCGAAGCCCATGTTAGATGTGAACACATCTAACATGGGCTCGATTGGAATTCCATAGAGCCTATTATCAAGGCCATTATCGCCACTTTATCGGCAGTTTCCTGCCGATAAAAGCGGTGATAATGTATCGCCTGTCCTTGATAATATGCCCCAATGTTTTTTGTAGGCAGCAATCAAAGCGCACAAAAGCTATCAATACTTATTCAACGTAAAGTATTGAAAACACAAAGAAAAGGTTAATGGAAAACAATAAAGTAAGATGACGTCATCATGGTTTAAACAAAAAGAAATAATTCAGGTTAGATATTGGGAAAAAAACTGTAGCCATCAAAGCTGCTTGATGATATAAAAGCCTTCGATGAGAGGCGATTGTAAGCTCTTCACTGGAATGCTTCAAACAGTCTGCGCATAATAATGAGACGATTAGTTTAGCAGTCGTTGCTGCACTGAAGCATGATGAGGTCTTGCTGTCTCTATGGTGCCATGGATTCTCTTCCGTTTAGCAGGGGAGAGAAAGTGCATCCTAAACACAGTGCCTTTTTGCTGCAGAGGATTTTGGATGCGTAAATCTGAAATCACCAAAAAGTCTTATCTCTGTACATTCCAACTTAATTACTTTTACTTTCTGTTCTATTTTTTACTTCCAGCTATGGGAGTTTGGCAGTACTGACCAACAGAATAAAGGTTTAAACTGATTATTTCTCCAAAACTCCTGGCATGTTTAGAATATTGCAGAAATAGCTGTCGCTAATATTAATACGGAATCAGATATTTCCCCTCATTCTGAAAATGTCTGGACATTTTGCAAAATAGCAGACAGAAATATTGTGTCTGTCAACAAATAATGGCAATTCTAAGCCTGCTAGAGAGACGAGAATCAATTCTGAAAATAGACAAAAGGTGTGTGGTATCACCGGCACACCTGTTTGTAATTTCTGGAAATGTTGAAGAGACTCAGGGCAAAAAAATTGTCCTGTAACTTGATGGCTTGATACTTTTTCCCTTCTTCATCAATACCATGACTGCCCCCCTCCGCGCCCACACACACACACACACACACACGCATGCACGCACGCACGCACGCACACACACACACACACATACACCATCAAAGTATGGCACATAGAACTAATATTGTCATCACTTAGAACCAGTGACAGCAAATTTCAATTGACGCACATGGAGAAAGATCCAGCCCAGATTTTCTATTATTTTGCATCACAAAACCGAATTCTAGTTGAGATTTAGGAACCCATGTCGCATTGCATGACAGTGTAAAAAAATAGTAACAGAGCTGTGCGCTGCATTGCGTTACACTGTTCGGGTAGGCGGTACAATGGTTGAGCATGGCATGGGCATTATTCACATGCATCCACAGATATATTTTGACACAAGTCCAGATTTACTCAAGGTAGTTGTTGGGACAGAAGAGTCCTCTGCATGGTAATGTGCGTGCACTGTACTGCTTTTCGCTGCCATAGGCAAGCATAGTGCCCACACCGTCATTCGCTCCGCCCTGCATTTTTATACACTTGCCCATATAGTGATTACACAGGACACATTGTTATGGGTAAGAACTGCTGCAGGTTTATTTTCATACAACAAAAAGTATGACGTTTTTGTGGGTTATCTAACGAACGATCCAGGGCAGGCAGCCCCTCGCTGCCCCGCCCGCCTTATGAGCCATCCGGCACGGTGGGTCGACACCCGGACAGTGCAGCCTTTGCTGATCCCCTTATGGATCACGTGATCATGTCTTATACTCCCGCCCCCTCTTTCAGGGCGGAGCGTGGTGTGGCACACCCCCGGTTGGTAAGGCCCCCCAACCGCCCGAAGGACTAACGGGGCGCCGTCGCGGTTTTCCCGGAACCTCCCTGCGGCTCCAGGTCTTTGGCTCAGGCACCCTTACTGTGCCAGGCAGAGGTACCCTTACTGTAGCCGTCTGCCGCAGAGGTACCCTTACTGTACCAGTCTGCCTCCAGATCGCCCTGTAACTCCGCCTGAAACACAAAAGAAAACATTAGAACATCCAAATCAGCATGCCACCTGCCAAGCTGCTGGGTACGAGGATAGGGTGGGTGCAGCGAGGCATGCAGGCGCAGGACGACCGGTACCGAGGCCGGACAGGGGCAGCCGGGAGGGGAGACGACTGACAAAGAGGTCGCATGCAGGGCTGCAGGGGCCTAAGTACCTGGCCCGTCCCCAATGCGCCCTCCCCCGGATGTACGTCACTGGTGGTGCACCCGTCCGGGGGAGGGGTAGGTGCACTGCCCGAGCCTCCCCCTCCACGAGGACTGACAGAAGGGGGGGGCTCCGACTAATGGGACTAAGGGGGCAGCCCTGCTGATGTCCCCCTGTGGGGTACGCGGGCAGCGGCATAGTGCCCACACCGTCATTCGCTCCCCCCTGCATTTTTATACACTTGCCCATATAATGATTACACAGGACACATTGTTATGAGTAAGAACTGCTGCAGGTTTATTTTCATACAACAAAAAGTATGGCGTTTTTGTGGGTTATCTTACGGACGATCCAGGGCAGGCAGCCCCTCGCTGCCCCGCCCGCCTTATGAGCCATCCGGCACGGTGGGTCGACGCCCAGACAGTGCAGCCTTTGCTGATCCCCTTATGGATCACGTGATCATGTCTTATACTCCCGCCCCCCTTTTCAGGGCGGAGCGTGGTGTGGCACACCCCCGGTTGGTAAGGCCCCCCAACCGCCCGAAGGACTAACGGGGCGCCGTTGCGGTTTTCCCGGAACCTCCCTGCGGCTCCAGGTCTTTGGCTCAGGCACCCTTACTGTGCCAGGCAGAGGTACCCTTACTGTACCCGTCTGCCGCAGAGGTACCCTTACTGTACCAGTCTGCCTCCAGATCACCCTGTAACTCCGCCACAGCTCTGGCGGAGGCTACCGTCGATGACAGAGCCCCCCACCTCAGAGTTCCCTACTACCTCTCGCCGCTTCTAGTGCCTCCCGCATGTCAAGGAGAAACATATCCTTCCTGACTTTGCCACCTTGACCAGACACTTTCATGGTTATGTTCCCGTTATCCTTGGCGCCCCGACAAAGGGGTCACAACAGGAATGAAGGAATAATGCACGGTGTCCCCCTAAGTCGTTGCACATTTAGTGGGGTGCAACCTACCGCTGGCCGGACCTTGTTATACACCTATGACCCTGATTACTTATACCAGTACTGGTATTGACTACTAGATAGTGGGTCACATGTCTAGCTATAGGCTTCCAGGATTCGCTGGGGTCCCGTCATGTCCCTGCTATCAGCCCTAGCCCGTCCCATAAGACACCTAAGCGCCTGCTATCCCCCAATGTTTGATGATAGGGTAATGGGCCAAGGCCCCCCGTCAATGTTCCTAACCTTCATCTAGCTACTAAAGGCATGAATGGATTCATTGCTTGGTCTGTATATTTATATTTACCCCCAGTGATAATTCCATACGTTTAGATGTAATGAATATACGCAATATCGTCAAACTTTAACTGTGGCCTGGGTGTAATACTCATCGGGCCATGAAAATTTACTGCAAATAGTAATTCTGGCACAATAAGGGCTAGTGCAATACCCACCGTTCTTCAAGCGCCGCTCCTAAAAAGCTATTTAAGGATGCAACATTGCATCATTGAAAGTTGACTCTTTTCTCATGCATAACTGCAAGGAGGTGGAAGTACCTTTATCATACTAAGTAGACAAAAGCAGCCAATGGTTAATGCTGACCAATGTGTGACTTTTTCATACTCTGGCAATCAAAGGATTTCCCCAGATGCCACCCCTCCCCACTCTGCTCCACAACCTCATGGGGGATCATCTGGCCACCAGGTATCCCGTAGCCTCTCATTCTGCCCCTTTGGCCCTGCAACCCTTGCAGTGCAGGACCCCCCACCGCTTTCAGAGGGCCTCACTTCAACCCTAAGCCTTAAAATATCACTGAGGTAATCATTCGCAGGGACCCCTCGTAAAAATCTGCCAGAGAAACAAAGACTTGTGTTACGCCACTGGCTCTAATGCACCCCCTTTTCTAATAATGTCTATTGATCCACTGCTTTGTAGTCAGCTTCATTCTATATAAATTCACATACCTATTTAGGGGGTTGCGAGTCCTTTGCTCTAGATATTGGCTTTTAACCTCAAGTCATAGTTGCCTGTAGGCTTACAATTAATGTTTGTTATGCCGGGTATTGCCTGTATTTCAGAATTTTGCGTTATGTGAAGTGTGGAGAATTTTTGTCATTTACATAATGCAAAACTTTCCATGATTTTTGCTCACCTGCGGCTCATGTAGTGGAAAAGAAAACGCCTCATTTGAAAGACATTTTCTCTTGGTACGAGGTATTTACTCCTCAAACCTTTCTCATGCCCAAATAATTTTTCTGATTGAGTTATACACGCAAAGAGAAAAGCAGCTCGCAATGCAAAGTGTATTTGACGTAATATATGTTCATTTTGGGAACGTCATGCGTATTTCGCAAAAACCCATCATGTTTTGCACACCTCTAGTTATCGGGTTTCTTTGCAAACCCGATAGCACATATAGACTGCGACGCCCAGGGTGCATTAGGTTGCCATAAACCCAGGACTGGAAAGGGCGTCCGTGATGACCTTGAGTGAATGAACAACATAATGGATGTCGATGTGCGATTTTAGTTACTGACCACTTGTTGGCAACCCATTTCTTCAGCTCCTGGCATTCTCTCTCCCCTGGCTGTTTATTTTAACTCTTTGAAATGGAGAACATACTATAAATTCCAAATAGTTCTTTGTAACTCAAAGTATTCGGTTAGCGGGCTGCAACCCCTGGAGCTCTTGTCAAGGCAATCCCTAGAAAGTAGTTTGTTCTCATGTTCTTACAGTGATTAAATATGCAAGTAATTACATGATTATCACCCTGTTCTGAACCAAATCAGATGCAGCTATGCGTTTCTTTGGGCAAAGCCAGTTATTGGATCAAATTCCCAACAAATCCCCTAAATTTGGCAGATCATAGTTTTAAAAGGGGGCTTGTTAAGATAATGATTAAATTAAACCACCCCTTTAAGAATATTTAGATCTGGTCCAAAAGGCGGAGCAGTCTAATGGTCTTTAAATTAGAGGCTGCAACGCCGGTGAATTTCCTTTGTGGGTCAAGTGGGTATTAACAAATGCTAGGGATGTTCTCTCTTTTGTCATCACTTGAAATCTGCAAGGAAAAGCAAACAGGCAGAAAGACACAAGCAGGGACGCAGTGCTCTCCTTTTCCGCAAGGGCATTCTCAGATTCACAAGGTTGCAAGGGAAAATGTAGATAGGAAACGTATTTCGTTTGTAATCTCCATTAGTTGTTTCTAGCTGTTGAGGAATACCAAATATACTCGCTAAGGCAGAGTGCGAAATAATGGCACAAATAACTAAGACTTTTCTTTGTGTAAGTGGGTTTATAGTAGGAAAAATTCATCTTTTACGCACCTTCTGAAAGTGTAATTCAATAAACTACACCATGCATGCAGATAAGTTTTCTTCATATGCCCAAAATAGGCGAATAGATACCCACCTCTCATGCTCCTCTGTGTCATGGCCCTGTAGCATGTATTAACGTTTTAGCCAACAACACATTGCATTTTGGGACCGGTAGTTTTCTTTTTAACTTTGGCACTTTGGGCTTAAAAATTCTAATACGAAGGTGGCTGTCGACACAAAGACGAAATTTGGTGGAGGTGTCATATCTGAAATGGAGGCTCTTTGCAGCTAAGACAGCTTGCATTCTAAACGTCCAGACGTGTACAAGTTAGGGGTCTCAGCAAGGTGTCAGAGGAGTGGCCAGGCCGCCAGAGACAGACTATGTAAATGAAAAACACACACACAAACACACGTATGCATGCACCCACACTCGCACACACGCAAATCCCTCAACCGAAGATGTGTACAAAATTCTTGCATTAGGCACACTTATCGGAGAGCCTAACTTACACTCAAATGTAGCAGCTCTATGTGGTGCTGAAGGAAAGATCTATTTTAGAGGCGAGACGTGAAAAGAAAATAATGCTTCAGAATATAGCAGTCACACACACCCTTTCCACGAATTTTGACAGGTTTTGCGGGTAAAGTATGACATTCCTGTGCTATTTATAAACCTGATTTAGTCACAATGCCCTGTTTGCATCTGAACTGTGATTACTGGGACATTCACTGTGTGGGCCATAGTGTACCATTGCATAGTTACCAGTAGTGTAGCCAGTGCAGTGGCACCATGGACTGTAGGAATGCAGCGTCCTGTTAGCCCAATTTATAGCAGTTTTTTCAAGGGATCTGGGGGCACTTTCCTTGCACGCCTTCCGACCCTTGGCAACTCTGCTGTGACACCGAGAGTGTATGCAGAGTCAAAAACTATGCACATACAGGGTTATGGAATACGGCGTCACTTGTCTAGCTTATCAATACCATAGCCCAAAATAAATCCCTGTGAATATGAAAATTGATCATAAATCTTAAATATTTTGTCAAATGAAAAGTCAAATCAATTGCACGTATTGCTTGAAAAGGTGGGTAGGAGAGTATCTCTGCACGGTAGAAAAGGGAGGGATAATGCTCCAGACCCAGACCCAGATGAAGAGATTGGGAGTTAGAGTTGGATATCATGCATCTTTAACTCAAAGGGGGCCCACTGGGACAAACTGCAACAGAAACACTGAGCACTAGTCTTAAAGTGGTTTCCTGGAATGCTGCTGGACTTTGACTGATAGAATAAGCATGACATTTCTGGATAGTTTGGTTAACTAACGATTTTGTGTTAGAAAGGTGCTTTGTTATAAGTTGTCCTGTAAAGCATTCCAGGAGGAGGCATGCAAAAAGGGAGTTGCAATTTTTCTAAGCAACAACTATAGCTGGACATTCAGTGAGTTTATACATGACTCAAAATTAATTCAGGGTATAGACATCTCATTTACGGGTGGTCAGAATAACAATGAATCTCTTTGGTTATACATTTATATATCTTAAGGTTATTTGCAAACAAGACCAAAGAAGAAGTTTTAAAAATTGCACCCTCAATTTCCCCCCCCACTTGTAGTACAGATGAAACAAGTCTTCTGTTGTTGGCAGTATTGCGGAATAAGGAATTCTTAACACTGAATGAAGAACAGACAATTATACTTCTGCAATATTTTTCACACAAATCTTTCCCAGCTGTTCAATCATTGACTATGTGTTTGCCCTGTTCAGTTTATAATTCACAATTCACCACTTCTGAAGGCACGATAGCTGTGTGTGGTTCTTGTGCTTGGGTGGCTACCATATGTTTCCGTATAATATCTCCGCTTGTACTTTGTTTCTCTTGTAGCCAGGACCCGCTGTCCCTGTATCCCCTGGAGTGTCCGTAGTTAGTATGCTCACAATTGTTACTTTTATGTCATGCAACATCATTGTTACTTTTATGTCATGCAACATCCTGTTTGATTTAACTTGCTCACTTGTAATTATAGTGGAGGTCGGCCGGGAGCTGCCCGCTAATGGCTTTAGTCTGCAGGGTTGTCTCCAGTGCTCGGGCCAATATTGTGGAGGTCGGCAGGGTCCCATAATTGGTGGCTAGCGCTGCAAGAAATAAAGCCTCCGGGGTGAATTCAAAGGGGAAGTGCCCCTTGCATTTCAGCGTTCAGTGTGCTTCCTAATGGGAATGCCCTGCAGCACGCAATTGACTTTGGCCCTCTAGGGCCGTCGGGGAGGGGCAGCGGGAAGGGCACCAGTGCGAAGGCAAGATGGCGACGCAGCGCGGAGGTCATTTGTTGCAGCCGGGCACACTCCGGGAGAGGGCGGCCCGCCTGAAAACAGTTTACCGCGGCCCGGTTACGAGTTAAGTTACCCTCCCTAGTTCTAACGGAATCAGTGACCGGAGTGTATTTGGTGTCTAGACCTTTTTTAAGTACTGGAAAGCTGATATGCCGGTCCCATCAGCTGCCAGTGTCGCTTTTGACTCGGTGGAAGCATCAGGCGTTTAACACACGCCCTTCTGCCTGTCTACTGTTCTACTGCGTAGGAGCGGGTGCTGCGCACCGCCTACGTCATCTTCATTTTATTTAGGGCAAAATTATTGTGCTTCACCAGTAGTGCCCTGCACCTACAAATTGCCGCGGATTAGCAATGGTTATCCAGTATGTAGTTAGTATATTTGGATTGCACGCTTTTCCTGGCCATAGGGCTGCAAATGGGTATTTACGCAAGCTTTGGTGAAGGTGTGCACCCTACTGCCATTACTCCGCTGAGCACGTGACCACAGCCCAGACTGTATTTCTCGCAGCTAAGCGCGCGCCTACCGTTTGCTCAGATCCAACCGTGTTCTCTGAAAGGGGGTCTGTTTGCTGTTTATTATGGCGCGAACTTGACCCTAACTGAATCGGGTGTAATGGCGCTTTGAATCTCATTAGGTACGCTACCCACGCATTCAATATAATTGGCACGGGGAGATTGTTAGAAAGGAGAATGCGGGCCTCGATCTTGCTACCTCTCGCATGTCGCGCGAGCGCTCCAGCCTTTGAGCTATTTTAAACGCGTGCTCTGCCCGGATTGGTTCTGCCGCGTTTTAAATATCTAGAGAGAACTAGTTTAAATAATCAATCGAGTAGTGCTGTGCCTGTCCTGCTTCAGTCACCTGCAGACACCCATTCCTAATACCAGGGGAAGAGCGTGATTTGCCCCGATTATCCGCTAACTAGCGTCCCTACCGAGCCTCGAACCCGCGCCGCCCTATGAGCTGATTCAACGCGTGCTCCAGCCGGGTTCGTATTGCCGAGTTTAAAATATAGCGCACAAAATGGCCAAGATCAAAACGCGTGTTATGGCGATGTGACTGTCACAAAGTAAGTCACCAACAGGCACCCATTCATTTTAAAGTGCACGTGGAGGAGAAATTATTTGCCTAAATTATATGATATTCGCCGTCCTTACTGAGCCTCGAACCCGGTTCCTCCAGGTCCGAGGCCGAGCGCCCCCGCCGGTAGGCCAGCTCCTCTTTCACAGTTGTTTAGGCCTCCAGCTCCTCTTTCACAGTTGTTTAGGCCTCCCTTTCCCGAACTCGGTGGTTAACAACCGCCCCCACACTACATATGGGGAGACTACATCCCGGTCCTGTGTAATGCCTCGTAATCATGCCGCACTAGGACAACGCTGCAATACATGGAAGCACTTTTGTTTTCTACCCCGGTGAAGTGCTGCGGACTCCCAGGGATATGCTATGTAAGCCCTGCGCCCACCCACGGGTGTTCACATTACGCCATTGACCGCGACCGTGCCGGCCCGGTCCCGGTAATGCCACGTGGGCCGCCTTGCCCCAGCCCTACACAACAAGCGGGAGAGCGGACACGCAAGCTTTCTGCTCGCTCCCAGGACACAGTGACTACTTACGTGGCAGACTCGAGGCCCCTGCCCAAATACCACACGATTTGAAAGCAGCCCTGCAGCAACTCAGCGGGGACCGCACCGTGGCCGGGAAGTGTGCTTCCCCCCCCCAATGCCACTCTGAGCGCTCCGCGTGCCCCGTGTTGCACAGTCGGGACAAAGGCTCGCACATGCGGGCCCCAGCGGCGCGACGAGTGCGGGGTGATCTAGCTTTCCCCAATCATCTAACATGTTAAATCCAGCTGAACCCCTACAATGGTGGATCGGGCTTGATTGGATGTGCTAGCAAAACCCCTTCCCCACCACCAGCCTCAGCAGGACACTAATCGGGCCGCAACCCCCTTAATGGAGGGAGCGGGCTCGAGGGGGGAACCGACCCACGTACCCTGAACGATGCCTCCGGCCTCAGCGGCCCGCTAAGCGGGCCGCCCAGCCCAGCTGCAACCCGAAGAAGGCGGGGAGCGGGCACGAGGGGGGCTCTTCCCGGGACTCACCGGGAACAATACAGACAGCTCGTCCAGGTGCAGCAAGGCAGGCAGGCGCAGGACGACCGGTACGAGGCCGGACAGGGGCAGCCGGGAGGGCAGACGACCGACAAAGAGGTCGCATGCAGGGCTGCAGGGGCCTAAGTACCCGGCCCGCCCCCAACGCGCCCTCCCCTGGATGCACGTCATTGGTGGTGCACCCGGCCGGGGGAGGGGCAGGCGCACTGCCCGAGCCTCCCCCTCCACGAGGATTGACGGAAGGGGGGGCTCCGACTAATGGGACTAAGGGGGCTGGCCTGCTGATGTCCCCCTGTGGGGGACGCGGGCAGTGGCAAGAATCATACCTGTGTGCCATGACATAGGCCTGTCTCGCGGATTGTGGTTTTGTTAGACTGGGTGGGGTGCCCAAAGCACTACTGTCATAGTGGTGGAAGATGACTGCCTTCACGAAAGAATTTAGCAGCAGGAGCGCGGTGGTAGCAGAATACCTTGAAGTGATCAGAGAGAGTGAACAGATCCTTTTTAAGTTGAGTTACTGGAGTGAGGCCTCCAGGCTCACTCATTTTTAATGTTCCGCTGCTGTGTGCTGAACTCACCCTTGGCTTACATTGTTTTGGTGTTTAACCGCTTTGAGGCAGCACACATTTCCCCGCTGTGCGGGCGAATTCTACCCGTGTGCACATCGGACGTCCCCCAGCCTTCCGACGCACACGCCCACCATGAGGTCAGACGGCCGGGGGCCGTCCGACGCACGGAAGAGGTTAGTGCTGCACAGCGCAGAAGTGGTGTATTTATGCTAGGTATATGAGTTCTTGGGAAGGGTACAATACTGGACTAATGCAGTACTGAGCAGGGCGTGTATGGTAAATGCATGTGCTGGATGTATGTGCATCTATGAGTGGCACGATACATGAAAGATGTAGTGCAGTGCTGTGTGCACATGGTGAATGCATGTACTAGATGTATGTGTGCCATAGTACATGAAGGATATACTGATGTGCAATGCATGCATGTTAAATATTTGTGCTGCATGTTTGTGTGCATGTGAGTGGTGCCGTACACAAAGGATACAGTGCTATGCTGTGTGTGTAGGCTGTATATATGCATTTGGTGCATGTATGCCTGTGGATGGTACAATACATGGCAGACTATGGATTCCATTTTGGGAGACTCTAACCTGCATGATGAAACATGAGGAAGTAGAGGAATCCCCCCAGACAGATCTGTGTATTTCTGCATTCCTGTGAGCTGCATGGGACACAAACTGGAGAGGGGAGAGCCAGGCTTCCCCTCTACACTTCAAAGGGTACTCTTTAATTCAATGACACATCACAAGCAAGGGCCCTGGGCACATCTCAGGAAAGAGATTGAGCTGATAAGAAAATCGTAGCTAGTGGGGCTGGGGCACTGGGCTAACATTTTGATGCAATATCACATATCACTGTGGCTGACATCCAGGTGTGGATCTAGTCACGCCCAGGGAATGAGTTGTGGTGCTGTCAGCTTTGGAGTCACTCCTGCTGTAACAGACTGCTTTGAAGGGGCAGAAGAGGCAAGAGGAAGTGCCCCCAACATTTTATTTTAATTCATCTTATTCATTTTCAGTGATGAATAAGACATTGATAAGTAACTGGTACAAATGGTCAGGAGTATGTTTTGTGCTCCATAACATCCCTGTGTCTCTGTTGCCATCTTTCTATCAAAAGCAAGAATATAAAAGGTAAGCAAACATGACACAGTCTTAACAGTGGAGTCTTTCAAGGATGTGAGTGGTGTGGTCTGTGCAGTGGCGCCAGTAGGTGGTGGGTGGTCAGGCATCTGGTGACCGTAGCTGGGGTGGATCACAAGCAAGAGGGTGTGTACAGGGGAGGCAGTGCTTGCGCTTTTCTGTCAGGAGTGGGAGCCATTGCAGGAGATTGTGACGAGTGTCAGTGATGCGGTGTAGCTGTGATTCTTGTGGTAGGGTTATGCCCATCGGGGACTCCTGGCAGAGTCTCCAGGGTGTTCCTTTCAAGGTGAGCGAGTATTGTTCTTGGCCTTGATGTTGGAAATGTAGGTCTCCCAGGTCCCTCCTTCAACCCTCCCTTAGTGTGCAGTAGGTGCCTCCACTCATACTAATTTCAGTAGCATGAGCATCCAACTGCGTTTGTCCGAGGAAGAGGGCACATTCTGTGTCGTTGTGATTTGTCTGTTAAATACTACGAATGTAAGGTCTATGAACCTGTGTGGGTGTTCATCCCCTGTAGGCTTTAGGCAGAGGTCCAGGAAACAGGACTCGGGAGTGAGTATGAGAGTGTGGTCCGTATGTTCTGCTGTGATGGTCATGACCTTTGCCCAAGTCAGTTTCAGCACTGCTTTGCTTCTCCAGCAACAAGGATGGGCAGATTTGGGCATTGCTCAGGTGGGCTGGCAACCTATGTCTCCACAACAAGTATACCTTCAACAACTCTTATAGACTTGATGTCAAACGCAACAATAGCAGTTACAATTTCAGTCCTTCTTCAGGACGAAGAAATTGAGGTGTGCCTAATCAACTCGTATATCCGCCCCAAAGGGAAAGCGAAAGACTCCACAGCACATGAAAACCAAGTAGCAAAGTATGCTACAGCGCTTTTTGACAGGGGACCTAAACCAATATCTTATAGGTTCATCACAAGGAGAGCAGGTAGTTATACAAAACGGAATTCACAACATCTCTATATAATCTCAACCACTGCACAGAAAGAAGAAGCACTGCAATAGTCACCTACTTGCAGATCTAGAACATCTAAACCTTCGAGTTTTAAATAGAAGATTTCCGTATTATATTCCACCAGTTGATTCTTATTACTCCCCCACAATAAGCTCCATACTGGACTACACTTTTGTAAGCCTCACACTCTTCCCACATATATCTGGGTACAGAATGGGGGACAATCAATCAATCAATCAATACATTTATAGAGCGCACTACTCACCCATGAGAGTCTCAAGGCGCTAAAGGGAGGGGGGTGTGTGTTCCGCTACTGCTTGAATAGCCAGGTCTTGAGGTGTTTCCTGAAGGTGAGATGGTCCTGGGTCAGTCGTAGCTTGTCGGGGAGGGAGTTCCACGTCTTGACAGCCAGGTAGGAGAATGATCTTCCTCCGGTGGTGGTTCTGCGAATCCGTGGGATGGTGGCGAGGGCGAGGCTAGCGGAGCGGAGCTTGTGGGTTGGCGTGTAGAACATGAGGCTGTTGTGGAGGTATTCGGGGCCCATGTCGTGGAGAGCTTTGCGTGCGTGGGTGACCGCCTTTCTGGTTCCAGTGGGGATACACCGGAAGATCTTTCGGAGCATGCGCAGGATGTTGAAGCATGAGTATGAGACGGCGTTGACTTGCTTGGTCATCGTGAGGGTAGAGTCCAGGATGAATCCCAGGCTGCGTGCGTGGTTCGTGGGTGTCGGTGCGGTTCCCAGCGCTGTGGGCCACCAGGAGTCGTCCCAGGCGGATGGGGATGGTCCGAGGATGAGGACCTCCATCTTGTCTGAGTTCAGTTTCAGACGGCTGAGCTTCATCCATTCTGCAACGTCTCTCATTCCTTCCTGGAGGCTGATTCTGGTGGTGGCAGGGTCTTTGGTGAGGGAGAGTATCAGCTGGGTGTCGTCGGCATAGGTGATGATGTTGAGGTTATATTTGCATGCGATGGCGGCGAGGGGGGTCGTGTAGATATTGAAGAGGGTAGGGCTGAGCGAGGAGCCTTGGGGTACGCCGCAGATGATCTCGGTGGCCGCGGAGCGGAAGGGGGTGAGGCGGACTCGCTGGGTTCTGTTGGGGAGGGTCGAGGTGATCAAGTCCAGGGCTTTTCCTTGGATCCCGGTGTTATGAAGGCGAGTTATTAGGGTGCGATAGCAGACGGTATTGAAGGCGGCTGAGAGGTCTAGGAGGATGAGGGAGGCAGTTTACCCGTTGTCGAGCAGGGTCCTGATGTCGTCGGTGGCTGCGATGAGGGCTGTCTCGGTGCTGTGGTTGGTTCGAAATCCAGACTGGGATGGGTCCAGGGAGCTGTTTGCCTTGAGGAATGCAGTCAGCTGATTATTGACGGTCTTCTCGATGACTTTAGCAGGGAAGGGGAGAAGAGAGATGGGGCGGAAGTTCTTGAGGTCTTTGGGGTCTGCTGTGGGTTTCTTCAGAAGGGCGTTGATTTCTGCGAGCTTCCAGCTCTCTGGGAAGGTGGCGGAGGTGAAGGAGTTGTTTATGATGTACCGGAGTTGGGGTGCGATGATGGTGTCAGCTTTGTTGAAGATGTGGTGGGGGCATGGGTCAGAGGGAGAGCCGGAGTGGGTTGTGTTCATCACGTGGGTGGTGTCTTCAGTGCTGATGGGCGTCCAGGCGTTGAGGGTGGTGATGGGGTGCGCTGGTTCGGTAGCTGGAGGTGGGGTGTGGGTGCCGAAGCTGTCGTGTGTGTCGGCGTTCTTGCGGTGGAAGAACGCAGCGAGGGAGTTGCAGAGGTCTTGTGATGGGGTGATGTCGTTGTTGCTGGCGCTGGGGTTGGAGAGCTCTTTTATGATGCTGAAGAGTTCCTTGCTGTTGTGTGTGTTGTTGTCCAGCCGCTCTTCGATTGATCTCCTTTTGGTGGTGCGGATCAGCTGGTGGTGTTTGCGAGTGGCGTTCTTGAGGGCTGTCAGGTTTTCTGTCGTCTGTTTGTGGCACCAGGCTTTCTCGAGGGTTCGGCAGGATTTCTTCGAGTCTTTAAGGTCGTCGGTGAACAATGTGGCTCTCCTGTTGCTGGGCTTGCCTGAGGGGTTCTTCAGTGGTGCAAGGGTGTCAGCGCAGTTGGTGATCCACTGAGTGAAGTTGAGGGCTGCGGCGTTGGTGTCACTAGTGTCCGTTGGAGGGTTCTGGCTCAGTGTTGTGGTAAGCTTGTCAGTGGTTACTTTGCTCCAGCATCTGCGGGGATTTGTTGCGGGCCCTGGTGGGATGCCGTCTTCTTGAAGGTGAAGTGGATGCAGCTGTGGGCGGTCCAGTGAAGTTTGGTGGTGTGGCTGAAGGTGACGCGGCCGCTGGCGGAGAAGATGGGGTCGAGTGTGTGGCCGGCTTCGTGGGTGGGGGTGTTCACCAGTTGCTTGAGTCCGAGGTTGGCAAGGTTGGCGAGATGGGTGATGGTGTTGCTGATGTTGTTGTTCTCCAGATGGAAGTTCAGGTCCCCCATGAGAATGTAGTCTGGTGAGGCGAGGGCGTGCAGGCTGATGAAGTCGGCGATGGCTTTACTGAATTGTGTGCGTGGGCCCGGGGGTCTGTAGATGAGGGTTCCTCTGAAGGTGGTTTTGGGGTCGGTGTGGATCTGGAAATGTAGGTATTCAGCAGCTGTGAGGGTGTCTTCGGAATTGGTTGTGATGTTGATGGTGTTCCTCTAAATTATGGCGATTCCTCCTCCGGTTTGGGTGACGCGGTCCTTCCGGGTGATCTTGTAGCCATCCAGGATGGCTATGGCGATGTCGGGGCAGAGGAGGCGTTAACCTAGGTTTCCGTGAGGAAGGTGATGTCTGGCGCTGTTGTGTCGAGGAGGTCCCAGAGTTTAACGGCGTGTTTGTGTACAGAGCGGGCGTTGAGTAGGATACACTTGAGGTGGTTGTTGTCGTTGTCTGGTCCGGCGGGGGGGTGTAGGTCCGGGGGCAGGTGAATCTGCAGGCTTGACAGGTGAAGGGTCCGTGGGTGCGTTTCGGCGTGGCTCGGTAGCAGGCTGGCCGTCGGCTGGTGTTGAGTGCATGGAGAGTGGCGGTGTTGTATCTTAGTTGGGTCTCCTGGCTTCGGCGGGGGCCAGGGGTCCTGGTGCTGGGTGTGGTCCAGGCACGGACGGGCGCAGACGGGCGCGCCTCCATATGAGGGGCTGTGGGAGGGAGGAGCAGCTGGGAGGCGGGAGTGGGGTGGCAAATGGGAGACCGGGGGGGCAGGGCCGCAGGGGACGCAGCGGCGCGAAGCGAGGCGGGGGACTAGGGGGTGACACAGAGGATTATGGTGGGGCACAAAATGTAAACAATTGAACAGAAATAAAAACACTTAAACAGAATCCAGTGGCAGTAATACAGAAACGGCAAGGGATACACAGGGGAGCAAGGATGACACGAAATACGCGAGGAAGAAAACCTGGGCACAGCGAGGCAGCAGCTGAGGGGAGCGTCATACTGGAGGACGGTGTGGTGGCTGGTGGGGCGACCTGCCTGGAGACAGGGCCACAGGTCGCTCAGTGACAGCGATCATCGCCCCCAAGAATTTCAAATAATAGCGACTGTAGCAAGACCAATCAGCAAGGATGCAACTTTCGAGACCATCTTCTCTTCCAACTTAAGAAGGATTAAATGTACAACATACAATACAAACTCTAAGGCCAAAGCAGCTATTCAACTCTTTAATTCGCCATCATTCAGCGCAGAAGACAAAATAGATCACTGGGAACAGTTCACTGCCAAGTTACTAGTTCGACACTCAGAAACCTTTGCCAAAACAATCTACTCCCAGCATGGGAAAAAAACATAATTCCAAAGGATCAAAGGCTACTGTGGAAACATCTAAAAAAATCAATAAACGCAACTCTGCGCAGGCTGAGAAGACTTCCAGAGAACGCCACTGCACAAACCTCCTTAAATGTACAAAGGGCAAAATTAAAAACTCTGAAATGGAAAATAAACTGTGAGCGGAAGTCCTCATCCTGGGATCATCGCCCTCCGTCTGGGACGACTCCTGATGGTCCCCTGCCCTGGGCACCACTCCCAAGCCAACGGACCACGCACGTAACCTGGGCTTCATCCTGGACTCTTCCCTCTCGATGACCAGACAAGTCAACGCCGTCTCATCATCGTGCTTCAACTCCCTGCGCATTCTCCGCAAGATCTTCCGATGGATCCCCACTGAAACCAGGAAGACGGTCACCCAGGCACTCGTCACCAGCCGACTGGACTACGGGAACACCCTCTACGCCGGAACCACAGCCAAACTCCAGAAAAGACTACAGCGCATACAGAACACCTCGGCAAGACTCATCCTGGACATCCCCCGACACAACCACATCTCCAGTAACGGACCCCTCCCCCCCAGCGCCTTGAGACCCCTCTGGGTGAGCAGTGCGCTATACAAATCATGTGATTGATTGATTAGTTAAATGCCATTTCGTTAAACTTCTATACGATTTAAACAGCAATAACAGTGCCTGCTTCTGGAAGACTGTGAGCAGCACTAACCACCCACACCATAAGGGTATTGGGTTGTACGTTTTGGAAGCAAACTGGGTAAAATTCCTCACTACCCACTTCGATAGCCAAACAGACAGTGCTAGAACCCAAATGACTAATAGTTGGACATCTAAAGAACAAGTTGGAGCTAGCAACACGGAGATGAGGGAACTGGAGCTGCCACACAAAGAAAACAGACCATCAGGCACTGATAACTGCTCCCTACATCTCTTAATTAGAAAGCAGATTGCTAAAGGGAGGATGGAAGGGGCTCCGCGACCGAACGGAATTCCACCTGCCCTGTTTAAAGCAAAGAGTGTAGACTGGGCTGATATCTTGCAATTTCTATTTCTGGAAGTCAGACGGCTAAATAAAATACCGGATTAATGGAAGGGCTCAACAATAATGCCAATCCATAAAAAAGGTGACAAGGCTGAGCCCAACAACTACTGTCTAGTAGCTCTAATAAATAATGAAGCAAAATACTTCGCGGGCACTATACTAGAGGAGCTGACAAACTTGGCAGAGGCAAACTCGAGAATACTGCTGAACCAGACAGGCTTCCGTAAAATGGCCAGCACATCCACAAACATCCTCACAATTTCACTTATAATCGATGCAGCTAAAGCCTCAAAACTACCTCTACATTTATGCTACATTGACTTCAGCGCTGCTTTCGATAATGTAGAGAGGGGCAGACTGTGGGGAAAACTGGCGCAATGGGGTATACCACAGTCTACTCTGAACATGCTGAAACTCCTAGATACAGATACCTGGGGGCAGGTGCAGTTAGGCGGCGGGACTCACATCTCCTCGAAAATTTCCACAACAAAGGGACTGAAACAGGGTTGTGTGCTTGCACCAACCCTGTTTAACTTATACAATCCAGCATAGACAGAGCACAGCACAAATAAGTATATAGCTGACTATCCACAGTCAGTCCAGTTATTTAATAGAACACATGCATCAATTATTGGTCCAGCAAGAGTTCTTCATCACAATCGTAACAGTGTAAATGACATTCAGCCCCAGCCGACATGTGTTTCATCGCCATTAGTGACTTTTTCAAGGGTCCAAAAAGTTAGGTAGATTTCAATTGAGAGTCGCGTACATTCAATAAATAGAAAAACCACACGCTGGCTACGCTGGCTACCTTGGATAACCACTGCCATCATTTGTCCTGTTTAACTTATATATGGCTGACCTTCCAAAGGCACTTGACGCCTGTAATTCACACTCGCTGAGGACAGGAGGGAAAAGATTGTCAAACCTCATGCACGCAGATGACGTAGTTCTGGTCAGTCACACTTACGTTGGTCTCCAGCTTCTACTGACGGAAATGCAGATCTGCACCACAGAAAACAATTTAATAATAAACTTGAGCAAGACATAGACAATGTCAATAAACAACAAAAAGAACCTCCATAGAAGATGGTTTCTTGGTGGCACAAAACTTGATCCAGTTCAGGAACACAAGTACCTTGGAGTTATATTCGACAAGGATGGGTCGTTCTGGCACCAGAAAGAGGAAGTTAGAAGGAAAGGTCTGCTGATTGGCCTAACGATGAAAAATCTCACAATTAAACTGATGGGAGCTACCCGTACTCCGCTTTTGAAGGTAGTCCAGGCTAAACTACTTCCCTCAATTGCTTATGGTAGCGAGGCAATGCAGGGAAGAGATGCAAAGGAGCTAGACAACACGCAGATCAAAGCCTATAGAATTATGTTCAGCCTTCCGACCTATACATCACCCGCTCAAATAAGGCTGGAGTTTGGACTCTTAAGACAAGGCCTAGCTAGGTATGGCTCTTATGTCATCTGCTTGCACAGGATCAGAAGTGCCTCCACAAACACGTTAAACCATCTGCTGCCAGAGTGGGCTGGGTATGCTCAGCCGTGAGTCCCAGGCTCTCCACACCACTGGAGTCAAGCTATCCAGGCTGATGAAGGCTGATAGCCAGAAACCGGTCCTTGGATGCTTGATTCCGGTCTGGGAAAGACATGGCTTGGTAGTTCGGGCTGGACTGCTCCCATGAGGCACAGGGTCAGAGCTGATTTGCATATAGCCAGTGTCTAACCCAGGGTGGTGTGGAGTGCAAAAAAACGATGGATTTAGGCCCAGATCTCTGTACTGGGGTGAATGTATGACATTGTTCTACATTCTGTCCATCAACTGTGTTTTTGCAAGTGGCAGGATATACAGCATAGGGAGCACTCCCAAGACAGAAGCTACCTTCAGCTAGCCTTAGAATCTACCAAACTCACAGAACTTTGGGATGCACAAATTGGCTATCCCAACTTCCAAAAACTGGTCTGGAAATCCCTAAAACAAATTTCTTTGGTCGAGGACAAAGCAAGCTTCTCAAATAGATCGAATGCCTGGATGACCCTTAACTCCTATAAAAATCACTGGCTCGACAACCATTTTTCAAACAGGGTTACCCGGGAATCTTTCCGTGTGCTCAACATTTTCCATCATGGCTAAGGACACAAGCACAAAAGCCGTGCAGGTTGTGCAAAACCAAACAAGTAGACATAGTTCATCTAATCTGCCTATTCAAGGAACTGCACCAAGCACTGCAACAGTTTCTTAAAGAACCATTCAAACAGAAAGGCATCTGCACCAGGAGGCAAGCGGTGCTAGCCTGCCTAAACCCAGAAAATACACAACTAAATTGTGGACTTGTAAAATTCCTTTTGCTGGCTGAACAAAAAATGCCCAAAACTACAAAACTGAACCAGGCCTTGGCACTGCAGCATACCCTGACAGGAACATGCCCCAAACCAGTCCACTACAAGGAGCTACTGCCAGCAGTAAAGGGATAATCCTCACAAGTGGAGAAAATGTTGACAAATGCAAACAAGATGTTCTGCAAAAAGAAGTTCATAGTTGGTCCAAAGGAACACGAGACTGCAATGTATAGCTTCAGCTATATAAGGACATAAACACGAGACTGCAATGTATAGCTTCAGCTATATAAGGACATGAACTACGTCTAAAATTTAAGTCTAATTTTATATCTGTAATGATTTATCCAACAATGGGTTTTACTTTGGCTTTAATCTGAAGACTGCCATCATAATTAAACATAAAACAAAAAGGCAGCGAAAATGCAGTAAGTCATATATACATTGCGAACATTTTATATATTTATTTTTTGTATTTTGTTCTCTAATTTTGTACTTTATGCCCTAACATTGCAATGGTTTTAAGTAACTATGCAGGAAATAAAGAAACTTGAAACTTGAAGTCAGTTGCAGTCCCAGGAGGTGCCTTATCATTATTGATGGTGAGTATGGAATATTGGGTCCCTTATGCACAAATCTCTGCCAGCACATCGGAGCCACCGTCATTTGCTGTGTTTCCCAGTGTGGGTATTTACCCAGATCTGTAAGCAAGGAATAATTGCTCGTTCCACCTAGGATAGTGCGAAGGCCACCCGTTTCAGGGCATGCAGTCCTATTCAGCCATCGCAGTGGCCACTGCAGTTGTTTTGCCACATAATACATCTCATAATTCGGTGCCTGAGTCCTCCGTCAATCAGAGGGTGCTGCAGGGTGACAAGAGCTACTCACCTGTGGTCTGCACCCAATATGAAATCCAGCAGGAGATCATGTATTTTCCAAAAGAAATGTCTGGGAAGCACGAGCGGGAATGCTGCAAATAAGTATAATAAACGCAGTAGCACAAGCATTTTGGCAATTACCACTCGGCAGAGTGGCAGTGAGCACCAGAAGGGTAGGTATTCTCATATGAATCACAGCACCTTATCTACATTGCCTTCTTTCCGGTCATTTTATGCATGGTCTGTCTGGACACCTAAGTATTTGAAAGTGTCATGGCACCATCTTAGCCAATGCTCTGGTAAGGCACCCTGCTTTCGCTTGGAGGTTGGAGTCATGGGGAACATGCACAACTTGGGCCAGTTTACCATGAGTCCAGAGAGGACCCTGAATTCGTCCAGCAAGAGCATCAAGCCTGGTAGGGAAGCCTCCATGTCACGCAAAAAGATCAGTGCATCATCTGCATACAGCAAGATGATTTGGTGGGTGTCCAACTCTGGTATCCCATAGTCCAGGGATTGCAGGTGGCAACCCAGGGGCTCTATCACTAGAGTGAAAATCATTTGGGATATTGGGCAACATTGTCTGGTGCCCCTTTGCAAAGGGAAGCTGTCTGAGATCAGCAGGCCCATCTGGAGTCTGGCCATTGGATTCCGGTATAATGTGCAAATTCAGCCTAGCTACTCTAAGCCCATAAGCCCATACTCTCCAGCGTTAACAACAAGAAGTCCAAGCTCAAAGTGTTAAGCTCCTGTTTAATGTCAGGAGACACTGTAACCCAGCCTCTGGTGGGGTGCCATGAATGAGCCATAGAAGCCGTCGAATTTTGAGGAAGGTACTATGCCCAGGTATGAACCCTAATTGATCATCACGCACCAGGTTGCCAATTACCGGTAGGAGTCTGTTAGCGAGCACCCTTTCTAGGATCTTATAATCTAAGTTCAGGCAAGACAGCAGGCAATATGAGCGAACATCTAAGGGGCCCATATGGACTTGGGGAGGAACAAGATCCGTGCCTCGCAGAGCAAGTCCTGGAGCTGACCCCTCACCTTGGTCTCAGTGAACACCTCCAATAGATGTTGGATGATCTGGGCCGAGAATGTGGGGTTATATTCAATTGGTAGCCCATCAGTGCCCTGCGTCTTGTTGCAGGCACTTTGGCCAATGGCTGTCCGTATCTCTCCAGTTGGAGTGGCACATCCAAATAGGCCTGCTTAAGGGGGGACAAGTGGGGGTGCAGTAGCCCACAGAAAAAAACACACTTTGGTCTGAGGGGGAGTGTTGTTTCCCTATGTAGGGCTTGATAATATCCCGGAAAGTTGTATTAATGAAGGCCTGCGTGGTCATCAATGAGCCATCCTCCTGTCGATGGCCCCTATGGGGACATGCTGGTGATCGCCTCTGACCAGCCATGCCAGCAACCTTCCATATCTGTTCCTCTTGGCATGCAGCATGGTCAAGTGACGCTTGTAATCATGTCTCCCTAGGTGCATTCCTGGCTCCCCGTGCCATTTGCACAGCTAGCTGCTCAACCTTTGCGTTTGATTGAATACCTCCTTCTCAAGAGGCCACAATTCCTGTTGGCGGTTCCCTCTGAAGGACTCAGCATACCCCTCAAGAGGCAGCAATGTAATGACCTCGCATGACCACTTTGTGTGCATGCCATTCTAGAACCCTGGAGCAGGTGGTCCCTTTGTTGAGGTGAAAGTATTGGGTAATGCACTTCGCCAGGTCTTCCCGAAAGGGAGTGTCTCATGGATCCTCAACCTGGAGCTACCAGGTGTGTATTTTAGAGCATGGTCTGCCCCACTGCAGGGTCATTTGCAGAGGGCAATAGTCGGAGAGAGTACGGGCCAGATACTCTGATTGAATGATCTGTGCACCTAATTGGTTGGTGCATGGAATAAGGTTCAGTCTTGTGCAAATGTCATAGACAAGGGATAAAAATATTATTAGCGATCAGTTGGATGCTCAAGACGCCATGTGTCATGTAATCATCTTTGGGCCATACAATTTTGAAAATGTTGTGCCATTTGGATGCATGCAGTAGGGGGAGAAAACAGTCACAGTCCATGTCTGGCGCACAATTGAAATCCCCCCATAAGCCCAGAGATAGTGGATCCCAGAATAGTACAGGGTGAGCATGTCTAGGAAGTCTGATTGGTTAGTATTGGAGGCATACACCCCAACCCGTGTTAGTGGGGTCCCGTCTAAATGTCCTTCCACTATCACATATCACCATCCGGCATCGACAGTGTGGTGGTCTACAGTATAGGCAACCCTCAAAGCAATCCAAATAAGCACAACTCAAGCATATGCCAATGAGGAGGTGCCATGTACCTGCCCCGCCAATTGTGTCGAACCTTCTGGAGTTCTATTAATGTGGAGTATGACTCTTGCATCATGGCTATGTGTGTGTGGTAGTGCTTGAGGTAGGCATGAATGTGCATGTACAAAAGCACCTAACAGTGGATCCCTATACAAATCAGCACCTGAGTCATTATCCCTCCATTATTTAAACCTCATATATACTCATGAGGATATGTGTGCACACCGCCACACCCACTGTCACAATGTTATTCCTAATGGAACTCTATGATTTTTTAAAACAAAAGCACAGGTGCACCACTTCTCAATAAACAAGAAAAGAAAATTATACAATCTATTCTCAAACCACAATATTATGTCAAAATTTGATTTATTCCAGTATGAAAATGAGAGAATTATAAATACAAAGACAAAAGCATCACTTGATGAAAGCGGCACAGCCGACGCGTTTCGTCCATGAAGCGGCCTTCTTCAGGGCTGTAGATGCCAAAACATATAAACATACATATAAATACATATAACTAGACATAATTCCAAAACATATTATTACATTATTTACAAACTAGAGCTAGAACTAGAGTTTTTTACTACCAGGACATTTAAAAGTTGAAAGTACATGTTGGGCTTTTCAAATGCACTCCACCCTGCACTCTGGGCTTTTCATAGCCTACCCTGAGGGTGACGTATATGTATTAAAAAGGAAGGTTTACATCTTGGAGAAGGTTTAATGTGCCCTGGTAGAAATGACAGTTTAAAACTGCAAACACAGGCTGCAATGGCAGGCCTGAGATATGTTTAAAAGGGCCCTGGGTACATGGGGTGCCACTTTGCTAGGGATTTACATTTAAAACAAATGTGTTAATTGGGTAAATTCTACCATGTTTAGGGGAGATAGCACAAGCACGTTTCACTAGTTAGCACTGGTAAGGTGCGAAGAGTCTTAAGGCCAACAAAAATTAAATCAGTAAAAAATAGGAGGGGTGAAGGCAAAAAGTTTAAGGGAAGTTCACCCTAAGGTTGATAGGTATAACAATATCTTACTAACCTGTCAATGCCATATTCTGGAATACTGATGGACAATGTTTGTGACTGCCATAGCAGGAGACTTGCCCCATGATAGCCCCGGAAAACAAGCACACACCTCCATTACCAAATGAGCTGTATCATAGTTAATTTGGATCTTTATAGAATGTGTCCCTGTTACAGAATGGATGATCAATACAAATTGTGGGTACTAAATAGACCGGTGTACAGACTGTTGCACAAAGTTTTAGACAAGGGCAATGTAATAGAAATCCTTTTGCGTGTTGTAATGGACTAATCACCCTAGAGAAAAATATATGTGCTTAAAAACGTGTAGCAATAGGGGGTGAGGCCAAGATGGTGGACGTGTTTCAATAATGCTCTATGACTCCTCTGCCATTCGCTGGAATCATGGGGCTGCAAGAGGAAGATTCTTTGTCTACTGTCTGCTGCCAGAGAGCCCCCAGCTGTTGCTTGACTCTCAGACTTGCTTGTGGGGTCCGGGCTGTGACTGGCCGGTGGCTATAGCAGATATGGGCAGAGCCTAAGAAGGTAGCCTCTTGAGTCTGATCCGGGGTCTCCTGTAGGGCTTCACAGAGTGGAGGGAATTGGGCGGCACAAGAACCTGATGGCCATATGATGCAGCAGGGGCTCCAGGGTCGGCCTGCCTGGACCTAGTAGCAACTGTCGTGGCTGTGGTGCGGCGGAGCGAGTTCCGCCTGTGGCCATAAAGTGGTGCAGTGTGGTCCGTAGGACCCCATCTGAGGGCTTGGTGCTGTGGGACTGAAGAGGGTGACACGTCCAGGAGGACCACGTGGGCCATGACTATGCTCAGCCCAGGAGAACTTCAGTGCGGCTCGATTGCAGTGGCCTTTGTCCTGCTGCTTATGCCGCCTTCCTCCCTTTGGGGTGGTGGTGAGGCAAGCAGGCCTGGACTGCAGTATTTAAACGCAGCCTCGATGAGACATCAGGCTGCTGGCTGAGGGCCCTTGCCTATACTTACATCATTGAGTGACTACTGCGGCCCAGTCCTGTCTGTTTGCACAGAGTGCGATAGAGTCAATTTCAATACCCAGACTGTAATCCAGCTGCCAGGGTTGTCTTTCTTCTGCCTCCTCTTTTTCTTTCATGGCGGTGGGGCAAGCAGGCTGGGTCCTTGGTACCTGTGCCTCACAACAGTTCTGGGTTTGACCCTCTGTGGTGATTGGGCCGGGGTGTCCCCTGGCACTAAACATCCGGGAGTGCACTTTTCTGCAGTTGGGGGAGGGGGGGTGTCGGGGACCTGGGTATGGGAATCTTCTCCGTAGTGACATAGTGATCCAGCATGAAGCATATACTTCTCTTCAATAGCCTTACCACTGATAATTCAATTTAGGCCCATAACCAATACGATACTCTCTGGTCCATCTACCGCTTACACAAGGTCCACCGATTAATCTTTTTGTTGAGCTAATAGGGACTAGGACCTTAAAGAATGTGACGTAATCTTATTATGAGGACCTGGAATAAATAAATTACCATTCACAATGTCTACTTCAGACACACTTGGCGTAAATGACGAAAGATAAACCACGAGCCAAGAAAGATGACCAAAAGAATGAGTCAAAATCAATAAAGATAATTCATGAAAACATTCATCTAAGCCTCTTTTAGAATGGACAGAAACAAGAAAAATTGCATTTGCGGTTATATTTAATGCTTCAATTAATAAACACATATGCCCTCATAACACATTGCAGTAGATCAAATACATCAGTGGCTCGCCTATAAAGAAAGATGGAGAGAAACAAATGCAAGAAAATACAATTCGAATTACAGATCACAAATTATAAAAATCAAAGCAAGTTGGGTGGTTCAGTCCGTCAAGAGCTGCACCACAACGTGCCACAGAAGGAGTCAGTAACCGTTCAGCCGAAAGGTTTTTTCCTGCTTAACTTTGCCAGCCGACAAAGTACAGGTTTCAGATACACTGTCCAAGAAAGTTCCGTTCAGAGTTTGCCACAAAGGAAATCAAGAGACAGTTCTTCAGAATGCTAGGCAGGGAAATTGGAAATTCAGCCAGCCCCCTCACTCCTCCTCCACAGGGCAATTATACCTCAAAATGTTCATGGTTTGCACCCACCGATCATGTTTCCTTTAGCCGAATCTTTGAGCGTTCATTGGCCAATAACGGTGGACTGTGAATGGTGTGATCAATTCATCATCTAGAAATCCGGTAGATTAAGTATTCCTTTTAGATTATCATCTGATTTATTAAATTTTTTGTGTAATAACTTCCATTCTTTCCACAGAAAATAAAGAACATTTCTTTTTGCTTACATTTTGTCAGAAGTCCGAGTACTCTTCCCGGGTTTGGTATTAATGGCTACAGAGTATCTGTATGTACCGTCCCATAGGAAAACGCAACTTTTGTTAAAAAGCAATTACAAGAAAAGTTCTCACAGCGTTCAGAATGTCTGCATCGTATGACTTTTGCTCTCGTGCAGACGAAAACACAAAATGCAAAATTTGTGGCCTACATGAAAATTTAGCTGAATCACTGTCACGTTAATCAATATGACCAGTTCATATTAATAAAGGATCATTTGCAATGCACTATTGTAGTATATGTATTAAACATTATTCAGGAAAACGTTCATAATCATACACTTTAAAGCACATTATTTACGTGTCATTTCATATATTCACGTTTTTGTACACATTACTGAAACTGTTTATTTAATACCAAGCCTGGCTGATGAGGATTATGAATCCGAAACCGGTCCCAGGATGCTTGTTTCCGGTCCATGGAAGCCATGGCTCGGCAGTTCGGGCTGGACTGTTCCCACGAGGCACAGGGTCATACTGATTTGCATATGGTCATGTCTGAAATGGGGTGGCTGAGTGGGCTAAAGAATGGTGATGGATTAAACCCAGATCAGTTGACTGGGGGTGAGTGTTTGATTTGCTCAAACGCTCCGTCCATCATCCCCTTTTGTATCGCAGAGCATATTAGCATCATTATTTTTAAATCTTTTGATTCTTTTTAGCGTTTCTTTTTTTTTGTTGAAATCTTTTTATTAAAGATAAAACATACAAACAAACAATAAAAAACATATGCAGTATGGTGCAGTAATCAGTCTTCACAGGTGGTCATGATAAGTATACAGTTACAATCAAAACGGAAACATAGGGCCAATGATGCAATCACATGTTACAGAGTTCCCTCTATATTTACGTGTCAAATATCTTCGTTGTCTATCAGTGCTGAGAGAATCAGTGATAGAGGTACAGAACAAACCTCTGCTTTCATTCCATGCGCACCAGATTCTTGTCCATTTGTGCGGCCACCCCTACTTTCGTAAATCACGCTCTCTCTGCCTGCATACACCAGTCCATATCGAACTCCCAATCGGTGCGGCGCAGTGGGACTCCTCCTTTCCATGTTCGTGCTATATTGTGTTTCGCCACCATGCAACCCAACGAACCCCATAATCTCTCTAGGCGGGGCAGGTCAGTGGCTTCCCAGATGTTTAAAAGACAGAGCCGAGGGGAAAAAGCAATAGGTACCTTACTTATCCTGGACAAATCCGATATAACCCTCTCCCAGTACCGTTGAAGGACCAGACATTCCCATCACTGGTATATATGGGTACCGACGTGGCCGCATCCCTAAGGACAAGTCAGGGAGTCCAATATCCCCATCTTGACCAGCGACACACTAGTATAATAGACTCGATGGAGTAGTTTAAGCTGAATGTCGGTCTGCCATTTGGAGTGAAGTCTATCCTTGGCGTCTGGTGTGTTGGTCAGGATTTTATGGTTGGTTAGTGAAATTGCATTTTCCTGGAAGTAGTCATCCAGGAGCCTATCTTCCAGGGGAGCGGAGACTGGTAAGTCTATCCCTTTAGGGATCGCCCTGCGAAGAGCATTGCGAGCCTGGAGGTAACGAAAGGTCTCCCTCCCTGCAGCTGGTAGTCTCTCTGTAAGTCAGCTGTAGTGTAGTTCCTATTATCCCAATAGGCTCTGCGCATTGGAATAATATCTTCAATAGTATAGACGTAGGACTGTGGTTAACTAGGTCTTCTACTGACGATATTAGACTTAAAGTTATGTGTGCCAGCTAGCTCAGAGTTCACTAGAAACTTTCTCGAATAGGCAAGAAGGAGTTTAACCTCCCTGGATAGACAAGAAGGGATTTAGTTTCTGACAACCATAGAACATGACAACTTTGCTCTCCCCTAATCAAGAGTATATCTCTAGAGTCGTGTGAAAACAAAAGACAACTTATTTTACTCAGTCAGTACGTGCATTCTTAGTTTCACCAGTTTGTAGAGAAATAAGAGATGGGCGTGGTTCAATAAATTTTTTTATTTATTGATCGGTCTCTTTTCTCATACAAGAGAAATGAATCGCTATTATTGCAATACTTATAGTTAAGTAAAGTGCATACAGTAAAAACAGAATTATAAAATAATACTGTAAAAGCATTTATATGGTTTCTTAGCCATATGATACTAAAATGGATAAAAGATATACATACATATATACATTGACTAATCGTACTCAACTGGTGCTTCTAACTACGCCTACCCCGGTGTACCTGACCTAAGCCTAATACTTGGGAGGGAGTAAGAAAGTAGCAGTTTAAGTTAAGTTTGCTTTGCCAAGAATCTGACTCAAGAAGAGCATTGTGAGCCTGGAGGTAACGAAAGGTCTCCCTCCTTGCAGCTGGTAGTCTCTCTGCAAGTCAGCTGTAGTGTAGTTCCTATTATCCCAATAGGCTCTGCGCATTGGAATAATATCTTCAATAGTATAGACGTAGGACTGTGGTTAACTAGGTCTTCTACTGACGATATTAGACTTAAAGTTATGTGTGCCAGCTAGCTCAGAGTTCACTAGAAACTTTCTCGAATAGGCAAGAAGGAGTTTAACCTCCCTGGATAGACAAGAAGGGATTTAGTTTCTGACAACCATAGAACATGACAACTTTGCTCTCCCCTAATCAAGAGTATATCTCTAGAGTCGTGTGAAAACAAAAGACAACTTATTTTACTCAGTCAGTACGTGCATTCTTAGTTTCACCAGTTTGTAGAGAAATAAGAGATGGGCGTGGTTCAATAAAAGATGTTATTTATTGATCGGTCTCTTTTCTCATACAAGAGAAATGAATCGCTATTATTGCAATACTTATAGTTAAGTAAAGTGCATACAGTAAAAACAGAATTATAAAATAATACTGTAAAAGCATTTATATGGTTTCTTAGCCATATGATACTAAAATGGATAAAAGATATACATACATATATATATTGACTAATTGTACTCAACTGGTGCTTCTAATTACGCCTACCCCGGTGTACCTGACCTAAGCCTAATACTTGGGAGGGAGTAAGTAAGTAGCAGTTTAAGTTAAGTTTGCTTTGCCAAGAATCTGACTCAAGAATTCTTTGTAAGGGGTTAGTCAGTTCAGTACCTGGGATTTGGAAGGCTGGCGGGTTGGTATCTCTGTCTCAGGACATATATCCCAGTTACCCGCGAGGGCGGCTGGAAACGCCGGAGGCTGGATTTCTCGGCAGGAGAAAAGGCAGCGTCTCTCTCAGCGCGTCAAAAGGGAGGGGCAGCGTCCGTGGGCTTTTTCTGCATCAGCTGGGCTCTCCGGCAAGTAGCGCTGCTCCAAGCTTGTCACCACCGTGTCCTAGCTTAGGGCAACGTCAGTATATTTATACCTGAAAGGTGCCGTGTTTGACGTAAGGATGGACATAAGACGTCAGCAAGAATGTCATAAGGACTGGTCGTTCTTACATTCTTTGCAGGAGTTCTCGAGCGAAATCAAAACAATGGTCGCGGGGATTTCCCAGGTCTGTTGGAGGTTTGATTTGTTTTGAGAACTCGGTGTGCTTCTCTAGGGGGCTGAAGGGATAGTGCTTGCTTAATGTGACAGCATGCGCTATGACCTAATCTGAAGACGGATTTCTGTGCCGTTGTATGGACATTAGTGAATTAATAACCGGACAAGGGTCAGAAATAGGAGTATCAATATAGGTACCTAGATAAACACACTACACAGCAAATTGAGTCACTCCACTCGCCTTCCATTTGTCGCTGACCTTTAAGAGGCAAATCAATTCCCACTTTTCAAACCCTGGTTGCTTGAACAACATCCCCAATTGGCAAGAGTCGAGCAGCGGGGTAACCTGCGTGACTATTCTTCCATCCAAAAGCTGCTGTCGCTTTGTTCCACAGAACCACCGTGGTGGAGGTTGGGGTGAATCTAGGCAAGTATTTCACACCACCATAAAGTGCACTGAGATAGTTACCCAAGAGCATATTAAGTCTGTCCATCCTGTAGGCGGGGTCCGCAATAAGGCGATGCGTCCAATGGTTCCAGACGACTAGCTGAGAGGCCCAGTAGTAGGATTCAATGGCGGGCAAGGCAATGCCACCGTCATACCAGCTATTTGTAAGCTTGGTAAGGGCAATACAGGGGACCCCACCGTCCCAGAGCAGGGCTCGCACCTCGACATCAACAGATTGAAAGTAGCGAGGGGGAACCAAGTGTAGAGTATTCTGTAGAACATATAGAAAGCGCTGCAGCGCCATCATTTTATAGAGCAAAAAACGCAGTTGATGGACAGAATGTAGAACAATGTCTTACATTCACCCCAGTACAAAGATCTGGGCCTAAATCCATCGTTTTTTTGCACTCCACACCACCCTAGGTCAGACAATGGCTATATGCAAATCAGCCTTGACCCTGTGCCTCATGGGAACAGTTCAGCCCGAACTACCAAGCCATGTCTTTCCTAGACCGGAATCAAGCATCCAAGGACCGGTTTCTGGCTATCAGCCTTCTTCAGCCTGGATAGCTTGACTCCAGTGGTGTGGAGAGCCTGGGACTCACGTCTGAGCATACCCAGCCCACTCGGGGTGAAAATTGCAAAAAACGCAGTTGATCGATAGAATGTAGAACAATGTCTTACATTCACCCCAGTACAAAGATCTGGCCCTAAATCCATCGTTTTTTTGCACTCCACACCACCCTAGGTCAGACAATGGCTATATGCAAATCAGCCTTGACCCTGTGCCTCATGGGAACAGTTCAGCCCGAACTACCAAGCCATGTCTTTCCTAGACCGGAATCAAGCATCCAAGGACCGGTTTCTGGCTATCAGCCTTCTTCAGCCTGGATAGCTTGACTCCAGTGGTGTGGAGAGCCTGGGACTCACGTCTGAGCATACCCAGCCCACTCGGGGTGAAAATTGCAAAAAACGCAGTTGATGGACAGAATGTAGAACAATGTCTTACATTCACCCCAGTACAAAGATCTGGGCCTAAATCCATCGTTTTTTTGCACTCCACACCACCCTAGGTCAGACAATGGCTATATGCAAATCAGCCTTGACCCTGTGCCTCATGGGAACAGTTCAGCCCGAACTACCAAGCCATGTCTTTCCTAGACCGGAATCAAGCATCCAAGGACCGGTTTCTGGCTATCAGCCTTCTTCAGCCTGGATAGCTTGACTCCAGTGGTGTGGAGAGCCTGGGACTCACGTCTGAGCATACCCAGCCCACTCGGGGTGAAAATTGCAAAAAACGCAGTTGATGGACAGAATGTAGAACAATGTCTTACATTCACCCCAGTACAAAGATCTGGGCCTAAATCCATCGTTTTTTTGCACTCCACACCACCCTAGGTCAGACAATGGCTATATGCAAATCAGCCTTGACCCTGTGCCTCATGGGAACAGTTCAGCCCGAACTACCAAGCCATGTCTTTCCTAGACCGGAATCAAGCATCCAAGGACCGGTTTCTGGCTATCAGCCTTCTTCAGCCTGGATAGCTTGACTCCAGTGGTGTGGAGAGCCTGGGACTCACGTCTGAGCATACCCAGCCCACTCAGGGTGAAAATTGCAAAAAACGCAGTTGATGGACAGAATGTAGAACAATGTCTTACATTCACCCCAGTACAAAGATCTGGGCCTAAATCCATCGTTTTTTTGCACTCCACACCACCCTAGGTCAGACAATGGCTATATGCAAATCAGCCTTGACCCTGTGCCTCTTTCAATTTTCACCCCGAGTGGGCTGGGTATGCTCAGACGGGAGTCCCAGGCTCTCCACACCACTGGAGTCAAGCTATCCAGGCTGATGAAGGCTGATAGCCAGAAACCGGTCCTTGGATGCTTGATTCCGATCTGGGAAAGACATGGCTTGGTAGTTCGGACTGGACTGTTCCCATGAGGCACAGGGTCAGAGCTGATTTGCATATAGCCAGTGTCTAACCCAGGGTGGTGTGGAGTGCAAAAAAACGATGGATTTAGGCCCAGATCCTTGTACTGGGATGAATGTATGACATTGTTCTACATTCTGTCCATCAACTCTGTTTTTTATCATTTTATAGAGGGCAGCTCTACCTAGTAGCGTGAGCAGCAATGTTTTCCAGTGCTGCAAATCCACCCGAAGGTGGCTCTGGGGGGGGGGGGGGCACAAGGTTCCTATCTTAAAAAAACTGAGGAATCTTGCGTAATATAGACACCTAAATACTGGAAGCCAATCCGTAACTATTTTGGCTTCACAACCCCTGGGGATCTGCTCTCAGTACATAAATCAGGGGTTTGTCCCAGTTGATAGTAACCGGAATACCTTTAAAAGAGAGTAAAAATATGTAGTACCCTGTGAATTGAGAAGCGGGGCCTGGCTAGATAAAGCAAAATGTCATCGGCGTACAGGGAGATCTTATCTACCCAATCTACCGGCCAATTGAGACCCCTAATAAGAGGTCCCCTGTATCCAAATAGCCAGTGGTTCCAGAGCCAGCGCGAAAAGCAATGATGACAGGGGGCAACCCTGTCTCGTGCCCTTGCCCAGGAGAAAAGGTACTGACCATGCACGGTTTACTGCGCCCGGGCCATGGGCTTCGAATACAGAAGACGTACCCAAGACAGTAATTGAGGGCCGAACCCGTATCTTTTGAGTGCGGCAAAAAAAAAGGGCCATTCAATCATATCAAATACCATTTTGGCCTCAAGTGACATAATTACGGAGTCTACTTGGATGGTAGAGGCCCGCCCCATCACCCCATGCAAGCAACGGAGATTCAGCACAGTGTTTCTAGCTGGCAAAAAGCCAGATTGGTCCAGGTGTATCATTTTGTGAAGATATGGTGAAAGGTGCAGAGCCAGGAATTTAGCTAGTATTTTGACTTCTGTATCCAAGAGAGAAATGGGCCTGTACAAATGGCTTTGTTCAGGGGGCTTACCCTTCTTATAAATGACCATGATTGTCACAAGACGTTGTGTCTCGGGTAACACACCTGTGGTTACACTCTTATCATACATTCGCACATGGGAATGGGGCAATCGTGGAAGCATTAGTTTTGTAAGCTCAATTGGAAGGCCGCTAGGGCCCATGGTTTTACCCGACTGCAATGCGCCAATCGCTTTTGACACTTCTTCACCCGTCAAGGCTTCATCAAGATCTCTACATCTTGTGGTTTTAATACAGGCAAAGGCAGAGTCAATAACAGTTCTGCCGCCTCCACCTGGGTAGATGAATGCGTTGTGATATCAACCAGCTTGAAATGGTCGTTAAATGCTTCTGCAACCCCAGATCTATTGTGAAGTGTCTTACGCTCCAGATCGATAACTTAAGCAACCCACCTCTTAGCCATCTCTCTCTTATCAAGCCAGGCTAGCAGTTTACTGGCTTTGTCGCCTATGTCATAGACCCGATGTTGTATGGCCCAATACTGGCCCTTGCTGATTCTTCAGCCATATCCCTGTACTCTTTTTGTGTGATAGCCAATCTATGAGCAGTATCCAATACACCAGAGAACACCAGGTTCCTTTCAAGTTGGGCAATCTCACTCTCCAACTCCTCTAGTTGTTTATGTTTTTCCTTTTTATGGGCTGCAATCGCTGCTATCCCACATCCCGAATCACAGTCTTGTAAGCCTCCCAAAGTGTCACGTCCAACTCAACAGATCTCTGTAATTTTCGTTAAAGTAATTCTTTGTGGTCTCAGTCAGTTTTTCTCTTATCTGCGGCACTCTGAGGTACAATGGATTGAGCGTCAGATTGTGATGGGTGGCGGTGAGACCCCCATAATACACAAAGATCAGGGATTTGTCCGAGATGCCCAATGGGAAGGAAAGAGTTCTCCACCAAACATGGGAAGCTGGAAGGTCTTGCTAAAAAGATAATCTATGCGAGAGAGACTCCCATGTGCCCCCGAGTGAAATGTGTAGTGCTTGGCTGTGGGTTACAGGTTCTCCAAGCGTCTATCAGGCCCAACGCCCCCAGAAAGTCCGCCAATAGTCTACTAGTTGGCTCCTCAAGTTTAGTCGGGCTGGGGTCAAGCTCACCATTTAAAGCTGTATTGCAGTCGCCCCCAATCAGAATGTCACCCTCTGGCAAATTCAACACATGCGGGACGAAATCATGCAAGGTAAGGGAATGTAGTCTAGGGGGCACGTATAGGGAAGTCACATTGAGGGACTGACACTCCCACTGTCCTAAGACCATTACAAATCTACCCAAGGGATCTTGCGCAACTTTTTGGATTTGGAAAGGGAGGGAGTTGCGTATCAGGATACCCACTCCTCTATACCCTCTAGCATAACCGGCGGGAGCCACTCGTTTATAACTCCACCTATTAGGAGTGCAATAGGAAACTCCCTGTATATTTGTTTCTTGAAGTAATACAAGGTCAGGGGTGTGTCGTTTCAAGAATTGCAGTACTATACTTCGTTTGATATGATCACCCAAACCATTCACATTCCAGGAGATTAATTTGAGGCGCCCAGCAGTGCATTCATAGCATAATTGTCACTTATTCATAATGGGATCCTCACTCGTCCCCCAATAAATGTTGAAGCTTGAGATAATGCTTGTGTAAGTAGTAGGAAACTGGCAATGATACTGCTGATGAGCCTGAATGCTTTTAAGAAAGCACCATTCAATTGACTGCACTGAACATTCATAAAACCAAAAAGCAACACCCAGTGAAACACCACGAAAACCCTCCACCCTGCCTTCCGGCAACATGGCCATAGAACTGCTCACCCCCCAATTTTGCAGAGTGTGTCAGGTTTCAACTGACTGGCGCCTGCATTGTACGGGCATTGAAGGCAGGTGCGTCAGTATAGAATGGTCGGAGTGGAGCCGGGACCAAAAGACAACATCCCCCAGAATCCTCGGTGTGGAGGAAGTAAAAGAGAATTGCCCGCACGCATCCTGTTGCGTGTAATTCAGGTTTCCGGAGTTCAGAGGAGGTGGTCGGAGGACGCCGCACGTCGCGTTTTGGTTCGGCGAGTGTCGGAGGAGACGATTGGGCCGGCAACAGCGGCTGCTGTGTCAGGTAGACTTTCGTTCTGAGTGACGCGATAGCGGGCGGCTGTCTGCAGAGTGTCACTCGGTTCTTTGGATGTTAGGAGCGGAGCGAGGTGGTTGTCTGCCACGCGCTACCGTTTTCTCAGGCCCGGAGTGATTTCCAACTTCGGCAGGGACTGGAACTGCAAACTTTGTTTTCGTATCGTCTGGGAGGAAATGTTATGATAGTGTATGTGCGGGGCACTGTGGTGGCCGAATCTACGCGTCACCGTGACCTATCCTTTGCAATCAAAAGACATTTCTACTGGTAGTTTGGATAAAACATTTAATTGATCACAAACAATACGATCTACATGTTGTGACCCTGAGGAGAAGGGTAATTGATTGGAACCATACCTTATGCAAACACAGAGCGGAGGGTGGTGGTTCTTGCTTCCCACTCACTGCCGTTATCTGTCAATAAGGTTACAGTGCACATCCCCTTTCCTTGTGGATACCATTGGTCTCTTACATAGTACAGTCCTGTTGCTGTGCTTACCTAGAATCCAGCTAGTGTGTCTCTCGCCTTTTGTCATGGTATGTTGGGGCTCCAGGGTCTAGTGGAATGGAGTTTAGTGTTATAAGGCAATGTTGGTTTCTGACCTGTGTTTGTGTCCTGACAGGCTGTTTTTGGTGATAAAGAGGCGATAGAGGAGACGCATTGTCAGAACCCTTACCTTTCGTATCCCAAGGTATGCAACAGCCCTTAGCGAGATCATATGAGAGTAGTCTGTGTACATGTATACGTGTCTAAGTAAATTGTCTTTGTCGTTACAGGTATGTCCCTTCCCTGCTGATCCTTCCCTTTCCCTTCCCTGTTCTCTTTATCCCCAGCCTAATGGCTCAACTCCTCTGTGTATGCAAAACCAGAGGCGTTGTGACGATTGGAGGTGGACCATTGTAAGCATCATTCGGATTCCGTGGAGCAAAGTCTGACAGAATTACACGCCCACGAATATCGCTTCACCTGATCCGTTTGAGGCTTGTAATGGCTACTTTGGAGGATGTTTTGCAGGCTCTAGTGTTGGTCCAGCAAGAATTGGCTGCTTCTAAAACAGAGGCAGCTGTCTTGAGGGACAAGGTTGATAGGTTGAGTAGAAACCCCTTTGATGCATCGGCTTCTCAAGTACAAGTGACTATCCCCCCACCCATCCCTTTGGCTAGCCCAGAGCGGTATTCTGGTGATCCGACGAAAACCCAAGTCTTCTTGACTCAGATAATGCTGCATTTCTCCTGCAAGCCGGCCTCATTTCCAAATCATCATTCAAGGGTGGCTTTTGCCATTTCCTATTTGATAGGGGATGCAGCCAATTGGGCAGTACCCCTGGTACGAAACAATGATGCCATCTTATCAGATTGGATCGCCTTTCGTGCGGAATTCGAAAGAGTATTCGATAGACGCGCTACTACATTCAGCGCAGACAGGGAATTGCTCACCCTTAGACAGGGTAGGAGAGACCTGGTGTCTTACTTGACCGATTTTAACAGATTGGTGGCAGAAACGTCTTGGCCAGTGGAAAAGAGGATGTCCCTTTTTTATCAAGGTTTAAGAGATGGGCTAAAAGACATTATCGCCCAGATAGATCCCCAACCAGTTACATGCACTGATATGATTAACCTGACCTTGAGGTTAGATGGTAGAATAAGCGAAAGAGGTGGAGATAGAAGAAGGTGGGACAGGGTTCCTTTTGGGTCTGAACCTTCTGCACGTAAACCATTGTCTTCCTCAGAGGCTAGTGCAGAACCCATGGAGATCGGAGCGGTACGAGCACCCCTGTCTAGGGAAGAAAAAGAGAATCGTAGAGCCCTGGGGTTGTGCTTATACTGTGGGAAGAAGGGGCACTTCGTTAAAGAGTGTCCCACAAAACCAAAAACCTCAGGAGGATGGAATCGTAGTAAGAGAATAGCGGTTTCTGTAGTGGGGGCCTCTGAGACAGATACCGTGAGACCACTGGAAGTACCAAGGGAGTCTCCACCTTTGAAAATTCCTTCCCTAACTGTCCTGGCCTTGCAGGATACGGAGACGCATATCGTTCTCCCCATGAGCTTGGAGAGTCAGCTACAGACGCACCCAGTTAAGGTAATGATAGACTCCGGTGCCACGGGGAATTTTATCAATAGCAGCTTTGTATCCTCTTTGTCTTTGGTGAGAGTGACTAGAGAGACCCCTGAGGAAGTCCTGGCAGTCGATGGGAAACCTCTGGTGTCTGGTCTCATAACGGAACAAACAGATAAGATAGTGTTGTCATTCAAGGGGCAGGAGGGTCTACATAGAGAAGAACTAACCCTCAACATAATTGAAGCCCCGCAATACGAGGTAATTTTGGGGATGCCGTGGCTCAGTTACCACAACCCGTTGATCAATTGGAAAACTAAAGAGGTCAGGTTCTTGTCGGAGGAATGCAAGGAGCATCTGAATGTCTTCCGGACACCGCTGGCAGCAGCCTTGTTTATCCCTGTAGTGGTGTCCACCGCTGCTGAAAAGCAGGTTGTGTTACCCTCGGAATATCTCTGTTTCAGGGATGTGTTCAGTGAAAGTCAGGCAGAGCAGCTGCCACCACATCGGATATACGACTGTCGCATAGATCTGGTGGAGGGAGCTACACTTCCTTCCTGCCGAGTTTATGCACTGTCTGTACCTGAAACTGCACACTTGAAGGAATACCTAGATCATTATGTTGAGATAGGATTCATCAGGCCCTCGAGATCCCCTGCAGCTTCTCCTTTGTTTTTTATTAAAAAAGCGAATGGAGACTTGCGTGCCTGTGTGGATTACAGAGTACTAAATAAGAACACGGTACGTAATAGATATCCATTACCCCTCATTTCCGTCCTGTTGGAACAAGTGAAGGATGCAAAAATATACACTCGTTTGGACTTAAGGGGCGCGTACCATTTAGTGCGTGTCAGAGAGGGGGACGAGTGGAAGACCGCCTTCAAGACTCGTTATGGGCTATATGAATATACTGTTATGCCGTTTGGGCTGTGTAACGCCCCGGCGGCATTTCAGTATTTCCTTAACGATGTCTTGAAGGAGTTCGTGGACGTATGTGTTGTCGTCTATATAGACGATATTCTCATTTACTCAGGAAGGACCGAGAATCACAGACAACATGTTTCTCAGGTGCTACAGAGGTTAGGAGAAAACAAACTCTTCTGTAAACTGAGTAAATGTGAATTCAGTGTGACGGAGGTAGAATTCTTGGGAGTGATACTGAGCCCCTGTGGGTTAAAGATGGCAGAGAGAAAGGTTCAGGCGGTTCAGGATTGGCCGGTTCCCTCAAGTGTAAAGGACGTTCAGAGTTTCCTGGGATTCGCGAATTACTATCGCAGGTTCATTCCGCAGTTTTCTCAGGTAGCGTCTCCACTGTCCAAATTACTCAGGAAAGGCGTGGCCTTTAAGCATGGGCGTAAAATCCGTTCCGCTCTCGGATTTTGCGGATTTTCGGTAAATTTGCAATCCGCGAACTCTTGCGAACTTACCGAAAATTCGTAAATCCGTGCGAAGCGGATTTTTTTGCTTGGTCGCACTTGCTAACTAGAATACTATACAATTTCGCGGGAGAAAACACTTGCGAAAACGTAGATGCGGCGGGCAGCGACAATCTCGCAATTGCGAGATTTCAAAATTTGCAATTTTGCACAAGAAATCCACCAGCAGGCAGCATAAACCTTGAAAATTATGATTTTTATCAGAATAACTCCTCAGGTTGAAATTTGCCTGCACTTTTTTTTTGCAAGGAGTCCATTTGGGGGGGGGGGAGGAGGGAGGAAGTGCCCCACAGTCTCCAACTTCCTGTTCCTGTCCAGCAGGATCCTCTCAGTGCTTTCTTCATGTGCTGGTCACTTTGATTTGGATCTTGACCTGGAAGCACTCAGCAGGTGCAAAAGTTCAATCTTATCATTAGTAACCATTCCCTGTAGTGCCTGGAAGGATTACTTTTTGTGGATGCTGCTGGATATTTGGATTTTTGCAAAACTGAAAGCACTCAGCAGGTGCAAAAGTTCAATCTTATCATTAGTAACCATTCCCTGTAGTGCTTCCTGAGGGGCCCCTTCAGAGTTCAGTTGCCTACTTGCAACTATTCTATGACCCTGCTCTGACCCTCACAGCAGGCTCAGAAAAAGCAATTACAGATAAGGAAGCAGGTTCCAGCCAGGAAGTTCAAATTCAGAAACACATTAATCAGCCCCTAATTCATTTATGTCAGTTGAGACAGGGCAGGTGTGCTTTGTCACCCATAATCTACAGTGATGAACTAGAGGGTGGCATGGGTGAGCCAGAGGGTGGCATGGGTGAGCCAGAGGGTGACAGTGGTGAAATAGGGGGTGGCAGTGGTGAAACAGAGGGTGCTGTGATGAACCAGATGTAGAAACAACATGTTTGCGACCGTTGCTACCCGAAAAGTAAGTTCGCATTTGCGAACTGGTACAAAATCCTCGTGAACTGGCAGAAATCCTTGCGAACACAAATAAAAAAAAAAAAAATCCGCAAATTCGCGAGAGTTCGCCGATTTTGCGGATTGCGAATCCGTAAATACGCAATTTCGCGGATTGCCAATTCGCAAAATCCGCCCATGCTTAGTGGCCTTCCTATGGTCTACCGAGACGAATTGTGCTTTCGAGACTTTGAAGAAAGCCTTTACCACAGCTCCGATTTTGGCCCATCCCAAACCAGAACACCCATTCATAGTGGAGGCAGACGCATCTGATGTTGCGATTGGGGCCATCCTGTTACAGAGGAGTCAGGTCACAGGGCAACTACACCCCGTAGCTTATATGTCAAAAAAGTTGGGCACAGCAAAAATGAATTATACCGTAGCCGAGAAAGAGCTACTCGCCATAAAAAAGGCCTTCCAGGAATGGCATCAACATCTATGGGGGGCTGCTTTCCCGGTCACAGTGTTTTCAGATCATAGGAATCTACAGTATATGAAAACGGCCCGGAACCTCTCACAAAGACAGATGAGGTGGATGTTGTTTTTCTCGGAATATCACTTCATCATCACCTATAGACCGGGGGTAGAGAACAGGAAGGCAGATACCCTGTCCCGGCAGAATCAGGCCGGTAGCGTTCCTGGTGGTAAACCCCTAGAGGCGATTATACATCCTGGGAAGGTGGTTTGCGTTGTCCATGCAGACACCTTTTTGGATTTGGTCCGCCAAGCAAAAGCTCCAGATGCTTGGGTGATGTGGGCTGCTAGGGGTAGAGGTCACACGTTAAAACAAGGGCTACCCATGCAGGACAACAAATTGTATCTACCCAGTACAGAACTATGAAAGAAGGCGTTTGAGTGGTGCCATGATGCTTTGTTGGCCGGGCATTCAGGTGTGAGAAAGACTATAATGTTGATACAACGCCATTTTTGGTGGAAGTCTATCAGGGGAGATGTTACCACTTGGGTAGGAGCATGCGAGGAATGCGCCAGAGCAAAAAATGAGACAGGCAAAAAGAAAGGCCTGTTGATGCCTCTGCGCACACCAAAAAGACCTTGGCAGATGATCAGCGTTGACTTTGTCACAGGACTACCTCCAGATCAAGGGAACACTGCTATTCTGGTGGTGATAGACAGTCTCACGAAAATGGGGCACTTCATTCCCTGCATGAATCTCCCTACTGCTAGTCAAACAGCCCAGTTATTGTTGAGCAATGTGGTTCGTTTGCACGGTGTGCCAGAGGTTATAGTCTCGGACAGGGGCCCGCAATTCATCGCCAGGTTCTGGAAAGCCTGGTGCCAGGCCATGCAGATTCAGTCCTCTCTTTCCACTAGTTTCCACCCGCAGAACGATGGTCAGACAGAGAGACTCAATCAGACCCTGAAAAATATCTAAGGTGCTATGCGGCTGAGGCTCAGGACTCATGGGTCTCCCTGCTATGGATGGCCGAGGTGGCGTACAATAACGCCTGGCACTGCTCATTGGGGGTGTCGCCCTTTTGCGCCACCAATGGTTTTGACGCCAGAATACTTCCTGTCTGCATTCCAGAAGGGGTAGCCGATCAACCTACTGTGCTGGGGCAGATGAGCAAGTTACAGGACATGCACAAAATGATCAGGGCGCATTTGCAGAAAGCAAAAACCGAGTATAAAAAGTTCGAGGATAAACATCGGAGAGCGGGACCTTCCTATGAGGTAGGGGACAAAGTCTGGCTTTCCACTAGGAACATCCGTTTCAAATTGCGAAGCATCTTTCACCCCAGATACATTGGTCCATATGTTGTCATCAAGAGAATAAATCAGGTGGCATACAAGCTAAAGCTACCCGGTACTCTGCGGATACATCCGGTGTTCCATTGCAATCTTCTCAAACCAGCTTTCGGAGCCAGAAGGCGTGCTCCCCCCCAGTGCTTTGTGATGGCGGTTATGAGTATGTGGTACGGAGCATCAAGGACTCAAAGTACAGGAGGGGTGTGTTGTGGTACCTGGTGTCTTGGAAAGGATACTCGGCAGAGGAGGATTCCTGGGAGCCGGTGCAGAACCTCCATGTCCCTGGTGCCGTCCGAGCTTTCCATCATCGATATCCTCGACGGCCCGGCCCGGCCCTAGTAGGCGCTAGGGGGGGAGGATATACTGTCAGGTTTCAACTGACTGGCGCCTGCATTGTACGGGCATTGAAGGCAGGTGCGTCAGTATAGACTGGTCGGAGTGGAGCCGGGACCAAAAGACTACATCCCCCAGAATCCTCGGTGTGGAGGAAGTACAAGAGAATTGCCCGCACGCATCCTGTTGCGTGTAATTCAGGTTTCCGGAGTTCAGAGGAGGTGGTCGGAGGACGCTGCACGTCGCGTTTTGGTTCGGCGAGTGTCGGAGGAGACGATTGGGCCGGCAACAGCGGCTGCTGTGTCAGGTAGACTTTCGTTCTGAGTGACGCGATAGCGGGCGGCTGTCTGCAGAGTGTCACTCGGTTCTTTGGATGTTAGGAGCGGAGCGCGGTGGTTGTCTGCCACGCGCTACCGATTTCCAACTTCGGCAGGGACTCGAACTGCAAACTTTGTTTTCGTATCGTCTGGGAGGAAATGTTAAGATAGTGTATGTGCGGGGCGCTGTGGTGGCCGAATCTACGCGTCACCGTGACCTATCCTTTGCAGTCAAAAGACATTTCTACTGGTAGTTTGGATAAAACATTTAATTGATCACAAACAATACGATCTACATGTTGTGACCCTGAGGAGAAGGGTAATTGATTGGAACCATACCTTATGCAAACACAGAGCGGAGTGTGGTGGTTCTTGCTTCCCACACACTGCCGTTATCTGTCAATAAGGTTACAGTGCACATCCCCTTTCCTTGTGGATACCATTGGTCTCTTACATAGTACAGTCCTGTTGCTGTGCTTACCTAGAATTCCAGCTAGTGTGTCTCTCGCCTTTTGTCATGGTATGTTGGGGCTCCAGGGTCTAGTGGAATGGAGTTTACTGTTATAAGGCAATGTTGGTTTCTGACCTGTGTTTGTGTCCTGACAGGCTGTTTTTGGTGATAAAGAGGCGATAGAGGAGACGCATTGTCAGAACCCTTACCTTTCGTATCCCAAGGTATGCAACAGCCCTTAGCGAGATCATATGAGAGTAGTCTGTGTACATGTATACGTGTCTAAGTAAATTGTCTTTGTCGTTACAGGTATGTCCCTTCCCTGCTGACCCTTCCCTTTCCCTTCCCTGTTCTCTTTATCCCTCGCCTAATGGCTCAACTTCTCTGTGTATGCAAAACCAGAGGCGTTGTGACGTTTGGAGGTGGACCATTTTAAGCATCATTCGGATTCCGTGGAGCAAAGTCTGACAGAGTGCCTGTGTATCCAAAACAACATACTGTCTAAGGGAGAACGCTACAAGCCCAATTACCCAAGAACATGAGTACTTTCCCCCAGGACAACTATTGTGTGAGCCCAAATATATTGCGTTGATAGCAGTGAGACCTTGTTTGCAGTGAGCCCTTATTGCCGCAAAAGGCAGTTCCACAACGTTTGAAGAGCAGGTGCATTGTGCTTAATATAGAAACTTGCATATTTTATACAGCTTCCAACAGGAGAGATAAAACACTATAGGGAGCACCAACATTACATCACATAATATAGTTACCCTCTCCCTCATGGGTCACTCGAAACATTCAGTCCATTGCAGCATAGCGAAAGAGTCTGCCGCCATTATACCCAGCCAAAGGACCAATGCCGACCACAAGTGAGAGGGATAGAGGGGGCGAAGACGACCAGTTATTTTGCCACCAAGAGTCCAGAGGGAGTACAGGTGGATCGCACCTTACCCCAAAGTCCTTTGACAGGGACCCCCAAGGACAGATTGTGTCGCTGATGTCACAAATCAACCACTCCAATGCTGGCCTGGATACGGCCGAGGTGTGCCAGCTGCCCCACCAGTACAGGAGTAGGCAGCGTTTGAGGACCAAGTCAGAGCAGAGTATAATCCAATGCTCAATACCCCTTCACGTGGGTTGTCTAGGAGCTGCCACGAGGTGCATGGGCCCATCAGCTAAATTTCTTCGTCATGCACCCTCCGAGTTGCAGCGCTAAGAAGGCCTCATCTCTGCCTAGCTTACATCCTGGAGGGGGATGGGTGTAGTGTGACGAGGCGGCGCCGGTTGGCTGGACGGTGGTTGGACGATCTCACCAACCTCTTGAAAACAGGCAGATATATCAAAGCGGGGGAGGCAGAAAAGAAGGTCCCACACCTCCCCACTCACCGCTGGGAAGCAGAGAGAGGTCCCACAGCGATGTGTTGCAAACTTGTTGCGTGCAACCGGAGCCCACCCAGTGCAGCTCACCTGTTTTGGCCAACTTGTGATACATCGGGAGCTGAGAGTGAGGATCGGTCGAGGTAGTGCAGGGGGCCAGTGAATGCCCCTGAACCACAGGCGGCCCGATCCGTCACTCGGGCCCACCTCCATGACAGTGGAGTGCTGTAGATGTATGCCGGGCAACGTCGTGGCCGGAACTCCGCCCCTCTCAGGCAGACTGCTATGGAGGCGATAACTCCATTTGTGGCCGTCGGATTTTCATTCCTGATGGATCGGGTGACTCCTGAGCACCTGAGGCTCCCGATCTATTTACTCTGCGGGCTCATCGGATGGTTGTGGTGGATATAGGGGTAATATCAATTAGGCGGTGACTGGAGCTCTAAACAATTGCAGCCATCTTGGGTGTTGGCTAGCCAGGCCCCCCCTTTTTTAGCTTTTCTTAAGCATCATTAAGCATATTTCATTTTTCTTTCAACACATCTCATCACTTCTACCTTATTCATAATTTTCTCCATAATTTTCTCCAGTCACGTAAGTATTTCTCAGGTACTATTGTCAACATTTCTCTTTTCATTTGCGATACATAAATCTAGACTTACTCCTGAGGCGGAAGCCGGGAGCTGTGTTGTTTTGACCTATATACTTTTAAATCTTAAAATATAGGGGCCGATTATGATGGCGGACGGACCTGAGTCCGTCCGCCACCATAGAGCAGGAGGGAACCTCCGCATTGCCTGCGGAGTTCCCTCCTGTGCAATTAGGATGTGACCGCCACCCTGGGGGTCACATCCTCTATTTTTACCATTGCGGCGGGTGCAGCTTCAAGCCGCATCCGCCGCAATGGTAAAAATGCATACATTGCATTTGTATGCAGGAAGCGGCAGGCACCGTGCGGTGCCTGCCGATTTCTGCATACAAATGCAGGGGGGTACCACAGGTACCCCCCATGTGCACCCCCCATCCGCCCTTCACCTAGGGGGCCCGCAACGGGCACCCGCAGTGAAGTTACACATGCTTTTCCACGGCGGAAATCCCGCCGCGGAAAAGCATTTTTTAAAGCCCTTCCTAATATGGCGGACGGTGTCTGAGAGACACCGCCACCATATTAGAGCTTTTCCGCCGCGGTTGTAAGCCAACCGCGGCAGAAAAGCTGCGGACGTCAACCAGGACCCACCAGCCATCCTAATGTGGCGGTGGCTCTTTGGTGGGTCCGCTGCAGTTTTTCCGCATCCTCCGGGCTGGCGGTGGCTTCCGCCGGCCCGGAGGATGCGGAAAAACCGCAATCATAATAGGCCCCTTATTTTGGCACTTTGCTTTCCTTTTAACTTACCGCCGAATTCACCCCCTTCACTCAGCCGAGTAGGCACTGAGTTGATACACACCCACGGAGGCTGCCGGACTAATCGAGCGGCCATCTTGGGGAGCTACGCAGGGAAGCGGGCTAGTGTTTGTGACGCACTCTGCGTCAGTATAAAAGAAGGATCTTCTGCGCAAGCGTAAGACCTAAACTTACTCCTGAGGCAGGAGCCGGGAGCTGTGTTGTTTTGACCTATGTACTTTTAAATCTTAAAATTTATTTTGGCACTTTGCTATCCTTTTAACTTACCACCACATTCACCCCCTCACTCAGCCGAGTAGGCGCTGAGCTGATACACGCCCACGGAGGCTGCCAGACTAATCGAACGGCCATCTTGGGGAGCTAATCAGGGAAGTGGGCTAGTGTTTGTGATGCACTCTGCGTCTGTATAAAAGAAGGATCCTCTGCGCAAGCGTGAGCGCTAGACTTACTCCTGAGGCAGGAGCCGGGAGCTGTGTTGTTTTGACCTATGTACTTTTAAATCTTAAATTTTTTTTGGCACTTTGCTATCCTTTTAACTTACCGCCGCATTCACCCCCCTCACTCAGCCGAGTAGGTGCTGAGCTGATACACACCCATGGAGGCTGCTGGACTAATCGAGCGGCCATCTTGGAGAGATACGCAGGGAAGTGGGCTAGTGTTTGTGACGCACTCTGCGTCAGTATAAAAGAAGGATCCTCTGCGCAAGCGTGAGACCTAGACTTACTCCTGAGGCAGGAGCCGGGAGCTGTGTTGTTTTGACCTATGTACTTTTAAATCTTAAAATTTATTTTGGCACTTTGCTATCCTTTTAACTTACCGCCGCATTCACCCCCCTCACTCAGCCGAGTAGGTGCTGAGCTGATACACACCCATGGAGGCTGCTGGACTAATCGAGCGGCCATCTTGGGGAGATACGCAGGGAAGTGGGCTAGTGTTTGTGACGCACTCTGCGTCAGTATAAAAGAAGGATCCTCTGCGCAAGCGTGAGACCTAGACTTACTCCTGAGGCGGAAGCCGGGAGCTGTGTTGTTTTGACCTATGTACTTTTAAATCTTAAAATTTATTTTGGCACTTTGCTATCCTTTTAACTTACCACCGCATTCACCCCCTCACTCAGCCGAGTAGGCGCTGAGCTGATACACGCCCACAGAGGCTGCCGAAACTAATCGAGTGGCCATCCTGGTGAGCTACACAGGGAACCGGGCTAGTGTCTGTGACGCGTTCTGCGTCAGTATAAAAGAAGGATCCTCTGCGCAAGCGTGAGACCTAGACTTACTCCTGAGGCGGAAGCCGGGAGCTGTGTTGTTTTGACCTATGTACTTTTAAATCTTAAAATTAATTTTGGCACTTTGCTATCCTTTTAACTTACCGCCGCATTCACCCCCTTACTCAGCCGAGTAGGTGCTGAGCTGATACACGCCCACCGAGGCTGCCGGACTAATCGAGCGGCCATCTTGGGGAGCTACGTAGGGAAGCGGGCTAGTGTTTGTGACGCGTTCTGCGTCACCAACCTGTCTAACTTCAGACCAATTTCATTGCTTCCCATTTTATCGAAGACCCTGGAGAGGCATATTAATACTCAATTAACACATCTGGTGGAGAGCTCGGTTTACTTACATCCGTCCCAATCAGGTTTTAGAGCGCATCATTCGACTGAAACCACACTTCTAGGAGTCACCGAGAGTCTGCGACACAGTGTCGATCGCGGAGAAACATCCGCCCTTATTCTTCTCGACTTAAGTGCGGCGTTCGACACTGTGTCCCATTCCATCCTCCTCGCGACTCTCCGGTCCCTGGGAGTAGAAGGTGCGGCTCTAGCCTGGATAGCTTCTTTTTTAAAAGACCGCACTTTTCAGGTGTTTTCTGCTTCTGCTTCTTCTACAACCTACCCCTCGGCGTATGGTGTTCCCCACTGGTCGATACTCAGTCCCCTGTTATTTAACATTTACGTAAGACCTCTAGCCACTATTGTGGAGGAGGCGGGTCTTACACTGTACTCCTACGCCGACGACTCACAGATCATCTTTTCTCTTTCTAATAAAGAGTGCAACAATACCTCTGCTCTGAAAGAAGGTCTGATCTGTGTCTCTAAATGGATGAAGAGTAACTTCTTGAAGCTCAACGGTGACAAAACTGAGGTTGTGATTTTGGGTAAGAACAAAGATCTCTGGGGCCCCTACCATTGGCCCACTGATATGGGACCTACCCCGCAACCGGTATCCGCAGTTCGCAATCTTGGGTTTCTCATTAATGAGAAACTCACAATGAGACAGCAGGCTGTAAAGGTGGCCTCCATCTGTTTTGCCACCTTGAGATGGCTACAGAAGATCTTGTGGATGTTGCCCCTTTCCACACGAAGAACGGTAGTCCAGGCGCTGGTTGTTTCCCGCCTCGACTATGGCAACGTCCTATATCTCGGAGCCGACCTAACAACCATAAAAAAAATCCAGGTTGTGCAGAACGCTGCTGCCCGATTGCTCTGCAACGTTCCTAGGAGAACATCTGCTACTACAGCACTTCGTGACCTTCATTGGCTTAAAATCCCTAACAGAATTAAATTTAAAGCCCTGTGCCACGTTTTTAAAATCAAACACGGCTCAGCCTCAAAATACCTTCAGGGCCTCATCCAGGCCTACAAACCCAGCCAAACTCTAAGATCATCACTACATGGTGACTTCTCTGTTCCCAGATTTAGGCTGGCAAACATGGGAGGCCGCTCTTTTGCCCATCTAGGTCCTAAATTCTGGAACATTCTTCCTGTGACCCTAAAGACAGAAACCAATCTTCTCCGTTTCCGTAAGGGACTGAAAACTTGGCTCTTTCAGCAGTAAGTTGTTGCCCTGTAAAAATCAGCTTGCTAGTCTTCCTCCTTCAGTCTGTCCCTGAGCGCCGGGAAACCCACTGCGGGTAGCTGCGCACTTTAGAAGTTTAAATAAATAAAATAAATAAAAATAAAAGAAGACGGGTATGCCTCCGCGCAGCGGACGCGAATTGCGGACGCACCGTCAACGCGCCAAAGGAGCGCCAAAAGAAAGCCCGTCTGCGCCCGTCCACGCCAGGACGGGCCCAGGGTCCAGTATCCTGTACAAACCCCCTCCGGGAAGGTTAGCTACAATAAGGAGCAGCTAATGGGACTCAGAGGGGAGAGAAATATCAGATGTTAACACATTCTGTCTTTTGAAAAAGCACTGAACTCCTGCCCGCGCTGCAATTTTGAACTCATACCTCTTGAACCTCCTCAGTTAAAAATTGCGAAAGAAAAATCGTATTCTGTAGCACTTCTTAACTGCCGCTCCCTTCCCAAACTTGCGAGTGAATTATGCTTGCTTTTAGAAGAAAGATGCCCTGATGTGCTCTTTCTAACAGAAAACTGGACGAATGCAGACTCTGATCCCGATGTAGTCCGGGCTCTACTTCCCAATTATGCCATCATTAGACAAGATCGGGATAGTGGTCGGGGTGGGGGGATTGCAATTATTTATAAAAATAGCTATAGCTGCAGGTCAACAAACTGCCTCCTATCAGAGTTTGAGAGCGTTTCGTTTTCTATTAGTTTCTCCCCTACCTGTACCTTTTTTTTTTTTTTTTAATCTGTTTTATTGAAACACTTGATATACAGTTACATTGCTTGTGTGTATAATTCAAAGGGGAAACAACGATTTGAGTAGCTCTTACATTATCTGAGCGAATGTTGACGACGGTTGAAAACCCAATAAATGCACTTATTAGCGAATAACACCAACATTTGAAATGGGTACAGTCTCTGCATGCACCATAATGGACACTTCATCATCGTATTACAACTGAGTTCGCAGTGCCGACCCCACCAGAATATCTGGTTCCACCCTTCTATACGGGCATTCTCGTGGCCAGCTGTACCCCTGTTGCCCACAACCCTCCGGCCAGTGATACAGTGAGTTGTTCCTCAATGGTGTATACGTCAAGCAGGCCCGGTTCCGAGCGATCTATATGAGTGCCGTGGGCGGCTAGCTCGTTCAGAGTGGCATCGCGGTGTGGTAGAGGGTTGCGGCAGGGGCCGTCATGTGTGCTACAATCTCGTGTTTGGTCGTCGTGTGTAGAAAGGTAGGGAGAAAAAAAAAAAAAACCCTGGTCTGAGAAAGGCAGATCCAACTCAGTCAGTCGGGGGGTAGCAGACGCTGCAATTATCTCAGACCCAACCGGGGGAAACAGAAAAGAAATTGGGGGTGTAATGAACCTTAACTCGGGAGGGGGGAGGGGGTGCTGCTGTATGGGTCCTGACGTGCGAGGTGCGGGTAGAGTGGCTACTCAGGGTGCTGGCGTCTAGTGTTCGCGGGGCGACGGTGCGGGTGGTGTGTGGAGGCTCTAGGGCGCGGGGCGGGGCCACGCCGTTGGAGTCAGCCGTGTGTGTGGTCCCTTCCGACTGGGGGGGGTGGGGGGAAGATGTGGGAGGAGGGGGGGGTGCCGGGTGGGGAGGGGAAGGGCCGAGAGAGAGGCTGCGGGGGTCGTAGCTCGTGTCTATATGTGTATGGCTCTAGTCTGTCCTTGTTGCTATGCATCATTCTACCCTAATGTGTCTTTTCATTCCATCGGGAGGGAGGGGGCCGAGTGGGTTAGCATCTCACATTACCCCTTTGTTGTGGCAGGCCCTGGTGAATGCCTTTAGGAAGCCCTCCCAAATCTGGGCTATCGGGATGGCCCTCCGTCCCGCTGTTTCCTCCCTGCGCAACACCGTGCCCTCCGCGGTCGCCCAGTATATAAGGGAGGCACTCCAGTGTTTCGTCTGTGGTGGGTCCGCGGCTTTCCAGTGACGTGTTACGAGCCTTTTGGCGGTTATCAGTCCCAGATCCCAGAACCTCGTGTGGGCTTTATTGTGTTTTGTTCTGGTAAGCAGGCCCAGCACACGGGTGTCCCAATCGTGACGAAGTTCCATTGCCGTCCCTTTCGTCAACAGTGCAGTGACACCGTGCCAGTACGTCCGCAGTTCGGGGCATGCCCACAGCATATGTAGGAGATCTGCATTTAGCAGCGCGCATCGCGGGCAGCTGGAGGTATCTAGGCCGAAATAACGGTTGATCTTGTCCGGGGACAGGTATGCCCTGTGTATGATGTAGAACTGTATTATTTTGAATCTCGAGTTGCGGGGAATGTGTCGTGGGCCTTCCAGGATCCTCTCCCACTCCTTATCTGACCAGTCCCTCCCCCTATCAGTTGTCCACCTGTCTCTTAGTGACTGTAGTGAGCTTGTAGTGTGGGTCCGTAGCGCTTGTGTTAGCCAGTGTATAACGTGCGACCCTGCCCCCATAACGTGTAAGTATTGTATCAAGAGGTGTGTCTGAGGTTCCTCGGACATGTCGCCCCAGTGTTTCATTAGGACCCGGATCAAAGATGCATGGAACAGGAACTGTCCAGCTGGCAGTCCGGGATTCTCCACTAGCCTCTCGAACAGGACCAGGGCGCCGTCATCATATAGGTCCGCCATTGTCTCTAGTCCCACCCGTACCCAGTCGTTCAGGTGCGCTGCAGTCACCACACCCCCAGGTCTAGGCGTTCCTTCCAGCGGAAGGGCTGGGGCGTAGGGCGCAGTCTCCTTAGTTAATTTTAGTGCACATTTGTAGCATCGCAGTGCCACTGCGAGGTGCAGTTGCTTCCCGCGAGCTGCGCCGTTCAGGGGGTGGAATATAGCGAGAGCCTCCGCCTGAGTCAGGGCCGGGGTCGCCGAGGCCGTGTTGTGCAGGTTTCTTCCCGCGAGCCAGGCTACCACCCACTGGAGTTGTGCGGCGAGATAGTAATGTTCCTGGTTCGGGACCGCAAGTCCCCCTGAGGACGTCGGGGCATACAATTTCTTCAGGGCCACCCTTGGTCTCCCTACATTCCATATGAGTGTTCGCACTAAAGTCTCCAGGTCTTTGAAGACCCGAACTGGGACATACACCGGTATGTTCGAGTAATAGTAAAGGAGTCTAGGTAAGACTATCATTTTCGACAGGGTGATTCTGGCCGGGACATTTAGCGGGAGCGTGCTCCAGAAACGTATCTGGGCCCGCAGGGAGTTGATGGCCCGAGTCAGGTTTCCATCCAGTATATCCGCCGTATTCCTGTAAATGTGAATGCCCAGGTACTTGAAGGTGTCGGCATACCAAGCCAGCCTCGTGTCCCCTAATTGCACTGCGCACTCCTGCATATCTGGGTGGAAGGGGTAAACCCCAGATTTCCCCCAGTTAACCCTCAGGCCCGAGTGGGTTGTGAATGCTCGGAGGGCACCGGTGAGCCCCGGGGGTATCTGCGTGAGGTCTCTGACGTAGAGGAGCAGGTCATCGGCATATAGCGAGACCGCCTGTATGCCATCCGTCAATGGGATGCCCCACTCGGTACCCTGCATCCTCAGCAACTCCGCCAGTGGCTCCATAGCCAGCGAGAAGAGCAGAGGCGACAACGGGCAGCCCTGACGCGTGCCCCGCCTTACCTGTATGGAGTCCGATAGGAGGCTCCCTATCCGGACACGAACGGTAGGTGTTTGGTATAGGAGTCCCACCATGGCCAAATATGCGTCACCCAGACCAAACTTCTGCATAACCGCTCTGAGATACGGCCACTCTACCGAGTCAAATGCCTTTTCCAGATCTAAGACTATACAACCCGATTGTGGCCAAGGACCCCTCGCGTATTCCTGCACCCTGAACAAACGACGGATATTGAGGGAAGTGCTGCGTGTAGGTACGAATCCGTTCTGGTCAGGGTGGACCAGGGCAGGTGCATATTGGGCCAGTCTCCTCGCTAGCGTGGACGCCAATATTTTATAGTCAGTGTTGAGGAGGGCGAGTGGTCTATACGAGCCCAGTAGTGATCCCTCCTTTCCCGGTTTTAAGAGGGAGACCAAGGTGGCCTCAATCAGAGAAGGAGGCAGAGAGGAGTCGTCCAATGCCGTCTCGTACAGTTTAACGAGCTCAGGGATCAGGAGGTCCAGGTACGCTTTATAGAACTCCGCTGGGAGCCCGTCGGGGCCAGGGGACTTTCCGTTGGAAAGCGCCGCTATGACCTCCCGGAGTTCCTCAGAGTGAGTGGGCGCCGCTAGGGCCGCGCATTGGGCATCGCTGAGTGACGGCAGCGGTACCTGACTGAGATATTCCTCCGTGTCCGGGGCGGGGGTGGGCAGGTAAGAGCGATACAGTGTTTTATAATGTGCGGTAAATGCTCCATGAATCTCCGATTGTGTGTGCAAGGGCGCCCCATCTGCGTCCAGCACTTTCGTGATTGGTTTCGTCCGTTCCTCTCTGGCAATAAGCCATGATAACAACTTACCGGGTTTGTCCCCCCCTGTCGTGGGTGCGTGCCGCGTGCGCCGCATAATTCAGGCATCTGAGCCTTTCTAGTAATCTTTCGTGACTCGCCTTCGCAGTTTGGAGCCCAGTGATGTTCCCTCTAACCGAGTCCCGTTCATGTCGGCTCAATTCCTCTTCTACCTTCTGCAGGTCCCTCTCCACCTGTCGTTTAAGATTTCCCTGCGTGCCCAGGCATTGTCCCCTCATGACTACCTTGAACGCCTCCCATTCTATTTGTGGAGAGGTGGTAGAACCCGCATTTTCCTCGAAGTAATGTACGATATGCGTAGACAGTGAATCACGGAAGGGTGCATCCAGTAGGAGGTCTGGCTGTAGTCTCCAGTTGGGGACAGTGGGACGAGCGCTTGTCCATGAGATCGTTAGCATGTGTGGATTGTGGTCGGAGTGAGTCCTACCCATGTAGTGTGCTTCTATTACTAACGGGAGTAAGTCATCCGTGAGCATGTATCTGTCCAAGCGGGTGTGCAGGGTGTGGGCTCCTGAATAGTACGAATACACCTTGGCGGTTGGGTTCCGGTGGCGCCACACATCATACAAGTTCCAGTGTGAGGCCCAGGCTACAAGAGCTTTCATGGCGCCCACCATCGGTGCATTGGGTAGCGGTGGGAAGGAGTGGTCCAGTGTGGTGTCTAACACGCAATTATAATCCCCCCCAGCACCCAGGGAATCCCATGCCACTGTGCCAGAGTTGTGGATACTGTCTCGAGGAAACCCTGCTGATCCGTGTTGGGGGCGTATAGTGACGCTAGCACCAGCGGTTTCCCATCTAGGCGTCCCTTCACTGCCACCAACCTCCCCTCCTTGTCTATGTGTGAATCTTCAACGTCAAACGGGATCCCCGGTCTTACCCATATCAATACCCCCCTGGCGTAAGAGGAGAACCCCGTCGCGTAGACTTGGCCACGCCATCGCCTACGGAGGGTGTGCACCTCAGGGGCTGTTAGGTGTGTCTCCTGAAGGAATGCTATCTGCACTTTGTGCCTCTTTAAGTATGAATATATCATGTACCTGCGTGAAGGTGTATGTATTCCGCGTACATTCCAAGTACATATTTTTACCTCAGCCATTAGTATTCAACAAGTCAGTTACACTCACGCTCCCCCCCGTTCCGCACACCCCCCCAGGGAGTTTTCCATCATCCAATCCCAGAACCTCCCCACACTCGTCCGTATAACACCAGAAAGAGTCTAGCGAGCACCACATCAGACCCTGTATGCAGCATATCACAATAGGGAGAAGGAGGGTGAACATGAACTGGGGAAAATACCATAGGGTCGGTTGCCGAACGTGCAGCCGTCCAAACATTCTACAAAAAGTATGTACAATCCAGTCTGGGGGGTTGCTGCCCATCACGCAGGTTAGGTGGCCAATGAGTGTCAGCTGAACGTGAAAGCGTGAGTGCCCATTCAGGGGGGGAAGAAGTATAGGACCAGGCGGCCATCGGACTGGCCCACCGCCAGTTACGTTGTGTGGTCATAGAGGCATGAGGACACAACACTGTCTAGGTTCGGAGCCGGTGACCATTGCCCACCCAGAGGGACCCTTGCCATGTCGTGCCCCATGAGGTGTGAGTGCCACAGGGCGTTTGTTTCGCGATAGGCTACTGTGAGTGTGGCACAGTCTCAACTTACTGCGTGTTCAGCGTTCACCTTCACCGGGAGGAGCTAGGTCAATGCTCCCGCTGCACTCGGTCGATCAATGTCTCCCGGTCAACTCCCTCCAGTGCTTCAGGACCGTCGATTCGCAGGTGCAAGGGCAGAGGGTGGGGGGGAGAGTGGAGCAGGACTCTGAGAGTGCCGGGGGTGCGGCACTCCAGTAGCCAAATAGGTCCGACGTTTGTGGGGTGATATCTGGCAGCCCACTCGAGATTTGTGAGTCCGGAAGACCATAGATCGCCTCGTCGTCGCTCGGTGACATCCTGGGGCTGGTGGCAGTCGGGGAGCGCTGGGACGGGGAGCCACTGAGCTCCGAGGCCATCCGCAGTGCCTCCTGTTGTTCCCGGCGCATTTCCTCCTCCGGTGGACTCGCACTGTGCTGAGTGCCGCTTGCCGCAGGGGAGGGTGACCCGGCACCACGTCTCCTTTTGGATCTCCTGCGTCTCCTTGACCTGTTCGGGTTTCCTGATCTCCCCGTGTTCTTGTCCGTCCCGTTGTCCAGCCAGGCTTCCACGTCTTCCGAGGAGTCAAAGAAGTGCGTTTTCTCATTCACTATCACTCTTAGTTTCGCAGGGAAGAGGAGGGAGTACGTAATCCTAGTTGGCGCAGCCTCCGCTTCACTATCAGGAAGGAGTGTCTCTGGCGCTGCACCTGAATCGTGTAGTCCGGGAAAAACATTATATTTGCATTTTCCACCTGTATGGTGCCGAGTTTACGGGTTTCTCTCAGGACAGCATCCCGGTCTCTGTAGTTCAGGATGCGGATGAGAAAAGGACGCGGGTTAGAGCCGGTCTGGAGTGGCCTGGTCGGGACTCTGTGTGCCCGTTCCACCACGAAGTGCGGCGAGAGGGTGCCTTCCGGCAACAGGGTGCGTAGCCAGTCCTCCACATGTGTGGCCGGATCCCTTCCTTCCCATTTTTCGGGCAGACCCACTATGCGGACGTTGTTGCGTCTCGCCCATCCTTCTGCATCCTCCGCCCTGTCCTCCAGGAACTCCACCCTGTTGAGGAGGTCTTTTATCTGTTTGTCTGACTGGACAACCCGAGGCTCCAGGCCAGTCACTGAGGTTTCCAGGGTTTTGGTGCTCTCCTACCTGTACCTTTTCAGGGATTCTGTTATATCGTCCACCTGGAGCCCACGCTAATTTCTGCAATGCTCTTCCAGACATTGCTATAAATTGCGCCAGCCTTACTCCTAATTTCTCTATTTTGGGTGATTTCAATATCCACCTTGATGAACCTAATATTCCCTCCTCTCAAGACCTTGTGGCAGGTCTAGAGGTGCTCCATTTAAAACAAATTGTCACGGGCCCCACACACATAACAGGTCATCTGCTCGATCATTTCTTCACCAATCTTGACAATATTATTTTGACTGACTCCATTATTGTCCCTTGGTCAGACCATGTCCTTCTATCTTTTAGCTGGTCCCCTTCTGTCCCGGCACAGCCCGTCATAAAAATTAAAAAATCGAGTCGTATTTGGTCTAAGCTTCCAGTCGAAAACTGGGTAACGAATCTTAATATTTCTCCTCCGGCATTTTGCTCTAATCCTATTATGGCAAATGCCTCTTTTAATACATGGTTGGAGTCCTCCCTGGATCTTACTCTTCCTAAAACTGATCTGTGTCATCGCATTGGCATTAACAAAAAAGCGTGGTACACTCTTGAATTAAGAATACTTAAACAAGCCTGCAAGCAGTCTGAAAGGAAATGGAGGAAGGACTTCTCCGAGGTCAGTAAGGGCAAATATAGTTCCACATTGCGGATTTATAAAAATAAAATAAAAACTGCACAATCTAGCTATTATCAGGAGAAGATAGCCTTGGCTTCCAATTCCCCTAGGGAAATGTTCAAAATGTTCAAATCCTTGGTCACTTCTCCAGGCCCTCTCGCAGAGCCATAAAACTCACAGAAATGCTGTGATGAGTTAGCACATTTTTTTGCCACTAAGGTTGCCAATATTTATTCGTTGTTTCAGCAGGTGGAGTCTAAATTATCCTTGCCCCCACTCGACCTTCATGAAGGATTGATGGAATTTGCTCCGCTTGATCTATCCATTCTGCAGCGACTCCTGCGGAATCTTAAATATGACTCCCCGGCTGATGCCGCTCCTCCACCATCCTCAAGTTGGTCTCATAAACTGTTGCTCCAGTTATCCGGGATGTAATCAACTCCTCTCTTGCAGCCGGGTTGGTCCCTCCTTTATGGAAACAGGCAAGAGTGAAGGCACTTCTAAAGAAACCTAATTTAGACCCTGAGGAATGGGCGAACTACCGTCCCATTTCCCTGTTACCAGGTATTGGTAAATTGGCTGAAAAGCATGTTAATTCTTTACTATCAACATTCGTTGAGAATAATAAAGCCCTGCATTCTACCCAGACGGGCTTTAGATGCAAGCAGGGCACCGAGACGGCCTTTATTGCCGTAGTTGAAGATGCTAGGAAAATCGTGGATTCCGGAAGCTGCGCTGCCATTATTTAATTAGACCTCAGCACTGCCTTCGACACGGTAAATTATTCTATCATGATTCAGAGACTGAGCAACGTGGGGGTATCAGGATTGGCCCTGATGTGTCTGCAGTCCTTTCTCATGGATAGAACTTTTGCTGTGTTTGAGGATGAGGCAATTTCAAAATAGATCCCTCTGCCGTACGGCATTCCCCAGGGATCCTCATTAAGCCCCACCATGTTTAATATCTACAAGAGGCCCTTGGCTGAGGTTTTACTTCCCTGGGAGGTCCAGTTGGTCACATACGCTGATGATACTCAGTTGGTGGTCTCCCTTTCCCGGCATGACTCACATGACAATAACCTGACTTCCTGTTTAACCAAAGGACTTGAATGGATGGATTCATCCTTTCTTAAACTTAATGGCACCAAAACCGGAATTATGATGTTAGGACATATGGCCTCCACCAATTTAGATTCTTGGTGGCCTAGTTGTCTGGGCCTGCCCCCTTCCCCCAAAAATCTAATTAAGAGTCTTGGTGTTTGGCTTGATCCTCATCTTAGTTTTCTTGTACAATCTCGTAAGGTGGCTGCCACCTGCTACAGCCTGATTAGACTTTTGAGGAAGATCCGTTGTCTCCTCCCTTATGCAGCAAGACTTCTTCTGGTCAGTCACTTATTTTATCGCGCCTTGATTACGCGAATGCAGTTTATCTGGGCGCCCCTCAGGGAACTATCAAAATCCTGCAGATTGTTCAGAACTGTGCTGCTCGACTGCTAATGGATGTCCCTAAGCAGAGTTCAGCCAAATCAGCCCTACATCAGTTGCACTGGTTGCCAGTACAGTAAAGGATGTGGTTCAAGGCCATGTGCACTGTTCATAAGTCCATTTCCGACAATGGACCAACCTTGATCCAGCCTATGTTTCAACTCCATCAGATCACCCGGACTCTTAGATCGAACCATAACAAATTTCTGAAAGTCCCTAGGAATAAACGGGCACGGATGGGTGGCCGACGTTTTTCACTACATGCTGCAAAACTCTGGAACCAACTCCCTGACTCCATTCGGTTGGAACCTAAGTATCTCAGTTTCAGGAAATCATTTAAACCCTTCCTTTATCCCTGAACAGTGAGGAATGACTAGGTGTCTGGATGCGCTGGGATGCCCTCGGGTAGCCATGCGCTATATAAATGCGTATTCACTCATTCATTCATAAATCAAGTTTTTCAAACACTCTGCATGCATTTACGATGCAGTTTGAAGTCTTACATTTTCATCTTAACCAGTTATCATGTCATCATTAAGGAACATTAGTCGTAAATATGGATAATAGAGAGAATTGCTAGAGGCACATATTTTTCCAACATTGCACGCTCCATAAATTCCCCTTGATGGCGAATCAAGCCATCACACAATCTTATCTTTAGATCTTATCTGCTGTCACATTTAGAATGCAGTTGTCTTGATTAGTTTTAATCTGGCTTGTACAAGATTTTTCATGTTATCGTAATATCCACATTGTTTATCTTCTACTTCTGCTTTACTTCTCTTTCTTCCCTTTGCCTCTTCTTTCTTAACCCCTCTTCATTTATTTATATATTAGTACAATAATCAGTAAGTCAATAGCAATTGTTAATAGTGGCGTCCGTATTTTGCATACTAAGCTCTTTCCCAGTGCTGCAAACCAACATCCCACAGATGAAAAACTCTTTGCAACTTTTTCCCAGGCACCATCGGCTTTTAGTTCAGTTAGTTATTTCCTTATGTTAGTAATGTTGCTAATATAACCCTTCAAGTCTCGACTTTTATCAGGGATATAAGTGCAACGTTGTTGAACCTTTAACATTCAACAGACTCTGCCTTCTTTTGCTAATAACACGTCTAAAGCAAGACGATTTTGTAAAACCATCAATCTAATCGCAACCATTTCAGTATCTATTACTTAAAATCCACCAAGAGTGTCAGTAAATAATCTATCCACCACTGTTGACAATTTACGAATTTTGTGCGAGTTCAATATTACCCAAACTGAGGGCATTATTGCTCCAAAAATATCTTCAACAATTTTTGCAGCACTTACTCACCTTATTAAGCGTGTAGGTTTCTTTTAATTGATTGTTTTCACTCACATGGTATATTTTCCGGAAAATAATTCCCACATAACAACTCCCATGCCCCTGTCTGGGCAATTTATAATAGGTGTTTTTCCCACAGACAAACTATGTACTCCCGGAAACACTGGATCCAGGCCAGCTAAAAATAATCCCCAACTTCCCATTAATAGGAAGTTATGTTCACATTCACTGCAACTAATGAATTTCTTGTTTTGCTCTGTTTTGGGTCTTATTATGCAAAGCTTCTCTTTATGTTCCCAATCCAGAGTCATTGCAGCGTATGTATCCCCCTTTTTTATAATCACCCTCTCAATGTACCCATGGTGGTATTCTTCGTTGCTTTTCAGCTTTTCCATTTATTTCCTCACGCCGATCTTCTACTGAATTAAGAATCATTTTCTACATTATGTAAAATACATATCAAGTTGTGGTGATGTGCACATACAGTATCAATTGGTGTTTGGTGGAAAAATTCCCCTATAATTTCAGCATTATGTGCAAGAAGCACCATATTTAAATTTCTTTTAACTGGAACTTCTGGAACTAGTAAATCATAGTTAGAATAATAGTACTGAAACTCTCCTTTTCCATAAAATAAACTAGTTAGTACTCTACATGATGTACCATAGGTTAACGGAGGGCAGTGATAGGTTACACCCTCTGACACACAAGTAGGTAGTTGCATGCACACATAACAATCTTTTGACACCGTGTCCACGTACTCATACAGTAATTTAAAAAAGTCATTAATAGACTGGTTATGGTGTCGTTCAGCATCTATTAATTCATTAGTCATTGCATTTTCTTCATGCACACTCATTAGTCTAGTAGCCGTAAACACATGCGGATTAGTATTGGAATAAACGTGATGAGGTAGATTTAATATAATTAATAATAAAACAAACACTAAAATAAAAGCAGCTAAAAAGCAAGCACATATGTGTTCATGCCTTAGTGACAACTGGTTCAGATTTTCCATCTCCGTGGTAGAGATACTCAAATTTGAATATTATGCTTTGTAGCGTAGAGGTTTATCGAAGAAGCCTTTTCAATGCGTTATTCACGTTGCCTCTGTACCTTTATTATTATTTTTTGTTGTTTGCCATTTATTTTTTTAACCACTCTTTTTCACATGGTTTTTGTGAGTTGCAATCCTTGAAGCAAAATGCGTAATATTCTTATTCCCAGTTGTTTACGGCAGCTAGATGTGTCCACTCTGGAGCTGCATATTTCTTACTTGGTGTTCTTGTTCTCTTTGATCTGCGCATTGCAGTTTCTTCTCTGTCTGTGTCACTTTGCTCAGACTGTCTGGAGACTTCGATGACCATTTCTGGTGTTTTTCCTGTGGTTAAAACGCGCCTCAGCCTTTCAGATTTTCTGGGCCATCAGTCGCTTCTTCTCACTCATTTTTCTGCTTCACTGTGTACGTTATCTGAGTCAATATTTTGCCTAGTTACATCCCTTTCTCCATGTCCCTCGTTGCCATTTGGGATCAACCCTTCCTGACTCTTTTCTGAACCAGTATTTCGAAACCTAGTAGCTAGTGCACCCTCTACTTCATGCCTAGTCTGTATAGGACGTTTCTCTGTGACCACCGATACATCTACAACAGGCTCTGTACTTTCAAGTGGACATGGGACTGGATGAGTGTGTGCAGCATGCACCAAATTAGGCAGACCACCACATTTCACAGCAGGTCTGGTAACAAGTATCACTTGAAAAGGGCCACGCCAAAGAGGTTCCAAGCAACGTTTCGAACGCGCTTCTTGACTAGTACCCAGTCACCTGGGCACGAGTCATGACACTGCTCTTTCTGGCCGGTTGTTGTGGCATCTCCAACCTGGTCTGACACAGAATGAACCACATCAGCCAATCCTTTACAATAATCAAGTACCAAGTCATCAGCAATATTTAAAAGCTGATTTGCTGGGACTGTGGGCTACCTAATAGCCCTCCCCATAATTAGCTCATGAGGGGATATTCCAGTTCTTCTGTCTGAGATGCTTCGCAAACTCATCAACATCAAAGGTAGTACATCTGGCCATTTCAGGGTTGTGGATGCACACACTTTTGGCAGTCGGGATTTTAGCATTCCATTCGCTAGCTCAACTACGCTTACCACCTCTGGCCGATAGGCACAGCGTGACCATTGTTCAATTTGAAAGCCAGCACAAAGCACTCATATCACTTCGTTATTGAAGTGAGTTCCTCTATACGATTCCAAAGATGCTGAAAATCCGAACCTAGGTATAAGCTCTCTAAGAAGCAGTTTAGCCATGGTTAGACTGTCAATGCGTCTTGTTGGGTAGGCCTCCACCAAACGAGAAAACAAACAATCACCAGAACATATTTCAAGCCATTACAAGGAGGCATGTCAATAAAATCTAATTGCCTGCGAGTTAAAGGCCCTCCTGATTTTCCAATGTGACTCATACTGACCACAGTCGTTCTTCCTGCATTTTGTTCTTATCTCACACACCTCTGACACAAACTTTCCGCAATGTAAATGAATCTAGGATTGTACCACGTTTGACTAAAGAGGCACAACATTGCATCTCTTCCCAGAAGTGCAGGATTGTCTTTTTTTGACTAGAGGGTAGCTGTTCCTAGGAAAGAGCTGACCAGTCCGGCCGCTAGAAGGACAAGTGACAGGGACTCTGTCAAGGATTGTGGGTAAGATATTCTAAAGGGGGGTATTCCTCCTTGTTAAGGAAGTACCCTCACACACCCAAATGGGTGTCATGCTTCATCATTGGGCATTGCTCCTTGTGGTGTTGGCGCTGCAGTTCCCTATGGGCCCCGCAAGAGGGCTCTTTGTCAGAGATCTTTTAAAGGAACGCCGCAGTGGTGAGTGCGGGAAGTGGTGCTCCTGAGTTGAAAATATCACACTAGTACCCTGGAGAAACTTTATTCTGGGGTCCGTGTGATATGGGTAAAAACTGGAGTCAAGAGGAATACTCTTGACAGGGTAGTCAGAATAGGGAATATTTTACTTCTGCGTATTTTAGTGCTAGTGGTGATAACAACTGATGGTATCAGGTCGACATGTTTCACGCCTCTCGTGGTCCCTAATGGATTCAGTGGCGTGCAAAAGTGTGTAAAGTGAAGTACAAGGGTCTGGGACGACGACACCGAGTGAACCCTGTAATGATACCTAGATTCAGGTGTGGTCGGGGTGACTCTGCACTCAAACGGATCTGACTACTTTAGTTGAAAAATCCAACTTAGAGAGGAGAAAAAGAGAGAGCAACAACACTTGTCCATAAGAATGACAGTGTGACATAGAGAAGTAAACCTGAAAGGATACGGTGTAATCATATTCATTGCATGGTTGCGGGATTTTTAGATGAGGGTAAAATTAACACCTCTTTGGTGCAAAATAGCAGTGCAAAAATGCTTAGTTTGACTTCCCGTGAAAAAATCACGTTACCTGCCCTCTGCTGCTCAATCGCCGGTGGGAGGGCGGAACACTGTTACTGCTTTTAACAACATCGATCTTCCCATGTGTCAGCTCCCGGGTTCGGAGTGACGTGGGGGAACAGCACATGTAGTGGCGCTCTCATATAGAGAGCAGGGTGGCCATATTTGGTGCATTGCCTGTACTGTGGAATGACGTAGGGGAGCAGCACGTGTCGCGGCGCTTGTACTTAGGAAATATGGTGGCCATGTTTGGTGTTTATCAGAGAAGGGGATTGGCAACCCTCAGTGACTGTGAGGGTAGCCTCACGTTGAGGTCAGTATTCTAACATAACGGACGACACAAGAGAAGTTGTAGGTTGGTACAAATGAATGGGGTCACAAAAAAACTATGATGTTTAGGAGAGCCTCCCCGGACTTTAAGGACAGACAGAAAAGCACCAGAAGGTGGAGAGACAATTCTCTCTAGTTAGGGGTACAGTAGTCTTAACCTGACATAAGAAAAATAGTAGGTAAGAGTGAAAGAAAACCTCTACCAATGGCAACATTTTGGTAAATACACCGATCCATTCCAGGGCTGTTCCTTTTATGCCAGCGTCGTGTAGTCTGGTGACTGTGGGAGACGGTGTCGAAGGCCATTGATAGGTAGAGTAGAATGAGGGCTGCAGAGTAGCCTTGGTACAAACCCCCTCCGGGAAGGTTAGCTACAATAAGGAGCAGCTAATGGGACTCAGAGGGGAGAGAAATATCAGATGTTAACACATCCTGTCTTTTGAAAAAGCACAGAACTCCTGCCCGCGCTGCAATTTTGAACTCATACCTCTTGAACCTCCTCAGTTAAAAATTGCGAAAGAAAAATCGTATTCTCTAGCACTTCTTAACTGCCGCTCCCTTCCCAAACTTGCGAGTGAATTATGCTTGCTTTTAGAAGAAAGATGCCCTGATGTGCTCTTTCTAACAGAAAACTGGACGAATGCAGACTCTGATCCCGATGTAGTCCGGGCTCTACTTCCCAATTACGCCATCATTAGACAAGATCGGGATAGTGGTCGGGGTGGGGGGATTGCAATTATTTATAAAAATAGCTATAGCTGCAGGTCAACAAACTGCCTCCTATCAGAGTTTGAGAGCGTTTCGTTTTCTATTAGTTTCTCCCCTACCTGTACCTTTTCAGGGATTCTGTTATATCGTCCACCTGGAGCCCACGCTAATTTCTGCAATGATCTTCCAGACATTGCTATAAATTGCGCCAGCCTAATTTCTCTATTTTGGGTGATTTCAATATCCACCTTGATGAACCTAATATTCCCTCCTCTCAAGACCTTGTGGCAGGTCTAGAGGTGCTCCATTTAAAACAAATTGTCACGGGCCCCACACACATAACAGGTCATCTGCTCGATCATTTCTTCACCAATCTTGACAATATTATTTTGACTGACTCCATTATTGTCCCTTGGTCAGACCATGTCCTTCTATCTTTTAGCTGGTCCCCTTCTGTCCCGGCACAGCCCGTCATAAAAATAAAAAAATCGAGTCGTATTTGGTCTAAGCTTCCAGTCGAAAACTGGGTAACGAATCTTAATATTTCTCCTCCGGCATTTTGCTCTAATCCTATTATGGCAAATGCCTCTTTTAATACATGGTTGGAGTCCTCCCTGGATCTTACTCTTCCTAAAACTGATCTGTGTCATCGCATTGGCATTAACAAAAAAGCGTGGTACACTCTTGAATTAAGAATACTTAAACAAGCCTGCAAGCAGTCTGAAAGAAAATGGAGGAAGGACTTCTCCGAGGTCAGTAAGGGCAAATATAGATCCACATTGCGGATTTATAAAAATAAAATAAATACTGCACAATCTAGCTATTATCAGGAGAAGATAGCCTTGGCTTCCAATTCCCCTAGGGACATTTTCAAAATGTTCAAATCCTTGGTCACTTCTCCAGGCCCTCTCGCAGAACAATTAAACTCACAGAAATGCTGTGATGAGTTAGCACATTTTTTTGCCACTAAGGTTGCCAATATTTATTCGTTGTTTCAGCAGGTGGAGTCTAAATTATCCTTGCCCCCACTCGACCTTCATGAAGGATTGATGGAATTTGCTCCGCTTGATCTATCCATTCTGCAGCGACTCCTGGGGAATCTTAAATCTGACTCCCCGGCTGATGCCGCTCCTCCACCATCCTCAAGTTGGTCTCAGAAACTGTTGCTCCAGTTATCCGGGATGTAATCAACTCCTCTCTTGCAGCCGGGTTGGTCCCTTCATTATGGAAACAGGCAAGAGTGAAGGCACTTCTAAAGAAACCTAATTTAGACCCTGAGGAATGGGCGAACTACCGTCCCATTTCCCTGTTACCAGGTATTGGTAACTTGGCTGAAAAGCATGTTAATTCTTTACTATCAACATTCGTTGAGAATAATAAAGCCCTGCATTCTACCCAGACGGGCTTTAGATGCAAGCAGGGCACCGAGATGGCCTTTATTGCCGTAGTTGAAGATGCTAGGAAAATCGTGGATTCCGGAAGCTGCGCTGCCATTATTTAATTAGACCTCAGCACTGCCTTCGACACGGTAAATTATTCTATCATGATTCAGAGACTGAGCAACGTGGGGGTATCAGGATTGGCCCTGATGTGTCTGCAGTCCTTTCTCATGGATAGAACTTTTGCTGTGTTTGAGGATGAGGCAATTTCAAAATAGATCCCTCTGCAGTACGGCATTCCCCAGGGATCCTCATTAAGCCCCACCATGTTTAATATCTACAAGAGGCCCTTGGCTGAGGTTGTACTTCCCTGGGAGGTCCAGTTGGTCACATACGCTGATGATACTCAGTTGGTGGTCTCCCTTTCCCAGGCATGACTCACATGACAATAACCTGACTTCCTGTTTAACCAAAGGACTTCAATGGATGGATTCATCCTTTCTTAAACTTAATGGCACCAAAACCGGAATTATGATGTTAGGACATATGGCCTCCACCAATTTAGATTCTTGGTGGCCTAGTTGTCTGGGCCTGCCCCCTTCCCCAAAAAATCAAATTAAGAGTCTTGGTGTTTGGCTTGATCCTCATCTTAGTTTTCTTGTACAATCTCGTAAGGTGGCTGCCACCTGCTACAGCCTGATTAGACTTTTGAGGAAGATATGTTGTCTCCTCCCTTATGCAGCCAGACTTCTTCTGGTTCAGTCACTTATTTTATCGCGCCTTGATTACGCAAATGCAGTTTATCTGGGCACCCCTCAGGGAACTATCAAAATCCTGCAGATTGTTCAGAACTGTGCTGCTCGACTGCTAATGGATGTCCCTAAGCAGAGTTCGGCCAAATCAGCCCTACATCAGTTGCACTGGTTGCCAGTACAGTAAAGGATGTGGTTCAAGGCCATGTGCACTGTTCATAAGTCCATTTCCGACAATGGACCGGCCTTGATCCAGCCTATGTTTCAACTCCATCAGATCACCCAGACTCTTAGATCGAACCATAACAAATTTCTGAAAGTCCCTAGGAATAAACGGGCACGGATGGGTGGCCGACGTTTTTCACTACATGCTGCAAAACTCTGGAACCAACTCCCTGACTCCATTCGGTTGGAACCTAACTATCTCAGTTTCAGGAAATCATTGAAAACCTTCCTTTATCCCTGAACAGTGAGGAATGACTAGGTGTCTGGATGCGCTGGGATGCCCTCGGGTAGCCATGCGCTATATAAATGCGTATTCACTCATTCATTCATAAATCAAGTTTTTCAAACACTCTGCATGCATTTACGATGCAGTTTGAAGTCTTACATTTTCATCTTAACCAGTTATCATGTCATCATTAAGGAACATTAGTCGTAAATATGGATAATAGAGAGAATTGCTAGAGGCACATGTTTTTCCAACATTGCACGCTCCATAAATTCCCCTTGATGGCGAATCAAGCCATCACACAATCTTATCTTTAGATCTTATCTGCTGTCACATTTAGAATGCAGTTGTCTTGATTAGTTTTAATCTGGCTTGTACAAGATTTTTCATGTTATCGTAATATCCACATTATTTATCTTCTACTTCTGCTTTACTTCTCTTTCTTCCCTTTGCCTCTTCTTTCTTAACCCCTCTTCATTTATTTATATATTAGTACAATAATCAGTAAGTCAATAGCAATTGTTAATAGTGGCGTCCGTATTTTGCATACTAAGCTCTTTCCCAGTGCTGCAAACCAACATCCCACAGATGAAAAACCCTTTGCAACTTTTTCCCAGGCACCATCGGCTTTTAGTTCAGTTAGTTATTTCCTTATGTTAGTAATGTTGCTAATATAACCCTTCAAGTCTCGACTTTTATCAGGGATATAAGTGCAACGTTGTTGAACCTTAAACATTCAACAGACTCTGCCTTCTTTTGCTAATAACACGTCTAAAGCAAGACGATTTTGTAAAACCATCAATCTAATCGCAACCATTTCAGTATCTATTACTTAAAATCCACCAAGAGTGTCAGTAAATAATCTATCCACCACTGTTGACAATTTACGAATTTTGTGCGAGTTCAATATTACCCCAACTGAGGGCATTATTGCTCCAAAAATATCTTCAACAATTTTTGCAGCACTTACTCACCTTATTAAGCGTGTAGGTTTCTTTTAATTGATTGTTTTCACTCACATGGTATATTTTCCGGAAAATAATTCCCACATAACAACTCCCATGCCCCTGTCTGGGCAATTTATAATAGGTGTTTTTCCCACAGACAAACTATGTACTCCCGGAAACACTGGATCCAGGCCAGCTAAAAATAATCCCCAACTTCCCATTAATAGGAAGTTATGTTCACATTCACTGCAACTAATGAATTTCTTGTTTTGCTCTGTTTTGGATCTTATTATGCAAAGCTTCTCTTTATGTTCCCAATCCAGAGTCATTGCAGCGTATGTATCCCCCTTTTTTATAATCACCCTCTCAATGTACCCATGGTGGTATTCTTCGTTGCTTTTCAGCTTTTCCATTTATTTCCTCACGCCGATCTTCTACTGAATTAAGAATCATTTTCTACATTATGTAAAATACATATCAAGTTGTGGTGATGTGCATATACAGTATCAATTGGTGTTGTTTGGTGGAAAAATTCCCCTATAATTTCAGCATTATGTGCAAGAAGCACCATATTTAAATTTCTTTTAACTGGAACTTCTGGAACTAGTAAATCATAGTTAGAATAATAGTACTGAAACTCTCCTTTTCCATAAAATAAACTAGTTAGTACTCTACATGATGTACCATAGGTTAACGGAGGGCGGTGATAGGTTACACCCTCTGACACACAAGTAGGTAGTTGCATGCTCACATAACAATCTTTTGACACCGTGTCCACGTACTCATACAGTAATTTAAAAAAGTCATTAATAGACTGGTTATGGTGTCGTTCAGCATCTATTAATTCATTAGTCATTGCATTTTCTTCATGCACACTCATTAGTCTAGTAGCCGTAAACACATGCGGATTAGTATTGGAATAAACGTGATGAGGTAGATTTAATATAATTAATAATAAAACAAACACTAAAATAAAAGCAGCTAAAAAGCAAGCACATATGTGTTCATGCCTTAGTGACAACTGGTTCAGATTTTCCATCTCCGTGGTAGAGATACTCAAATTTGAATATTATGCTTTGTAGCGTAGAGGTTTATCGAAGAAGCCTTTTCAATGCGTTATTCACGTTGCCTCTGTACCTTTATTATTATTTTTTGTTGTTTGGCATTTATTTTTTTAACCACTCTTTTTCACATGGTTTTTGTGGGTTGCAATCCTTGAAGCAAAATGCGTAATATTCTTATTCCCAGTTGTTTACGGCAGCTAGATGTGTCCACTCTGGAGCTGCATATTTCTTACTTGGTGTTCTTGTTCTCTTTGATCTGCGCATTGCAGTTTCTTCTCTGTCTGTGTCACTTTGCTCAGACTGTCTGGAGACTTCGATGACCATTTCTGGTGTTTTTCCTGTGGTTAAAACGCGCCTCAGCCTTTCAGATTTTCTGGGCCATCAGTCGCTTCTTCTCACTCATTTTTCTGCTTCACTGTGTACGTTATCTGAGTCAATATTTTGCCTAGTTACATCCCTTTCTCCATGTCCCTCGTTGCCATTTGGGATCAACCCTTCTTGACTCTTTTCTGAACCAGTGTTTCGAAACCTAGTAGCTAGTGCACCCTCTACTTCATGCCTAGTCTGTATAGGACGTTTCTCTGTGACCACCGATACATCTACAACAGGCTCTGTACTTTCAAGTGGACATGGGACTGGATGAGTGTGTGCAGCATGCACCAAATTAGGCAGACCACCACATTTCACAGCAGGTCTGGTAACAAGTATCACTTGAAAAGGGCCACGCCAAAGAGGTTCCAAGCAACGTTTCGAACGCGCTTCTTGACTAGTACCCAGTCACCTGGGCACGAGTCATGACACTGCTCTTTCTGGCCGGTTGTTGTGGCATCTCCAACCTGGTCTGACACAGAATGAACCACATCAGCCAATCCTTTACAATAATCAAGTACCAAGTCATCAGCAATATTTAAAAGCTGATTTGCTGGGACTGTGGGCTACCTAATAGCCCTCCCCATAATTAGCTCATGAGGGGATATTCCAGTTCTTCTGTCTGAGATGCTTCGCAAACTCATCAACATCAAAGGTAGTACATCTGGCCATTTCAGGGTTGTGGATGCACACACTTTTGGCAGTCGGGATTTTAGCATTCCATTCGCTAGCTCAACTACGCTTACCACCTCTGGCCGATAGGCACAGCGTGACCATTGTTCAATTTGAAAGCCAGCACAAAGCACTCGTATCACTTCGTTATTGAAGTGAGTTCCTCTATACGATTCCAAAGATGCTGAAAATCCGAACCTAGGTATAAGCTCTCTAAGAAGCAGTTTAGCCATGGTTAGACTGTCAATGCGTCTTGTTGGGTAGGCCTCCACCAAACGAGAAAACAAACAATCACCAGAACATATTTCAAGCCATTACAAGGAGGCATGTCAATAAAATCTAATTGCCTGCGAGTAAAAGGCCCTCCTGATTTTCCAATGTGACTCATACTGACCACAGTCGTTCTTCCTGCATTTTGTTGCTATGTCACACACTTCTGACACAAACTTTCCGCAATGTAAATGAATCTAAGATTGTACCACGTTTGACTAAAGAGGCGCAACATTGCATCTCTTCCCAGAAGTGCAGGATTGTCTTTTTTTGACTAGAGGGTAGCTGTTCCTAGGAAAGAGCTGACCAGTCCGTCCGCTAGAAGGACAAGTGACAGGGACTCTGTCAAGGATTGTGGGTAAGATATTCTAAAGGGGGGTATTCCTCCTTGTTAAGGAAGTACCCTCACACACCCAAATGGGTGTCATGCTTCATCATTGGGCATTGCTCCTTGTGGTGTTGGCGCTGCAGTTCCCTATGGGCCCCGCAAGAGGGCTCTTTGTCAGAGATCTTTTAAAGGAACGCCGCAGTGGTGAGTGCGGGAAGTGGTGCTCCTGAGTTGAAAATATCACACTAGTACCCTGGAGAAACTTTATTCTGGGGTCCGTGTGATATGGGTAAAAACTGGAGTCAAGAGGAATACTCTTGACAGGGTAGTCAGAATAGGGAATATTTTACTTCTGCGTATTTTAGTGCTAGAGGTGATAACAACTGATGGTATCAGGTCGACATGGGTCACGCCTCTCGTGGTCCCTAGTGGATTCAGTGGCGTGCAAAAGTGTGTAAAGTGAAGTACAGGGGTCTGGGACGACGACACCCAGTGAACCCTGTAATGATACCTAGATTCAGGTGTGGTCGGGGTGACTCTGCACTCAAACGGATCTGACTACTTTAGTTGAAAAATCCAACTTAGAGAGGAGAAAAAGAGAGAGCAACAACACTTGTCCATAAGAATGACAGTGTGACATAGAGAAGTAACCCTGAAAGGATATGGTGTAATCATATTCATTGCATGGTTGCGGGATTTTTAGATGAGGGTAAAATTAACACCTCTTTGGTGCAAAATAGCAGTGCAAAAATGCTTAGTTTGACTTCCCGTGAAAAAATCACGTTACCTGCCCTCTGCTGCTCAATCGCCGGTGGGAGGGCGGAACACTGTTACTGCTTTTAACAACATCGATCTTCCCATGTGTCAGCTCCCGGGTTCGGAGTGACGTGGGGGAACAGCACATGTAGTGGCGCTCTCATATAGAGAGCAGGGTGGCCATATTTGGTGCATTGCCTGTACTGTGGAATGACGTAGGGGAGCAGCACGTGTCGCGGCGCTTGTACTTAGGAAATATGGTGGCCATGTTTGGTGTTTATCAGAGAAGGGGATTGGCAACCCTCAGTGACTGTGAGGGTAGCCTCACGTTGAGGTCAGTATTCTAACATAACGGACGACACAAGAGAAGTTGTAGGTTGGTACAAATGAATGGGGTCACAGAAAAACTATGATGTTTAGGAGAGCCTCCCCGGACTTTAAGGACAGACAGAAAAGCACCAGAAGGTGGAGAGACAATTCTCTCTAGTTAGGGGTACAGTAGTCTTAACCTGACATAAGAAAAATAGTAGGTAAGAGTGAAAGAAAACCTCTACCAATGGCAACATTTTGGTAAATACACCGATCCATTCCAGGGCTGTTCCTTTTATGCCAGCGTTGTGTAGTCTGGTGACTGTGGGAGACGGTGTCGAAGGCCATTGACAGGTAGAGTAGAATGAGGGCTGCAGAGTAGCCTTGGTCCATGAGAGCATGGATGTCATCTGTGGCGGCGAGTAGGGCGGTCTCAGTACTGTGGTTGCTTCGGAATCCGGATTGGGACGGTCGAGGACAGCGTTTTCTTCGATGAATTGAGTCAGTTCCCTGTTGACTGTTTTCTTTGCAACTTTGGCTGCGAAGGTGAGGAGCGAAATGGGCCGGTAGTTCTTGAGGTCGGTGGGATCAGCTGTGGGCTTATTCAGCAGTTGCCTGACTTCTGCGCGCTTCCAGTCATCTGGGAAGGTGCCTGTTTTCAAGGTGGTGTTTTTAGGTGCGATGACTGCCGCAGCTCTGTGGTAGATGTGAGGAGGGCAGAGGTTGGTGGGGGCCCCGGAGTGGATGCCTTTCATGGTCGATGTGCTGTCTTCAGTCGTGATTGGTGTCCAGTTGGTGATGGTGGGCTGGCTGGTGTCTCTGGAGGGCGACTGTGGCGTTTGGTGGATGGTCGATGAAGTTGTCATAGATGTTTTTGATCTTGAGGTGGAAGTAGGTTCCTAGCTTGTCGCAGAGGTCTTGGGATGGGGTGATGTCTGTGGCTTCTCTGCGTGGGTTGGTGAATTCCTGGATGACACTGAAGAGTTCCTTGGAGTTGGTAGAGTTGGTGAGGATTTTGTTGTGTATGAAGTTCCTCTTGGTTGTTCTGATTTGGCTGTGGTAGTCCGTCATGGCGTTCTTGTAGGTGGAGTAGTTTTTGGTTGTCTTGGTGTTTCTCCAGTTTTTCTCCAGGCATCTGCAGGTGCAGGTGCGCCTGGATTCTTGGAGATCGGTGGTGAACCAGGCAGCTTTCCTGGGGCGCTGTTTGTCGGGGTTGCATAGCGGGGCAAGCTCATCAGCGCAGTTAGAGATCCAAGTTTGGAGTTTTCTGGCTACCATGTTTGCGTTCGATGACCAGGTGTGGTTGTCTCGGTTGAGGGTGGAGTGAGTTGCTCGTCTGTAACCTTGCTCCAGTTCCTTCGTGGTTGGCGTGGGGCTGCTTTGGGTGCCTTGGAAATGTTGATGGCGAAGTGTACACAGTGGTGGTCGGTCCATGGTGGTTGCATCGTGTGGCTGAAGTGGACGCTATTCCCTGCCGGGAAGATGGGGTCAAGGGTGTTCCCTGCTCTGGGGGACGGTAAGGTGACGAGTTGTAAAGTCCGATATTGGCAAGGTTGTCACAGAGGATGGTGGAGTTGGGGTCGCTGGTTTTGTCTTGGTGAAGGTTCAGGTCTCCAATGAGTATGTAGTTCATTGAGGCGATGGTGTGTGGTGCGAATAGGTCAGGGATGGTGGTGGCAAAGGGTGTCATGGGCTGGGGGGGTCCGAAGACGAGGGTTCCTCGGAGTGTGGCGTTGGGGCTTGTCCGGATCTGGAAGTGCAGGTGTTCGGCAGAGGGAAAGGTTTCGCTGGAGGTAGTGAGGCGGAGGGTGCTCTTGTGGGCGATGGCGAGGACCCCTCCCGGGAGGTTGGGGCGGCGCTTGCTCCGGATCTTGTATCCACCCAAAATATATCTTGACCACCAAAATGCATCTTGAACACACAATAATGAGAATACAGTAATATTCATTTATCTTGAGGACACTTATTGTTTAATACACAAAATATTACTGCCTATTAAAGGTAGAATTAAAGTACACTATGAGGTTGTGCCACTTGAATGGTGCAAACCCTAACAAGTGTTGGATAGCGTTGGGGTTAAAATTACTATTCCCACTCCAGGGAGTGCAACAGTAGGGAAAGTGTTGGATAGCATGAGGGTAAAAATTACTATTCCCTCTTCAGTGAGTGCAACAGTAGGGAAAGTGTTGGATAGCGTAGGGGTAAAAATTACTATTGCCCCTCCAGTGAGTGCAACAGTAGGGAAAGTGTTGGATAGCTTGGGGGTTAAAATTACTATTCCCACTCCAGGGAGAGCAACGGTAGGGAAAGTGTTGGATAGCGGAGGGGTAAAAAATATATTCCCCCTCCAGTGAGTGCAACAGTAGGGAAAGTGTTGGATAGTGTAGGGGTTAAAATTAATATTCCAACTCCAGTGTATGTAACAGTGTGGAAAATGTAGAATAGCTTGAGGGTTAAATTAACATACTTATTCATTAAATACATTTTTTTAAATAAATAACATATTAAAAATTAATTACCTAAAAAAGTATTAATAAATACCAATAAAATTAAATTAATATTTACTTAAATAACATTAAATTACTTCTCACCCTATTCCCCCATAAACACATAACCTGATACACACAAAAACCCACAAATAATGCTTTTGTCAATTAATCAATTCACACAAATTAATTACTAATTAATAATAAATTAACAATAAATTAACAATTACAATAAATACAAAATATTAAATTAGTTATATTTAATATAATTATAAATTAATCAATAAATACAAATTAATTACTAATTAATAATGAATTAACAATTCATTAATTATCAGCAACAATAAATAAGAAAAAATATGAATTAATTAATTATAATTAAATCACATCCCACCGCATACCCCTATAAACCCACAACCCGCTACACATGAAAATTAACATAATTCATGTAATTATCAATTAATAAATTAATACAAATTAAGTACCAATTAATAATTAATAACAATCAATTAATAAACAATAAATAAATAACTTAATATAGTAAGTATAATTATTATAATGATAACAATGAATTACCAATTAATTATTAATTATCAATACATTAATAATCAATAACAATAAATAAAAACACATTAATTAATTAATTATAATTACATTTCTTTCCACCCTATTCCCCTACAAACTTACAACCTGCTCTGATACTGGGAAGCAAAATGTACTTAAAAAAATTACTCATTTCTAAACATTTAATACATATATTTACAAATAATAAAAATACATTCCAAAAAATGTTAAACATACAAATAATAAACATACTATAATACATAACACTAATAAATATCGATATTATTAACAACAATATTTTTCTAACGATATTACTTACTTCGATATTACTAACTTCAATATTACTTGCTTCGATATAAACAAAAATGATAATACTTACCTTAAGGTCGATATTCTAGTCAACGATATTCTTGACATCGATATACTGTCCCTACAATATTAAAAACTCGAGATTTGTGTAGGTCAATGAAGCAAATTATTTTGACTGCTCACGCCTTGAACACCAAAGTTGGGGGCCCAGCGGCGATGAAGGAGGCGTGGAGCTGCTGGGGAGGGAGCAGACCTGTGACCGAGGTCAAGGTCTTCCTTTACCACCACTTTGTTTTTTCTCATCTAGTTTCTCCTGTCTTTTGTACAATTTGTCAATTTATTCTTTGATTTCCCATCTGCAAAAACCCTCCCAGTAAGTATTTGCTGACCTCAACTTGGTGTTTCAAGACTTCTCTCGGAAATAATTGTAAATGGTTCTACTTTCCCTTTCACAATAGAGTTTGTTCTATTACTTACTCCTGTATCACTTTCTCTCGTAAGTGTCCTTTTTCGAGAAGTAGATGGTCTCTGATACCCTGTTTTTCTGTTCTGTCTCATGCACTGTCTACATTTTTCCCATATTTCCAGCTGGAACTAATATTGCATGAACTTGTAAATTCCCCGGTAGTGCTTGATATAATGGAACAATTAGAACTATAGTCACTTTAACCGATAATGGATCAGGACCATTTGTATTCAAACCTCTTTTCTCTCCTGCATCTGTTTTTCTGAAGAAAATGTTTTTATATCCAGGGTCCAAATTAACAGGAGGATCATCTGGAGATATACCTACGAATGGATTCATTCCTGAACTATCCTGTTATTCATTTTATGGTAGAGGTCTATTTAACTACAAGTCATTCAATAATTCATCAACTATCCAAGTTCTCTTCAGTTTATTCAAGAACTTTTTCTTATGGTCCTCAGTATTTTCTTTTTCTCCTGACATTTTTCTCCTTCCTTATTCTCATTAACCATTGCAGGATAAATGCGTGCACCCATTGAATGTCTTCTCTTCAAACCCTTTTCTGGGAATCTGATTTTGACTCTGTATATTGATTTAATGTATTTTTATACCTTCTTTGATATTTTTTCGATGGGCCGCATGTCCCCATTTTTCAAGAGCTTCATACTGCATGGGTCTAGGATTAGGTTTTAGTTCGTTCCACTTTCTCCTTAGATTTTCCAAAATCCATACATTAAATGTCCTCTACCTTGGAAAAGCCAATAGACCATCCTCTTCAGTGTATTTAACCCAATTTTCCAACCATGTACAAGTATGATAACCCCTATCGAGCGACATCTGCAAAGCAGAGGTGCTCTCAGGAGCCATTCTCTAGTAGGAACAGACTCATCGTTCTGAAATAATGTGTTTAATAGTTTAAAGAATTTCATTGTTCTTTTCCAAAGTGCAGCTTGTTATTACTACTGCAATTCTCTTCTGTATTTTGATTTTTAACCTCCAATCACAGTTCTATCTCTATTACCAATCCCACTGTGGCTCAACACCAACCACCAATAGCAGCGCCGCACTAGTGTGACATCAGTCTAACTTCTCACTGCGACTGACCATACCGGTACAATCTGTCTCGTCGTTTTTCGTTTTACACGAATTCAATACAAACATAAAACAACTTTGTCTGCTCCACTAAATAGAACTATAGATACCCACTCACTCAAAGAATTTCATTTACTTCCAATGAAAACCTTGATGACCGCGATTTCACTTTCTTTAGGTAAAGATTTTCAAAATCTCTCCTGGTGCGTTTCCTGAAATAATTTCAACAATTCCAACCTGTCATTCCTGCAAATGTTCCTTTCTCTTTAGAGCTGGTTGACGTCCATATTAGCATATTGGCCTGGGCCTGTGGAGTGCCTACTGAGTGTGGCTGAGGAGTATGAAGGTGAACCTGCAGTTGACTGTGGGACTATTATAGGTATCTCAGGTGGACGGTCATGTGGCAGTAGCAGGGGATGTTGAGGATGAGGTGTGTGCATGAACCCTGGATTTGCACAAGTACTCCTGGAGTCTGGTTCTTGTACCTGTGTAGAGGTTGTTGCTGTAGTTGGGGTGGCTGGTGCCGTTGACGGCGACCAGGCTAAACACCACCTCGTAAACAGACATTGCCATAGCCATCCCAGAAGGCTAGAAGATCTCCCGCAGACACCGCACCAACAGAGTGGGAGGAGGAATCGCCATCATCCACATGAACACTCCCAGAGTCACTGCCAACACCAACGACACTCGCCCCACCGCCTAGCACATGCACATACAGGTCCACACTGATGCCAACAACACCCTCAGACAGACTCATCGACAGACCACCTGGACCCTGACCACAATCCATCAACACTATTGCTGACCTCATCAACGCCCTCGGCTACATGGATTACATCCTCCTTGGGGACATGAACTTCCAGCTTGAGAACAACAACGAAGCAAACTCCACTGCCCTGATCGACAACCTCGTCAACCTCGGATTTAAAGTACTCGTGACAACACCCACCCACACCGCTGGACACACACAGGACCCCATCTTCTCCGCAACTCCACACGTCTCCTTCAACCACACCACCGAACACCACTGGACAGACCACAGATGCCTCCACTTCGTCTTCAATAAACCCACCACACCACCTCGCACACAGCACATGCCACGCTGCTGCTGGTGCAAGGCCACTGTGGACTAACTGACCGCCACCCTCGCCCTGGGACCACCCGCCGAACACACCTACAACGACTCCGCTGCCATCACCCTCAAACAGTGGATCAACGTCTGCGCCGACACCCTCGCCACACTCAAGACCTCCGCCACCTATCACAACAACAAGATAGCCGCATGGTTCACCGAAGAGCTCAGGAACTCCAAGTGCACCTGTTGGAAGCTGTAGAGGAGCTGGCTCCGCAACCAAACATCAGACAGCTACACCGCACACAAGAGCGCCACCCGCAGACACCACCAACTCATCAGGACCGCCAACAAGACAGCCTAGACAGTAATGTACACAACAGCAAACAGCACATCAACATCGTGATTGAACTCACAACTCCCACCTACAACACCAATGACATACCACCATCACAAGACCTGTTTGACTAACTGTACACCTTTTTACACCGTAATATCATCGACATCCACAACAGCTTCCACTCCGCTACCCCCACACCCACAAATGAGTCCACCCCCCCTTAGACCAAATGTAAATGTAAATGTTATAGTACTTGTATAGCGCCCGAATCACCCCACATGGGGTCTCTCCGGCGCTTGTACGGTGTGCGTACAAGCGCCGGAACCCTTCCTGGCTTTTTCCCTGTGAGGCGCCCACTCCTGGGCACCCCCAAGGTGCAACCAGGCATCCTAGCGCTGTTGGGGCCGTTGTACCAACACCCACAAAAATAACCTGACCGCCTGGTACAGCGTCAGCGACAAAGACACCATCAGGACCATGGGCTCCATCCACTCCGGATCCACATCTGACACATGGCTTTTCAACATTTTCAAACAATCCAGCTAAGCCAGCGCACCCTTCTCCAAAAAACAATCAGCATCTCCTTTGAGACAGCTACCTTCAGTGGGAGCTGGGAGAATGCTGAGATCAACGCCTTAGTGAATAAACAAAAGGCGGACCCCAAATACCTCAAGAACTTCAGGGCCATCTCCCCTGCACAGAAAAGGTCACGTAGAAGGTCGTCAACAGACTGCTGAGCCGCTACCTCGAAGACAACAACATCATGGGACCATCCCCGTCTGGATTCCGCAGCAACCACAGCACGGACACCGCCCTCATCACCGTCAACGACGACATCAGGCTCCTCATGGACAAAGGAGAAACAGCCACCCTCATCCTTCTGGACCTATCACCAACCTTCCACACGGTCTGCCAAGACACCCTAACAGCACGCAGCCATGACTCCGGAATCCAAGAGATTGCCCTGGCCTGGGCAACATCCTTCCTCTCCAGCAGAGCCCAGAGCATCTGCCTCCCACACTTCTGTTCCAAGACCACTGACACCATCCGCAGCGTCCCACAGGGATCATGCCTCAGCCCGACATTGATCAATATCCACATGGCACCACTCACCCATGTTGCACTACAACATAGCCTCAACATCATCTCCTACGCCAATTACACCCAGCTGATCATATCCCTCACCAAAGAACCACACACTGCCAAAGGAGGTCGTTGCCAAATGGATGAAGGACAGCAGGCTGAAGCACAATTCTGACTAAACGGAGGTCCCCATCCCCGGCCCCACCACCTCAGCCTGTGACGACTCAAGGTGGCCAATATCGCTAGGAACAGCCCCAGAACCCACCAACCACACACGCAACCTGTGGGTCATCTTCAAATCCTCCCTCTCCATGACCAAGCAGGACAACGCCATCTCAGCTTCCTGCTTCAACACCCTCTGAATGCCCCGCAGGATCTTCTAATGGATCACCTCAAACACGTGAGAAACAGTCATCTGGGCCCTCTCCACGAGCTCACTGGATTACGCGAATGCCCCCTATGCAGCTACAACAACCATACTCGTGAGACGGCTGCAACGCATCCAGAACGCCTCGCCACATATGATCGTCGATTTCCCCAACACGTCCACATAACACCACACCTGAGAGGCCTGCACTGGCTCCCTGTCAACAACAGGATCACCTTCAAACTCCTCATCCACGCACACAGAGCTCCTAACCACGCCGGAACAGCATACCACAACGACCGACTCAGCTGCTACACACCCACACGCAGCCTCCGCTCTACAAACCTCGCACTTGCCACAGTCCCTCACATCCGGAAAAGCACCGTCAGTGACAGATCCTTCTCCTACCTCCCCTCAAAGACCTGGAACACCCTCCCTACAAGGCTACGACAGACCCAGGACCTGCTGGCCTTCAGAAGACTTCTCAAGACCTGGATTTTCGATCTGTAGCAGCTACCCCCCCAGCGCATTGACACCCTCACAGGTAGGTAGGGCGCTCAACAAATGAATTGATTGATTAATTGATCGATGGCTTAGTCAAATTGTGTGTGTAGGATTGGAGAGCTGTAGATGATAGTTACAATAAGTGTAGTCAGGCTGTTGGTGTGATACCGGATGTGCAGATGTTTGGCAATGCAGAATGTGTCCTTGGTGTTGTATGTGACTCTGAGGGTGTACCTCGTTAAGTTAGACCAATCATAATCCTGCTTTTGGTGTGTGGTCCCTGTGGGTTTTGGACTATCCGTCTGTTATGGCTATGTAGAAGTGGTGTGCTGATGTTGCATACTACCACGTTACAGTAATGAAGGCGATGTGTGGTGCTGTTGTGTTGATGAGGTAACATAGTACAATGTGGTGCTGCTGGAAGTTGTGTGTGAGGCACATGACCTGGTTGTACGTAGACGCACTGTTATGTGGGGCTGCATCGTGTTGCCAGTATGAGTTGCACACACAGGCAGAGAAGCTGTCATAGGGGGGTTTGTGGTAGCGTGATACCAGGTGGATGATTGTCTGGTGTTCACTGTGTGGAGGGTGGCTGGAGCATGAGTCTGTTGTGTCACATGAGTCATGAAGTGAGCTGAGTGTATTGCAGTGTACTTGTTGCAGGTGCAGACGGACCTGCCTTTGTCATGGAGGTTGTGCAACAGTGGCACAGACAAGCTGCGACTTGCTTTAAGAATAGATGGATGGAGGAGTATCTTGTAGGCGTGTGTGGTGCAAGATCTGGCCACTCGGTGCTGCGTTGTGGCTGGGGATGCAGCAGCAGGAATGAGTGAACACATGACGGCAGAATGGATGAGACAACATGCTTAAACAAGCACACAAACCCAAGGATTCTTGCAGGGCACAAAGTGACATGTGTATGTGAAGGCAGGAGTGTCTGATTACCCACGGGTCACCCCGAGCTAAATGGGTGAACAATCGCCAAAGATCATGGGCACAGGATTAGGTACCCTAAGGCCAAGCAGGGCACAGGACACACAGCGTCAGCAGGTGTAGCCTGCACGTCATGTGTAGCAAGCTAAACAACACATACATAACCATGTACGTCAGGCACAATATGGTACATTTGCCATTACCAACAGCATGCATGTTGTCACTGTACACGTAAATACATATGAACAATCATCATAAACAATGCCATATTGAACGCATGCAGACTGGCAAGAGATGTGCGTTGACAGCAATGAGGCACAATGTACTGTGTGAAACACACTTCCTACACAATAGGATAAAGTTGTTTGTGAGGCCATGCTGCATTAGCCAATATACATGCCCAGTGGCATTGCTCTGAAGACAATCACAGTCATGCAATGATGTTACCTGTAATGCTGGTGAAAGATTCTCCACATAACTGCCAGGGACTGTCCATACCTTTGATCATCAGAGTGGTGTGATTCTGAAAGGGTTCCATCTCCAAATAGCCCCTTGGTCTGAGTACACAAGACAGACACAAAAGGGAGATCAGGCGAGGGAAGGAGAGGAGGGGAACTGCAGGGAGGGAGATCTGAAACAAAGAAAAACAAGCATAAGGAATCCATACTTTTGTCACAGAATCACAGAATACCTCCGGACCTACACTGTACCAGTCACACCTGTGAAGTGTAACCGCTGCCACTGTACCCTATGTGTGATCACAGATTTTGCAATGAGACAAGATCAGATGCTTGAACACGGACACATAAAAGGTGGCACAGTTTGTCACCTAAACGAAGCATGTGTAACGCTCACAAGGCTGCTACTATGCAATTAGATCCATGCGGCCATCAACTAAGTCACAGTGTATGATTGAGGGTCCTAATCTCTGAAAATGTAATGTATAGCAGTGCTACTGACACAAAGCCAACAATTCGTATTTAGCCCTGTGAATCCGTAAGGACCATGGCGGGAAAGTAGACATCACCCGCAAGAGCCGTAAGCAGCTCCTCCAAAGACCTAAACACAAGGAAGCCCCGCCGGAGCCAGTCATTGGCTCTTGCAACTGTGCCCCACTATGCTAAACATGACAAGCAGGTGGAACCAAACTCAACAGCGAGTAATGAGGAACAAAGCCACAAAAAAAACCCTACAGTGACCATGAGATGCTGCATGGCACAAGATAATCCTGTGAATGACCTCACTCGACTGGTGCCACGGAGATTTAACATTTGCTACAGCACAACGTTGTGATGACATCAGCGCAACATACCTAATGGGAATGGAAAGTTAACATCAACTCACAGAGAAGGCTAGCGAGGCAGTGTTCTCCACCGGCACTGAGGTAACGACATGACAGTGACATGACATACTGGCACAAGGGGCAATGCATCAATGCAAACAGACTCACAGGACAGTTGAATGAACATGTGGGACATACACTGGCCCACACCTACACAACATGTTTTTTGGGAAATCAAACTGTACTGGCACACAAGGTTGAGGGGATGATCCAGACACATCCTGCTGCACACAGTGAGGCTGCAATTCCCCACAGTGGCTGTGGTTGTGATGTCCCACACAAAGTCAAACTGAGGTATCTGCAATGTGTCAGGGTCAAGGTTTACACACATTGATGCATTCACCAGAGTCAAAATTCAACTACAGATGACTGTCAAGAAGGGTGACTGTCCTTTCATGGGAGTGGGGCAACATGAAATTTGAGACATGGTAATGTGACATGTATGTATGGTCAGACAACATGCGCATGAACATTTACCACATAATTGAAACCATACCAACACAAAACAGCCTGTTTGGAATCCTTACCCAAACTGACATTTCAACATGTCCATGCATCTACCGTTGATTCAGCTGACGTTGCTAACTTCATGAGGAATAGCAGGAGGACTAAGATGACACCAACGGACAACAGGTAGGGCGATCTGGGAATGACAGGCACACAAGGGGTCCTGTTCAGAATAATTTCTTTCTGACATGGTCAGGTATAATACACTAAGAATGTAGTACACTTGTACATTCCATGTTGACACATTGCACAAATGTGTGTGGCATTACATCAGCACTTGTGTGACACTGCAACAACAAACATCAAAGTGACATTGCATACAGTCAGCTGGACACACAGTATACTACACATGCCAATCTATGGTACAAGCTTGCACAATATTTTCCTAGGACTCACAATTATGAGAAGAAGTTGCGTATGAGCTGACTCCGGATATCATCCTCCTCCTCCTCATCGCTTGCATCCTGGCCAAGGCCTTCATCCTCAACGGGTGGATGTTCCAGCTCATCAGGATCCAGGATGAGTGGGACTGCCTCCTCAACTGCCATGTTGTGCAGCATGCAGCACATGGTGAAGATGTCACACACCTTGAGCGGGGCGTATGGGAGGGATCCGCCAGTCTTGTCGAGGCACCTGAACCGGTTCTTCAGGAGTCCAAAAGTTCGCTTGATCACTCGCCTGGTCTGGCCGTGTGCATTATTGTACCGCTGGTCTGCAGCTGTTCTGGGGTTGCGGAGCGGAGTCATGAGCCACGACATGTTGGGATATCCTGTGTCTCCTACAAATTGACATCATGGCCATGAATCTGTAATGTGATGCCGGCAGAGAAATTAATGAAATTGAGACATACATGAGAAACAGAGTTTACCCACCAACAAGACATACCCGATGGTTGCGCAGCTGCAGCATCATCTGTGGTACCCTGCTACGCCTCATGATGAATGCATCGTGGCACGATCCTGGAAAACGTGCACAAACATGGGAAATCAGCATGTTAGCAAGACTCACCACCAGGGCATTTATAGAGTGGTAATGTTTCCTGTTGCGGTAGGTCTGCTCCTGAGCTTGTGGTGGCACCAAAGAAACATGTGTTCCATCAATGGACCCAATTACATGTGGCATCCCACCCAGGGCATAGAAATCACCCTTGACACCTATCAACTCGTCTGGAGTAGGGAATTTGATGAATTCATCAATGTGCCTCAACATAGCAGCTAACACATCACGTAGGACACGGCTGAACATGGTCTGTGACATCCCCCCCATGTCAGCTATGGTAAATAGGAACGTACCTGTGGCAAAGAAATGTAGGGCTGCCATTACCTTTACCTTGGGTGTCAGCGCAGTTGGATACCTGTGTCTTGGTAGGAGATGTGGTTCCAGCCTGTCCGTCAAGTCCTGAATCAACTGTTGAGTGCATCTGTAACAGCGGATGCAATCACGTTACCTCATGAAATCCGAGTCTGGCAACGGCCTTGGCAGAGAGGGTGCCCTGCACGACATATTTGGGGAAAAAGGTGTACAACTGTCAGCCAACGACAATTACAATGTACATAGCACAAGCAACACTGCTTCAACACATCAAATCACCATTGAGTCTGGCATGGCCTGTACATCAAGGACACATATGCCAGCTAGCTGGCACTCCTCCATTATAACTGATACACCTGTTGTCTGTGAAATGGACATGACATGCACACAAATGATCTGCTGGGCTGGTCTGAGTGAGCAGAACAATGTATCAAGTCAGTGACACACGTCACGTGACCTGCATGAGAAGGTTGTCAACACATCCAGACAGCTGACTGCAAGGCACACACCCACGTCACATGTGCTATCGATTGCACATATCTGTAACATTGTGAATGAGGTGTGAATTTGACTAAACTACACCACAGCCATTCTCAGGATGCAGACCTGTATGTTTGGGGACAAATGATCTATTATGCCATCACACACATGAGCAGTTGAAATGCCCCTGTGGCATGGTGAGCGTACATGGGAAACCCTTGCAATCACGGCACAGACCCATCATAGATGCACCTACAGCAGATTAAGTTAATGGGATATAAACAGCATGCCTAATCTTTGACATGTCACACACATGACATTGTCACACAGGGTCATGCTGGGCGTCAATTTGACAAGTGAGACAGTGCCCCTGTCCCTGGCATCATGTGGCAGATGCCCATACTGAATAGTGTGCTATCCCAGTGTTTGATGTGCATCACAACATGTTTATGATGTTACTTATGTGACAAGTGTAAAGGTTAGATGAACCACATAGTGCCCCATCACAAATGACTTGTCTCAACAGCTCATCACACATCAACTGTGCCACATGATCACATGCCCTGTGCTATTTCACTGTCTGCCACACCTAGGGCCGGCTGATGTAAGGATGCCATGCCAATATATACATCGACATCCTCATAATGACCTTACACCTACATCCCTGGCATGTGTTTTCCTGGTATCACTATTGTAATGGTGCCATGCGTGAGCTTGTAAAACGCACCTACACATGCATTCACTAGAGCGTGTCAAACGCCCAGTACCCCAATAGTACGTGCATGTGTACGGGTCGTTTCACGATTACGTTCGAGCCATATGCGTTTGGACCGTGCGTGTGTATGGGTCGTTTCACCATTACATTCGAGCCATACGCGAGCGGACCCTACCCCAATAGTACGTGCGTGTATACGGGTCGTTTCACCATTACAATCGAGCCATACGCGAGCGGTCCCTACCCCAATAGTACGTGCGTGTGTACGGGTCGTTTCACCATTACATTTGAGCCATACGCGAGCGGACCCTACCCCAATAGTACGTGCGTGTATACGGGTCGTTTCACCATTACATTCGAGCCATACGCGAGCAGACCCTACCTCAATAGTACGTGCTTGTGTACGGGTCGTTTCACCATTACATTCGAGCCATACTCGAGCGGACCCTACCCCAATAGTACGTGCGTGTGTACAGGTCGTTTCACGATTACATTCGAGCCATACGCGAGCGGACCCTACCGCAATAGTACGTGCGTGTGTACGGGTCGTTTCTCCATTACATTCGAGCCATACGCGAGCGGTCCCTACCCCAATAGTACGTGGGTGTGTACGGGTCGTTTCACCATTACATTCGAGCCATACGCGAGCGGTCTCTACCCCAATAGTACGTGCTTGTGTACGGGTCGTTTCACCATTACATTTGAGCCATACGCGAGCGGTCCCTACCCCAATAGTACGCGCGTGTGTAGAGGTCGTTTCACCATTACATTCGAGCCATACGCGAGCGGACCCTACCCCAATAGTACGTGCGTGTGTACGGGTCGTTTCACTATTACATTCGAGCCATACGAGATAGGATCGTACCCCGCCATTGCGTGTGTGTGTGCCGAACGTTTCACTATTGAAAAAGTGGCATTCGCGATTGGAAACGCACCGTACTTGTGTGGCAATCCCAGAAAATACATAGGGAACATCTAGGGGACGAGTAGAATGCCCAGAATGCAGGTTAGTTGTCAAGGAAACAGAGATATGAGTGTGTTCTACAAGTGTTCTGAAAAATTCAGTTGGCCAAAACTATACAATGTTGCTAAATCTGTGTGGAGCTCATGGTCAAATGTTAAACCATGCAAATGTGTGTCATGGCCTTATGTGTAATGGGATTGGATGAAACATAGGATGCAACGTAATCTGGCCTATCACACTGTACTCCTTGGACTGACAGCCCCTCAGCAGCACTGATTTAAGGATTTAAGGCTGCATGTGGCTGTGAGAGGACACTTGCCTGCACAACATTGGAGTGGACAACACTGCTGCTGTCTCTGCATTCCCTGGACTCTGATTTTGCTGACCATGGAGAGGGTACCTGCATTCAGTGAGGAGGAGAACCAGGCCCTACTGGACGCCCTCCTACCAAACCTCAGCAAGCTGTATGGGAAACCAGGGGATCAGGTGAGTGATGAATGTGTGATTGTCACTACAGCCATTGTGTATTTATGTAACAGAGATGCAATGTTGTTTGGAGTGAGTTCCGGGTACGTATATTGTGGTATCTCCCAAGCAGTGAATGATGTAGTTAAATAGTGTTCACTGCTTACCTGCATTGTGCTAACTTTGACATTCAATGCAATGTGAATCACACTTACTGTGGTGCCACACCTTGCATGTTTTTTAGCCGTGAGTTTCTGAGGTGTAACAGTGTTCCCCCCAGAGTGACAGATGAATGTACTCACTGTTGTTAATTGTTTTTCGTGACCTGTGTGCATGTTGGACAAATGCATGCTTTGAAGTCATGGACATTGAAGAGTGTGAATGTTCTTTGTCATTTGGCTATTTGTGTATGTGATGTTTGGCAACATTGATGCATGGCGTATGCCACAGCTGTACCCATCTGATGTGCCAAGTATGCAGTGCCGTGTGCATGACTTGGACAGTTAGCATGACACCTGTGTCACATCTTTGTAAAGTGTGACATGTGGCAAGTGAGGTTGTATACACTGTTGACAATGACAAGCAAATGATCTGTGCCAGGGTGTGCATGTGTGGTCTGCTGAGGGTTCTTAGGTGTAGTGTGATATGTGACAGCATGTCACGTGCTGTCCACCACCCTGAAGTTGCATATCTTGTTCAGTGTGTGCCATGCTCAGTTAGTGGTTTGCACCCCTTATGGCATCTGTTTCCTTTCAAAGGCATGTAGTGCATTGGTGTTTGCTTACAAGCCACATTCACATGGACAATGATGCAAGTCCTGTCTGCATCCTATGCCCTTTTGTCATCGTCAATGTGGTGCAAGTGTGTATCTTTGGGACATGGAGCAGGTGTACTGATGTTGCTTCACTTTGTCTTCCTTACAGGTGACTGCCTATGAGAAGGGGGAGATCTGGCTGGACATAGCCAGGGCTGTCAGGTCTGTGGGGGGCCCTCGCCGAAGGATCCGTAACATCAGGAAGAGGTGGCAGGACATCCGGTGCTGGAGCCGCTGTATCTTCCAGGTTCAGCTGAAGCGTGAAGTTCCACGCCGGCATGGCGGCACCCGTCACCTCACCCCCCCACATGCTCTGGGTCCTGGAAGTGGTTTTTCCTGACCTCCATAGGCAGTTGCAGGAGGGACAGCAGCGAGGAGGGGGTAGGTACATGTCTGTTTGTTGTCATGCTACCTGCAGTGCTCAGAAGCCTGGTAACACTCCCACAGTTGGGGTGGTCTGGTCAGGCAGGCAATTTATGCATTGTCATTTCAATGCCCCATATTCAGCTGATGCTCTTTTACATCCCTTCCCCTCCTCCACATGTGTCCCCTGCTTTGGGTATTTCATTTTTGCGCATGTACTCCTAGGGTGCAATATATTACTATGCATATTGCTTAGCACATCATCATGTTGGAGGGAGGTCTGTGTGTTGGTACCTTACCTGTTCCAGGACCTGTGCACTGTGTTTGCCCTTCATGAATTGTCAGCTCTGATCATGAGTCTCAACATGGAGTTCAGCACGGGTCTGCCTCAGTGGCCTTTGTCCCTGGTATACTTTGTATTTCTCATGTGTTAGCTACATGTGCACACTGTCCATGTATACAAAGTTTGGCTTGTGCATACTCACACTGGGCAGTGCGTGTGTGCCTATTCACAAGAATATGTTGCTGGTTGTTTGTGACTAATATGGATGGGCAGCCACACGAGGTGACCTTGGGTTAATTTAAATTGCTGCACAGTTATTGATACCCTGATAATGAGTTTTCACAACTTGGGCTGTACCACTCACATTGACGGGGTGATGTGGGTGTTGTGCAGGAGAGCTGTGATGGGCCTGGCTGTTTAGCCTTGTCAGTGGTGAACTGTGTATGTAATTTCTGATGTGAACTCATCACTATGCACTTACACTGTGATGCTGGATAATGCTGTCATTGTTGGATTTAGAGGCTATGTTGTTGGCTCACAGAAATGATTGTTCCACATAGATTTGTGCTACATGTATGTATTGGTGGTGCAACGCAGTTTTGTCTTGGTGTGCACACTATTGTGTTCACATTTCCCATGTGGTTGAGGGTGTGTCAACAATGCAGCGATGTTTTAAATATTCTCAATTGCAGGCACATTAGCTTAGGCATTTCCTGGATTTTGGACATGTGGGCCACTTCACTTGACAGCCAGTATGTGTTATGTGCTAGCAACTGTATGATCTGGTGATAGATGCCCCTGTGAGGGGTGTCACAATAGTGTGTGGTGATGAGAGGGCCTCTGTACCAATCATATACTCACACCCAGTCAACAGGTCAGGGTTTTAACCATCACCTTTCTGTTGCACACTTTGCCCCCCAAGTTCAAACATGGTCATGTGCAAATCTGTCTGTCCATGTGCCTCATAGGAACAGTCCAGCCAAATATGTCAAGCCATGCATTCCCTGGACTGGAAACAAGGTTCCTGGGACCACTTACTGGCATTACAGCCGTCTTCAGCCATGCTTGCTTGTATACACATCTGTGTTTCACGCAAGCCTGGCTGTAGACAGCTGTGATGCCAGTGAGGGGTGATAGAAAGCTTGTTTCAGGTCCAGAGATGGCATTACATGGCAGTTCGGGCAGGACTGTTCCCATGTGGCACAGGCTCAGACAGATTTGAACATGACCATGTCTGGACTGGGGTGGCAGAGTGGGCAACAGAACGGTGATATATCAACACCTGACCTGTTGACATATAGTGGCTCATCATTGTGACTCTCATTCAAGTTGTGGCCTGGTCTGTTACTTGCATCTTTGTATACAAGGAGCGTTGTGTCTATTACTATTGCACAGTACTAGACTTAAATATGTGCTGAGTTATGTGGCATGTGACTCATGGTGCATGCCATGATTAGAAATGTCCCCAAATGATTTGTTGCTCATATGTCTGATGTGTACAGGTGACTGAAATATATTTTTACTTTCTCCTTGCCAACAGCATCATCACCCGAAAGTGGAGGAGACACAAGCACGGACCAGGCAGAGGGACCCAGCCACAGTGCCACCAGCTTTGAGGTGTCGGAGGGAGGCAGTGGCACAGAGGGTGAAGGGAGCCAGGCGGCCGGACCTCATGAGAAAGACACGTCATATCATGCAGACGGCTCAGCTTCGGACTCCCAGGAAGAGGGGGAATACGCAGCAACAGCATCTGCACCCACTATGTCTGTCCCCTCCTCCTCCAGACCCATCTTCACCCTCCCAGTTGCTAGGGCCCCTTCGGTCCGTGCTGCCCCGCCTGTCTCCTTCGTCCCCGGCCCCGCAGCCCCTGCCCCTGTCTCCCCTGCTGCCCTCAGTGCTGAGTCTGTGGACCTACTCCGGCAGATTCAAGTTGGTCAGGCGTCAATGCTGACTGTCCTCCATGGCCAAACACAAATCATGACACAGTTGTTGTCATTCATGGAGGGCATGTCATCTGACATGTCTGATCAACGTCGAAGTTTGGCGTCCATGGACCCAACACTGACGGCAGCACTTGCCATCCTGCAGCGTCAATCCCCCTCCACTCCTTCTGACCCATTCACATCCCCCTCTCCCATACCTGTACACATACACGCAGACGCACCAGATCACACACCCCAACAGAGACACCCAGCACACCCACACGTAAGTCAAAGCGCAGACCTCCAGGCACCCAATCTCAGGGGCATATACCCACACCCACAGGGACAGGGGACGTACATCACACACCCACCCACAGACACACTACACCTGACTCACAGCCCTCTACCTCCACTCCCATTGTGTCCCCAGGTTCAGGTGGTAGCCTGTCAGAACTGTCAGCAGCATGCAGCGCTGAATGTGTTGCATCCTTCTGCGCTGCACCTGCAACTGTGGAGGAATCCTTCCCACCTGCACCCACTACACATACCCTTCCCTCTCCTGTCCCTGCGGTGCCGGACCCTGGCTCCGATGATGCCCCCCATGGGTCCACAGACCTCTAAGTCCACCATGTGCAGGCAAGTTTTGGAGTGACAACCTCCACATAGTCACCACTGTTATGGACAGAATTTTGGACTGGCCATTGGCCTTTTGTGAGCCTGGACTCAGTTATTTATTCTTTTACATTATGGCGCTGAATAAAGCATTTTATTTTTCTTTCTGAACTATTGCATTTCAGGGAATTGCTTTAGGTGCTGTGTGCCTATAAGTTGGTGTAATGTTAATGTTTTGGTATTGTGAAAGATGTCTATTTTTCAGATGGGAATGAGGGGGACCATGGTATCTCTGTGCTATCCCAATGTTGCAGCTAATTATCTAGATTGGTGTGTGTGCCGTTTGCATACAGACATTATCCAAAAGAGTGTCCCTTCCTCAGTGACACTTGAGATCTTCACTACAGACAGTTGCACAATTGTTGTGATGACTTTAGTATGGATTTTTCATTGATTAGTACATTCACTTACGCAATGGCCATGCCTGCTCACAAATGCAATCTGATAATTGGTTAGTGCCATCCATGCTACTCACTGTGCTTGGGTTTGTAGTGTGTAGTAATGCCTTCAGGGAGTTCATCATAAATTTTCACACTAGGCATGACAATGTCATCTGCCTTGACCTCGTGATTCAGATTGTAAAATTTGAAATTTGTGCACACATAACACATTTGGGTGTTTTGTATCTAGGGGTTTTCTACCCTGTTCCTTCCATGAGGGAGTACATGTTTCACCACCTGGACATTCACATCATGTCTGGGATGTACATGAAACTTTATTAGTCCATTTGTGCTTTATTTGTTGGGTAGTCTGTTACATGACTACACACTATTGAGTCATGCTGGAGGGGGGTGTGTGTGCCAGCAAACTACATGGGTGGATATGCATGTGGGATCTGACAAAACAACCACATGTGGTGTGTCACCCAGTGTGTGACAGGATACCATTCTCCGTGGAGCAGGTCACTGCTGTGAGTGATGTGTTGATATGCAACTATCATGAGTGTTACAGGTTCGGAATGTACACATACAGGCATGTAGTTGTTGTATGATGTTGGAAATGCACACCCCTATGACTGAGCACTGCTGGGAGTCCTCTGCACTCACCCCTCCTATGTATGGGCACTGCTGGGAGTCCTCTGCACCCACCCCTCCTATGTCTGGGCACGGCTGGGAGTCCTTTTCACTCACCCCTCCTATGTCTGGGCACTGCTGAGAGTCCTCTGCACCCACCCCTCCTATGTCTGGGCACTGCTGGGAGTCCTCTGCACTCACCCCTCCTATGTCTGGGCACTGCTGGGAGTCATATCCACACCCCTCCTATGTCTGGGCACTGCTGGGAGTCCTCTGCACTCACCCCTCCTATGTCTGGGCACTGCTGGGAGTCCTCTGCATCCACCCCTTCTATGTCAGGCCACTGCTGGGAGTCCTCTGCATTCACCCCTCCTATGTCTGGGCACTGGTGGGAGTCCTCTGCACTCACCCCTCCTATGTCTGGGCACTGCTGGGAGTCATATCCACACCCCTCCTATGTCTCGGCACTGCTGGGAGTCCTCTGCACCCACCCCTCCTATGTCTGGGCACTGCAGGGAGTCCTCTGCACCCACCCCTCCTATGTCTGGGCACGGCTGGGAGTCCTTTTCACTCACCCCTCCTATGTCTGGGCACTGCTGGGAGTCCTCTGCACCCACCCCTCCTATGTCTGGGCACTGCCGGGAGTCCTCTGCACTCACCCCTCCTATGTCTGGGCACTGCTGGGAGTCATATCCACACCCCCTCCCATGTCTGGGCAGTGCTGGGAGTCCTCTGCACCCACCCCTCCTATGTCTAGGCACTGCTGGGAGTCCTCTGAACTCACCCCTCCTATGTCTGGGCACTGCTGGGAGTCATATCCACACCCCCCTCCTATGTCTGAGCACTGCTGGGAGTCCTCTGCACCCACCCCTCCTATGTCTGGGCACTGCTGGGAGTCCTCTGCACTCACCCCTCCTATTTCTGGGAACTGCTGGGAGTCCTCTGCACCCACCCCTCCTATGTCAGGCCACTGCTGGGAGTCCTCTGCATTGACCCCTCCTATGTCTGGGCACTGCTGGGAGTCCTCTGCACTCACCTCTCCTATGTCTGGGCACTGCTGGGAGTCATATCCACACCTCTCCTATGTCTGGGCACTGCTGGGAGTCCTCTGTACCCACCCCTCCTATGTCAGGGCACTGCTGGGAGTCCTCTGCACCCACCCCTCCCATGTCTGGGCACGGCTGGGAGTCCTTTTCACTCACCCCTCCTATGTCTGTGCACTGCTGGGAGTCCTCTGCACCCACCCCTCCTATATTTGGGCACTGCTGGGAGTCCTCTGCACTCACCCCTCCTATGTCTGGGCACTGCTGGGAGTCATATACACACCCCCCTCCCATGTCTGGGCAGTGCTGGGAGTCCTCTGCACCCACCCCTCCTATGTCTAGGCACTGCTGGGAGTCCTCTGAACTCACCCCTCCTATGTCTGGGCACTGCTGGGAGTCATATCCACACCCCCCTCCTATGTCTGAGCACTGCTGGGAGTCCTCTGCACCCACCCCTCCTATGTCTGGGCACTGCTGGGAGTCCTCTGCACTCACCCCTCCTATTTCTGGGAACTGCTGGGAGTCCTCTGCACCCACCCCTCCTATGTCAGGCCACTGCTGGGAGTCCTCTGCATTCACCCCTCCTATGTCTGGGCACTGCTGGGAGTCCTCTGCACTCACCTCTCCTATGTCTGGGCACTGCTGGGAGTCATATCCACACCTCTCCTATGTCTGGGCACTGCTGGGAGTCCTCTGCACCCACCCCTCCTATGTCTGGGCACTGCTGGGAGTCCTCTGCACTCACCCTTCCTATGTCTGGGCACTGCTGGGAGTCCTCTGCACTCAATCCTCTTATGTCTGGGCACTGCTGGGAGTCATATCCACCCCCCCTCCTATGTCTGGGCACTGCTGGGAGTCCTCTGCACCCACCCCTCCTATGTCTGGGCACTGCTGGGAGTCCTCTGCACTCACCCCTCCTATGTCTGCCCACTGCTGGGAGTCATATCCACACCCCCTCCTATGTCTGGGCACTGCTGGGAGTCCTCTGCACCCACCCCTCCTATGTCTGGGCACTGCTAGGAGTCCTCTGCACTCACCCCTCCTATGTCTGGGCACTGCTGGGAGTCATATCCACACCCCCTCCTATGTCTGGGCACTGCTGGGAGTCCTCTACACCCACCCCTCCTATGTCTGGGCACTGCTGGGAGTCCTCTGCACTGACCCCTCCTATGTCTGGGCACTGCTGGAAGTCCTCTGCACTCACCCCTCCTATGTCTGGGCACTGCTGGGAGTCCTCTGCACTCACCCCTCCTATGTTTGGGCACTGCTGGGAGTCCTCTGCACCCACCCCCAATACTGTTAGGCACTGCTGGGATGTGACGCACCGTACATATACATTACAGACGTGTGTGCGGCACTTATCACTATTGCAATGGTCATATGTTCTAGCGTGTGGCGCACCGTACCCCGACATTAATGGCGTATGTGCTGGACGTATCACTATTGCAATGGTCATATGCGCTAGTGTGTTGCGCACCGTACCCCGACATTAATGGCGTATGTGCTGCACGTATCACGATTGCCATGGTGATAGCACTGCACTCCTGTGCGGACACGGAACTGCTCATTCCCCTAATCTGCATTCTTGCCCTGGTGCTCGTCCCCATAGCAGACGATTAGGAGCTGCCTGGGGTCCAGCCCTCTAGCCGCCGCCATCTTGGGTGAGGAGCAGGCGAGCGGTCCAGTGCTCGGCCCCTCCCGCCCTCGCAGGTACAAAATGGCTCCCCCGTCTAGGGAGCGCAGCGAGCGCGCCGAAGGCACGCCGAAGGCGCGCCAAAGGCAAGCCTGTCTGCGCCCGTCCGCGCCCAGACGGACCCTGGGGCCAGCCATGCTGTCGGGTCGGTTCCCTACTCCCGTGCCGATCTGCTGAAATACAACAAAGGCCAGGGACATTTGCCTGGGGAAACGTATAACCGGGCTCGGAGACAAGGGATTTTGGTCAACTGCACCTCTACCTCAGAACCTACCAAACTGACGAATCTATGCCCTAAAAGCCGGCCAGAGCCTGGCACACACGCCCATTCCCTGTCCATACTCTATTTAAACACCCGATTCATGGCGAAACATCAGTTGGACCTCTTTCTCCTGCTAGATATGGATAAACCTGTCATTCTTCTACTCACTGAGACCTGGCTGACCCCTGACTCCGCCCCTGATATAATAGCGGCACTCCCACCAAGTTACTGTATCATTCATGCTGACCGTGGGCTGGGCAAACCAGGCGGAGGGGTAGCGGCTATTTTCCGTTCCCATCTGAAAGTCACTGGCCTGACCTGCCTGAATCTCCCGGACACTGATAACCTGGTCCTAAAACTTGAAACCCCCCACATGACAGTGGCTTGTGTTCTCCTGTATAGACCCCCTCGCAATATGCCTTCCTTCCCTCTCACGTTTAGAGAACAAATCGCTAATCTGGCTATAGATCATGATCCCAGGATTCTTCTGGTAGGGGATTTCAACTACTGGTACAATGACCCCTTGGAAGGCCCCCATTCGAGTGAACTCACCGAGCTCCTCTCGAACCTGAAATTTGTACAAGTGCTCTCACCAACACATTGTAAAGGCCATATCCTGGATCAGGTCTGGTCTAATTCGGGGCGTGGCTAGCGAGCCATGATGGCGGTCGGAGTCTGCTAGAGCTCCGCTGCCGCCGGGGGAAAAAACCTCCTGTAAGTCGTGACTCGGGGGCGGGGGATGCCACCACTGACTGATCACTGATTCTCCGGAGCCCCTGCAAGACTCGACGTTGCCCCGGAGATCCCACGAGCCCGGAACACCGAGCGAACGACGAGGTGCTGGTTGGGGCCTACCTCCGGGCCGCGAGCCGGGCCCTTGCGTGGTGGAGAGAGCCGCAGTGCCTGAAGTGCTGGGCGCCGGCGAGCGCGGAAGACTGTGCCTGATCGGGGGGACCCGCCCACGTTGTGACCGTAGCGCTGCCGGAGACTGTGGCGGACGCTTGGGTGCCTGCCTGCTTGCCTGCGGAGACTCCCGGCCACCCCTGCGGGATGAGGTCTGGGGAGAGAACCTGATCCTTGCGGTAGGCCCGGCCCGGGAGGGGCTTGACGGTCACGCCGACTCCGAGGCCCGCCTGATGAACTGAGGAGCTGCTGAGAGGTGGGGGTCGGACGAAGGCACCGGAGCAGTCAAACCCGGTTCCCTTTCTGTCTCCCTTCCCCCCTCCCTTCCCCTGCAGCGACGGAGAAGACATCCTGCTGTGGCCAGCGGGGGGGTGGACGGTGCGAGCCCGCAAGGACGAGATACCGCTGGATATGCCCTGTGCCCCCGGGAGGCGCCGTCAACGCCTCCGCGCCGGGGGTGGGGGAGTGTAAACCGATGCCACGGCCTGCGGCCTGTCCTCTGGCCTCACCCGGGGAAATAGACGCTGGATACTGCCGGCGTGCCCCCACGAGGGATCCGACTGGGGCCTACCCTCAGATACACCTGGCAAAAGAGCATACGAGGGGGCCGGGAGTTATATCAGAGGGCCGCGCGGGGACGACAAGAGGCTACAATAATGACACCCTTCTCTGCCCACAGCCCCGAACATTGTATGGGCCTGCGGACGGCCATAATGGTACGGAAAGGAGCAAATACAACGGATGGCAGACATGGGACGCCGCCGGGAACTCTCCCGGACGCCGGCCTGGGCGGCTCTGCACCGACCTCTGCCCTCACTGAAGACCAGCAAATGGACAAACTGGACCTCATCCTTAAAGAAATTAGAGACTCCAGGACTGCTATGGAAACGCAGATGGGCACCCTCGCTACTAACCTCTCATTGTTAAAGGCCGACCACGACAAACTAGTTGACAAGGTTAAAGACCAGGGTGCGGTTCTGACGGACCTCGCCCCGACGGTTGCGGACCACACGGACTCCATCCAGCAAATCAAGCACCAGGTAAAGTCCCTTATGGAGCGGGTGGAGGATGCCGAAGGCCGCAATCGGCGAAATAACATCCGCGTCATGGGACTTCCGGAACGGAGCGAGGGGGCCCATGCAACGGAATTTATGGAACAGTGGTTCCGCGACAACGTGGCGACGGAAGGTCTATCGCCGTTCTTCTACGTGGAGAGAGCCCACTGAATTCCCACTGGACAACTGAGACCGGGACTGCCCCCACGACCATTGATTGTTAAAATTCTCAACTACCGGGATCGAGATGTGCTACTCCAGAAAGCCCGGGCAAAGTCCCTCATCTAATATGAAAATAAACGCATTTCGTTGTACCCAGACTACACTAATATGGTGCAGAAACAAAGGTCCTCCTATTACACTGTCAAACAGAGGCTTCAGAAGGCTAAACTCCGCTATGCCCTATTGTTTCCGGCTCGTCTTAAAGTGATCCACGATAACAAAACTCACTTTTTTGAAAGTCCCACGGATGTGGAGGAATGGCTGGAGGTGATAGACATTGAGGAAGACCCGGGCCCAACCCAAAGGTCATCGGCCAGTGGCTCCAAGGACGACTTAACCCAGACTTCTGACGCACAGTTCATGAATCCGAAACGGCGCAGACCCACCACTGTCCAACAAAAAGAAGGCCAACAGGACGCTGTTGCGGCGGTAGGCTCCTTCCGGGAGGAGCGAGAGACAATACAAATGGACACTGAAGACAGCACCTTGCAATCCGACTCGGAACATAGTGTGGTATTGTTCCCGACGGTCACGCCTAGAGCAGCGGATGAACTCTTGGACAACGCTCATGAATAACTGTTGATACAACCGCCTTCTGAGACTGTGAGATCTATTAATATCCTTTACTGTATACTGATTGCAATGTTGAGCTTCCAAAGGGGGAAGCATTTCTGTAGCACGGGAAACTGAGGCTGTTATATGGTCATGTAAGGAGGTCTGGTTATCTTGGGGTATGTTTATCACGTGATAGATATGATTTGGGGGCCACATGATTAACGTCCCTGCAGAGTAAGGGATGGGTCACTCAGTTGCTGTGGGCGGACTCCTCCCCCTGAGGCTGTCACTGATTATTGTCTACATAATGACTCCCCCGGCGGCGACGTTGAGCCGGCGGCGCGGACAGGTATGGAGCTCTGGACATGGCACACGCTAAGCCGACCCCCCAACAGCGTATGCACTGTCAATTGTTTGTTGATGTTTTGCTCTTTTTAGTTTGGCACAGCAGGGTTCTTATGCTGCGCCTTTATTGTTCGGGTTTGGGGAAGGGAGGGTGCCGTCTCCTGGCTCATACTGACATCACACCATTCACTACACGACATGCTACCTATTGTACTGCTTACACTTGAACATGGCTGATACGGTAGGAACATATAAAATAGCTTCCTGGAATGTGCGGGGACTAGGCGCGATACAAAAGCGACATCGAATACACGCCTTTTTACTTCGCCAACAGGTGCAGATTGTATTCTTGCAGGAGTCCCACCTAACATTGTCTGAGGCACACACGTTACGTAAAAAATGGAGAGGAACTGTGTTCACCACAACGTACTCTGCATTCTCCAGGGGGGCCACTATATGGATACGCCATGGCACCCCGTTTGTGGAAATAGAAAGAAGGGTGGACGATCAGGGCCGTTACATTTTAGTGAAAGGCACACTAGATGGCACAATGATAGTCCTGGGAAGTATATACGCCCCGAATTTTGATCAGGACAAGTTTCTGGCAACTGTGGGGAGAGCCTTGACTGACTGGGTAGATATTCCCTGGGTACTGGGGGGAGACTGGAATATGGTGCTGGATGTTGACATGGATAAATCACCCCCCCCCCTTCAGGCGACAGGAGTACGCAGGATTGCCGATTCATTTGGGACGTGGCTACAGGGGTGGGGACTGACGGACGTGTGGCGTACATTGCATCCAACACACAAGGAGTATTCATACTACTCCCCAATGCACAATCTCCATACTCGCTTGGATAGATTCTTATGTACTAACTCCCTTATAACCAAATGTACGTCCTCTGAATACCTTGCAAAAACGTTTTCGGACCACAGACCACTAACATTTGATATACACTGGGGGAGGGTGCCTTCACCAATACCCACCTGGAGACTCAACCCCTTACTACTAGAGGACGCCCCGTTCCGCACACACCACTCTGATACCCTCACTAACTATTTCAGGGAGAACTGGGACTCCACGTCCTCGAATCTGGTGGTGTGGGACGCTATGAAGGCTGTAATACGGGGAGACGCGATTGGCCAACTGGTGGGAGCCCGGCAAGAAATTCACAGGAAGCTTTGTGAAACCGAGGCCCGCCTGAAAGATCTAGAAACGGCAGCGGGTATAAACCCGGAGCGGAAGGGGGATTTACAGACATGTAACATTGAACACGCAGAACTCCTCGAAACGTTGAGAGTTATAGATTACAGGGACTATTTGCGACGCCAACATGCGGAGGCGGATAGGTCCGGGGCTCTGCTAGCTCGCTTAATCCGGGACACTCCTGAAGTCCCTGTGATTACGCGACTCAGGACCGAAACGGGCGGGGAAGTGTTCACACAATCCGACATTAATGCTACGTTAAGGGCCCACTTGGAAAGACTATATGCCCCCCCCGAGGACGACGGTGGCGATATGCTGGGATTCCTACGGGACCTACCGTTTCCGACTTTGCCCCAAGACGCGCATACTGAATTGGACGGACCCATAACGAGACAGGAAATTAAAATAGCTATCCACTCCCTTAACTGAGGTAAAACCCCCGGTATGGACGGGTTACCTGCGGAATTTTATCAGACCTTCTCTGACACATTAGTACCGGTCTTGGAAAAAATTTATAGGACCGCTTATGAGGTCGGTCACCTGCCTACCACGACTATGCAGGCTTCGGTGATATCCATCCCAAAGCCTGGCAGAGACACCCTGGACGTAGGTAACTACAGGCTGCTCTCAATGCGCCCTACGGAGTATAAAATACTTAGTAAAATTATTGCCATGCGCATACAGACCCATCTCCCCGCTTAATTCACCCGGACCAATGCGGCTTCCTCCCGGGGTGAAGCACTTCCCAAAACACGAGACGGCTTCATGCCCTCATGTCGGCTATGCCGCCGGATCTGCCTCAGGCCGGTTGCATTGCCCTGGACCTCCGACAGGCGTTCGACTCATTGACGTGGGACTTTATGTTTGAGGTCATCAAGCGCTTTGGTTTCCCTGACGCCCTGATGAAATGGATACGATTATTATATACCCTCCCGACGGCTAGGGCACGCACGGGTCGGTACACCTCGGATAGCTACAACATCTACAGAGGTACCAAACAATGCTGCCCATTATCACCCTTGTTGTTCGTGCTAACTCTTGAACCTTTGGATATCGCGCTCTGGACCCGGCGGCTGAGATAGGTATATCAATTAGGGGTATTCACAACCTGATTTCCATTTATGCCGATTATATTTTGATATATCTCAGAGATTTGGACAGGGACCACTCCCACCTGGCGACCATCTTCGATCGCTTTGCGACCATATCTGGCCTAGCCATAAACCCGTTGAAGTCCCTGGGATTCTACTTTAGGGACGGTCAACGACCATCCCATATACAATTTGGTGATTGCTGTGACAGTGGCGCCAATTGGAGCGACACTGGCGCACAGTTATGCCCCTGACTTAAAAATTAGATACATCACAGCCAGGAAAGAATACATGAAATCCATTCTATCCACCAAAGCCGCTTACTTTTCTTCCCGCATTGTCAATTCGACAAACAGATCAAAGGATATTTTTTCCATTTTTAACGAGCTAACGAACCTCGATAATGCCCGCTCTAGCTTACCCCCGACCCAGACCCTCTGTGATTCATTGAACATGTTTTTTATCGAGAAAATCACGGTCATCAAAGCTAGTATCCCCCAATCCATAAATTCCACCATTTTCACAACTGCCAGCACTAATATCACTGGCACTCTCAGCAACTTCCCTCCAATTACCCCAGAGCAATTTCAGGATCTACTGGTGAGAGTGAAATCAGGGCCCCGTCGGACAGATGCCCTCCCTACATCTTAAAACACTGTCTTTCAGTTATCCCGGCTCCTGCCCGTACCCTCCTGAACGATTCATTGGCCTCCGGACTAGTCCCCCTTGCGTTCAAGGAAGCTACCGTCATACCGCTCCTAAAGAAATCCGGGGCGGATTCAACATGCAAGGCAAACTATTGTCCTATTTCCTTACTCCCCTTTCTAGCAAAGGTGCTGGAGGCTCATGTTGCCAAATGCCTGTCCAATTTCATGGAGGACTCAAACTGCCTCGATCCTTATCAGGCGGGGTTTCGCCCCGCCCACTCAACGGAGGCGGTGGTAACTTCGGTATTAGACACTCTCCGGGACTGTGCCGACAAACGCTCCCCCCAGGCCCTAGTGCTCCTGGATTTGTCGGCCGTGTTTGACATGGTCGATCATACCATCCTGATCGACCGTGTCACCCAGGCCGGCGTCCGGGGCACAGCAGCTAGTTGGCTGAAGTCCTTCCTGGAGGACCGATCTCAGGCAGTCCTCCTGGGAGATTTAGCCGGCACCAAACAGACCATCACATGCGGCGTACCCCAGGGCTCCTCCCTGTCCTCCCACTTGTTTAATCTTTATATCTTTCCCCTAATCCAGGCTCTGAGAGATAAACAGGTGACGGTGCTCAACTATGCAGACGACCTGCAACTGCTCTTTACAGTCGACAATTCTGAATCGTCCATTTCCATTTTTCAATCTACCATGAGGTACATCCAAGCTTGGATGGATCAAAATCACTTGAAGTTGAACCCAGGAAAGACCGAACTGGTCCTCACAGGTGACAGTGTCAAACATTGGGGCACGCATTACTGGCCGCCAGACATGGGTCAAGCACCAACTCCTTCCTCTTCAGCAAAGACACTTGGAGTCACCTTGAATAGTGATCTATCACTTAAAACCCAAGTGGACCAGGTGGTCTCCAAGTGTTTCTTCCAACTTAGGAAAATCCGGAAGGTCAGGCGCCTCCTTACTCCAGAGGCTTTGACACAGGTGGTGATCGCCACCGTGATCTCCAATCTAGATTACGCAAATGCTATTTATCTGGGCTTACCTCAGTACCTTCTGAAACATCTTCAGATGGTACAAAACGACGCAGCCAGACTGATTCTGAATCAGCACAGATGGCAATCAGCCACCCCTCTCCTGATGAAACTCCACTGGCTCCCTGTAGCTCAGCGCTGCATCTTCAAAACGGGTTGCATGATATTTAAAGCATTACACTGCAAAAGCCCCAAATTTATTGGAAACTCATTACGAAGCATGTCCCACCCCGTAATCTGCGCTCAGCCCACCAAGGCCTCTTACAGACACCATCTTTTAAACGCAAGCGCTCTGGCGGCTGCAGATTCGGAACGTTGACCCCACGGTTGTGGAATACCTTCCCTCTCGAGATCCGGTTTTGTCCGGATCTTATATAATTTAGGAAAGCTCTAAAGACCTGGCTTTATCAACCAGCATACTAACAATCCAGCACGCTTTAAAACCCTGGTCACGCCCTCTGTCTTTCGATAGCGCCAGGAAACCAATCGGTGTCAGTGCGCTTTATAAATCATTAGTAACATAACAAAACATAACATATGCACGTGCATGTGGCGCCCCATACCCCGACATTAAGGGCGTATATGCGGCACGTTTCACTATTGCAATGGTGATGTGAGCGTGGGGCGCACCGTACAGGTATACTTCCGTTGTTGCGGTACGTTGTACTCACCGTCTGCGCCGTCGTCGGTTTCTATGTACGAGGTCATAGGCGTACAGGACAGGGATGACACGGACGATGGGGTTCATGTCGTGTATGTCGCGTATTGGGGTGCAGTTCAGCTCTCGTAGCAAAAGGGCCGTACGGAGTGTCATCAACATGGATTGTACTTCCTGGTCCGAAAAGAGCGGCCTATTTACGTTCGGACGTAGCGTACCGCATCACCCAGATACAATCCATATGTACTTTCAAGTTGTACGGTGTGTGGTACGAGATGTACGGAGTGGCGCTTTGGGTTAGGATCGTACTTGCTCGTACGTACGGGGACGTTGTAGGTGTACGATTCGTATGGGAAAAACGCTCCGTACAGCTAATTGGAGCTAATTTTCCCAAATCGGAATCGACCCCAAGGTGTCACATACCACCATTTGCCTTTAACATATGGTATCTCATGTAGTATATTAACAAGTTTGTTCTATAGAACAGGGAAGCTTAGTATTATTATTCAAACTTAGATGTAGTATTTTCAGAACTTCCTATTCAAAAGAATATGAATCCAGTACTTAGTAGTCAAAATGCATAGTTTTTGGGTGAATTTTTTCTAACAATGAAATCAATAGATTTAGTCAAGGCTCACAAGAATAACTTAACCTGTACATTATGTGAAGAAGAGAAAGTGTTTTTGAATTTAGTTGCGCAAAGGAGACAGGATTTCCAAAAGAAAGCTGCTGAACAGAAAACCCATGTACTACCATGGGCTGGGAAAGAAGGAATTTATGCAACTGGCAAGGCTCATGCTGCAATGTCCTTAGATTTTGAGAAAAACCTGCCTCCATAGGTTAAAGACAGATTATAATAATGTATTTATTGGTTACAGTGAATGTGAACAAAACTTCCTAGTTCTGGGAAGTTGGGGACTAAAAGGGGGAACTGATCCGGTATGTCCTGGGGTTTACTACGTGTGTGGGAATAATGCTTATTATAAGCTGCCTGCACGGTGATACGGAAGTTGCTACTTTGGCATAGTATTTCCAAAAATATATCATGTAAAAAGAATCACTGGAAGCAATAAAAGCACTAATGAACTAACACGAAGAAAGAGAGCTAGTTTTTCAGAAATAATAGGTGACTTTTTGGTGCTTTGATACCTTCAGTGGGATTCATTCTAAATTCACATAGAAATTGTCAGTTGTCAACAGTAGTTGATCGTCTCTCAACTGATACTGCTGGGTGTTTCTTGATGATTAATACGGAAATGGTTGCGATTAGATCTATGGTTTTACAAAATCGACTTGCTCTTGATATGTTATTGGCAAAAGATGGCGCAGTCTGTAGAATGTTCAAAGTCCAACATTGTTGCACTTACATACCTGATAAAAGCAGGGAAATAAGAGGATATATTAAGAATATTACGAAACTTCATGAAGATTTGAAACCACTGGAGGTTGACAGTGTATGGGAAAGACTAACAAACAGTATTTCTTCAATAGGGACTTGATTTTCTGATTTAGGGCAAAGTATTTTAAGTCAAATAATTATTCCGTTAGTTGGTATAGCAATCATAGTTTTAACAATATTGATATTGTGTAAGTGCTAATGAAACAGAAGAAAGGGAAGTTATGAAGTAAATGAAAAAGGAAAGAAAAGAAAGTATGAAGAGATTCAACTGGAGGAAATTAAGGGAATACTGTATAAAAGGATGAAAGATGGGATAAGAACGAAACTGAGATATGCTAAAGTTAGCATCTGATTGGGATGGGTAATTTTGTGATTGCTTAAAATGCCATCAGAGAGGGGATTGATGGAGCACGGACCCATAGAAAAGAGACTTGCTCAGAAGCAAACCTCTCATTTCACTCCCTAGCATGTTATTAATTTCGCATTGTGTAAAACGAATCCGCAACACATAAAAACCAGGGTCAGTGAAGCTTGCGTATGTGTTTGCTAATATGAATAAATCGAGCGGCTCTCTAAAAAGGCTCCTAACAGGAAATCTTTATTGCGAATGCGTCAACTGCATCTACACAGTATGATGAGCTATCGCTTGGAGGGACATTGTTGCACATGAGCAGAAGATACTAATATGGAGTTTTGAAGACTCACATGCTTTGCATCTGCTTGCTTGAAACTAAATTGAATGAATTTTCTAATGCTAATGCGGGGAGACTATTAATAAGTAAAGGGGATTAGAGTAGAGATGGGTGGTATACAGCGAAACCATTTATTCTTGGAAATAAGATCCGTTTTTCTGACTTTATTATTAGTCTACTTTTGGGCTTCTTGGGTATGCATGGAGTGAGCCGTGTCACATTAGTTTCACGCATGGCAAGTGAAAGTCAGCCATTAGGATGACGTGTGGTTCCAGAAGAGTGCAAGGCCACAGCGTTCCTGAAGCCTGGGAAACCAGCAGTACAAAACCTGAATAAATAAGACCACATATTAAAGTTAAACATTTGTATCGGATGTAATGTGAATGCGGGTGGGAAAATAAAGTATGAATAAAAATTAAGGTGATGGGTTTATTAACAAAGGACTAACTGAAAAGAATGATATGTAAGCATGGTGTGATGATCTTCCCCCCTTGCCTGACCAATCCGAGTTAGTATTTTACAATATTGAAACATTAATGGATGGTACATGAGGAAAGAAAAGGCATAATTGAGGTAGTTTTTAGTTAGTTAGAGATACGTCGATGCTTAATGCTGCAGAGCTCGGAATGCTGTCAGAGTAGTGAGTGATGCTGATGAAGAACTGAATGCAGAGCTTAATATCCTAAATTATTAGAATTAGAAAGATCGTATAAGAATCTCGAGGAGGAAGACAGTGTTAGAGGGGTGCTGCGTGACAGTCGGTGTAGAGATATCATCTATCCTGTTCTGAATCCTGTCCTGAAGTCTTTGTCTCCTGATCTATCCCGGGGGACTCCTACCATCCCTTTGGCCAGGGGGGTGGTCTTCACAGCATCGTAGGTAATTATCAATTTCGTGAGATCGCAGATGTTCTTTTCTCTCTATCCTCTCTTTCATGAGCATAAGTCATTGCAAGTTTGAAGTATGTTTTGATGCATTCATAAATTGAACCTTATCTACTATGAGTAATAGTGAATGTGCTGTACTTTGAAGTGGTTCACATGAAAATAATGTAGATAAAGATTAAAAACTTTCCTGAGTCTGTGATTATTTATTTCAAAGTATAAAGGCTAGAATTTAGTTAATTTTCAGGATATGCCTTAAACATTATTGAGGAAAACTTTCATAATCATATACTTTAAAGCACATTATTTACCTGTCATTTCAGATACTCATGTTTTTCTACCTGTTACAGAAACTGTTTATATAATTCAAAGTTGCAGAGCATATTAAAATTATTATTTTGAAATCTTTTGATTCTTCTTAGCATTTTTTAAGCATCATTAAGCATATTTCATTTCACTTTCAACACATTATACATTTTTATTTGCCTCTCATCACTTCTACATTATTATTCATTTTCCCAAATTACGTAAATATTTCTCAGGTAATATTATCAACATTTCTCTTTTTTTATTTGCGATGAATAAATCACGTTTTTCAAACACTCTGCATGCTTTTACGATGCAGTTTGAAGTCTCCTTGTTTTCATCTTAACTTGTTATCATGTCAACTGTTGGACTTGGCCCTTTTTGCAGGGTCATCCCTGAACTTTCTGCCTTCCTCCTATATTTTTCTGACCTGTTGTTGGCTATTTTATGACTCTGGGCACCTTACCACTGCTGATCAGTGTTAAAGTGCATATGCTCTCCCTATTGTAAATTAATGTATGTATTAATTGGTGATTCCATGATTGACTATTTGGTTTACTTGTCAGACCCTAGCACAGTGCACTGAGTTTGCCCAGGGCGTGTAAAACCAAATGCTGCTGGTGGGCTTGCAGCACTGGTTGTGCCACCCACAGAAGCGGCCTGGTAAAATGTGTAAAAGGTCTGCCATTGCAGAGGCTGCGTGCAGTCTGGCACTGTCATGCTGACTGGGCAAGTGCACCCATTTGCCAGTCCCTGAACCTTCCTTTGTCTTCATATCAGACACCCCTATGGTAGGCCCAAGGGCGGGGTGCATTGTAAGTATAAGGTAGGACAAGCCCTGATGTGTGTGGCATGTCCTAATAGTGAATTACAGCCATTTTCGTTTTTCACTATTGCAATGCTACCTGTTCTCCATAGGCCAGAATCGGCTGTTAGATTATTACATGTTTATAACACTAACAGACTCAGAGAACGTGGTAGAAATTCGAGTTTAGTATGCCTGGACTCAGAATAATAAAATGCATCTTTTAGTGAAGTTTTTTAAATATTCTGTGTTTGCAAATACCACTTTTAGAAAGTAGGTATTTGCTTGCCTAACCTTTCAAGCTTGCCTCTGCGAAGTTGTGTATTCCTTTGTCTGGAGTTTGAGTGACAGGGCTGGGGGATTCCAGGAGACAGAATGAGTCAGCCCAGTGGTGAATAGGGAGATCTGCATCTAGATGGGAGGGAGGAGTTGCACCTGGGACCTGAAAAGGACTGTGGCCGCCCCCCACAGTGCTGGCTCCACCCCCTGTGGTGCGTCTGATGTCTCTGCCTTGCACACTGAAAGAAGAGAAGGAAGACTGTCAACAAAGTGCTCCAGGACTGTACTTGCCTTCCACAATGCTGGCTCCACCTCCTGTGGGGCGTCTGATGTGCCTGCCCTGCGCTGTGAAAGGAAAGGAGAAGTCTGGTAAAAAGAGTGCTTCAGAACTGGTTTGGACTAGACACAGGCCCCTCTCCCCTCAGAGAACAAAGAATTTGGGGATAAATACTGGGACCCTGATCCCAAGAAATTAGATCACTTCTGGACTTACAAGACGAAACCTCTGCTGAGGAGAAGCAACCTGAAGAAACTGAGGAGAGTCTATTCCCAAGCTGAAGTGCTGCTTGGGGGATTGGCCTGCAGTGGTTGCCTGACTGCCAAAGAGAGGAGAAAGAACTTTGTGGACTTTTCTTTCAACTTGTGCAAAGATCTACAAGGGCTTGGAAGAGAGCTTGCCCCCTGACCGAAGTCCCAGGATCAGTGGACTTCACCAGCCTTTGTGAATTGCTGCTGGAAACAAGTGGGTACAGAGGCAGGGAGCTGTGACCGATTCTCATGACTGGCCCGGTGTCCTGTAGGCACCGCATCAAGCAACGTCCGCCTCGAACAACGCAAGCTCTGCGCTCACCGTCTCCATCCTGACGCCGTCACCGAGCCATAGCCTGCACCGAGACTGGAAGGACACCAAGACGTGCAACGCCTCGCTACACTGAATCGAACTGGTCTGACCGACACGGTCACTGCTGCTGACTTCGAGTCCTGTGACGGCACCGGAGTTGGGCACCGCCCGACTCGCACCGCTGTTCGGACTGATCGACGCCAGCTCTCGAACTCCAGCTCATTCGCCACACCGCAAGCTGCAAGCACATCATCGAGGCACCGTCTCGCCCTGCAACGCAAGCCTTGGATCCACCGACTCTGTCCACGGGCCGCTCCCTGCACCACATCGAGGGACAACGCATCCTGCAACGCTTCCTTTCTGCACCGCGACGATCACCGGAACCGGCCAGCACATCTGTGCCGGCCGCCCCAAGTAAAAGATACTGTGACTGAGTCTGTCGACCATTGAGTGGGCCCGTACCGACGCAGTCCGCTGGATTTGCTAGACTCACACAGAACCTTGATTTAAGCCTTCTCAACAAGAACTCTGGAAAGCTAATAGTACTGTGGATTTTTTTTGTCGTTTATTGGTCTTGTGGTAACTCTATATAAACTTTTAACTTATTTTTGATATATAACCTTGTTTGTTGTCCATTTGTAGTGTTGTCACTGGGTTACTGTATGTGGTCACAAATGCTTAACTTACACCGCCTCTGAAAAAAGTCTTGACTGCTTGCGCCACGCCACCTAGAGGGGGAGCAGGGGTTATTTTGGGAGTGTAATCCCCCTTACTCTGACTAGAGGAGAGGGTCCCTATTTGTCACAAGTACCTATCTGTGCCGACTAGAGACCCCCAATTCTAACATCAATATTAACCCCTTCGCTGCGGGGGATATTCCCCCACTGTGCTGGGGGTAAGGGGGCACGCACAGCGCTCACATGCTCATGACAAGCTCAGCTCGTCATGAGGCACGGCGCTCCTGTGCTCATGACGAGCTCAGCTCGTCACGGCCACACCCGTTCCCGTGGAACGCTCAGCACAGCAGTATTTTACCACCCAATTGGATTGGGTGGTAAAATACCGAATCTGTAAGGCCTTTGGAACTCAGAAGAGTCCCACGTACATCTGGGATTTACCGAATCTGTAAAAATACCGATTCGGTATTTTACAGAATCGGTAAATTTACCGATTCAGTAAATTTACCGAATCTGTAAAATGATGCCCCTACATCCCAAATACCCATTTACCGGTCGGTAACGGCCGAAATCGGCCGTTACCGGTCGGTAAATGGCCTCCTACATCTGGCCCATAGTTTATTCCAACTAGAGACAACGCCCAGACATCATCGATTTTCAAGATGGGCAAAGAAAAGTGTCCTAACATCCACGCCCAGACTAAGATGGACTGTTTCACTATACAGTCAGCCACTGGGCCGGACACACAGGGAGAGGGCACACTATTGCCACAAGAACCTCCATCCAGCGACTTGGACATCATATTATAAGCCATCCAATCTTTGAGGGAGGTGGTCGAAGCTAAGATAGGAGATATAAGAATTGATGTTTCATTCCTGTGTCTGGACTTGTGTAATGTGGTTCACTGGGTGTCCGAAGCTGATGGTAGGGTATCTACCCTTGAAGACGAGGTAGCCACACTAAAAAGCACAGTGTCTAATCTTCTCTCTATGACTGCTGTTTTGGACCACCATGTGAAAGATGCAGAGAATAGATCAAGATAAACCATCTTCATTTTATTGGATTTCCAGGCAAACATTGAAACCCCCCGATGGGGAATGATTCTTAAAGAAGTGGCTGGAATTCTGGATACCGAAGGAGCAGTTGTCAGTAGGGTTCACCATCAAGAGGAAACAGAGGGGCATATTACCAAGCAATAGCGATAATTATCGCTATTGCTTGGTTAGAGACAATAATTTACCGCAGAGCTGCGGCGATTTTTATCGCAGATAAACCTTAGTATTACCAAGGTTTATCGCAAATGCGATAAAAAACGGCCGCAATGCATGAATATCGCTGAAAAGTCAGCAATATTCATGGATTACCGAGCTAATGCTCTTAGCCATGTTATCCACCTCCCATTGGATAACATGGCTAAGAACTGCTCAGGGCAGGTGTTAGCTTTTGGAGATATTCACGCTTAGCGCGAATATCTCCAAAAGTTGATAATAGGAGATAGAGATGTTAGCGACTGTTTCCAGTCGCTAGCATCTTGGCACGCCCACTTTGCATGTCATTAGTGATAAATATCACTGACATGCAAAGTGGGGCCCAAGATGGTCGCTATCTCCTACAAGCTGTCGCTAACTGGTGTTAGCGACAGCTAGGTAATAGGGAGATAATCTTATCTCCGCTTTATTGGCTTTTAAAGATAAACCCCCTTGATAATATGCCCCATTGTTCTCTTGCCCAGCACCCCCTTCAGGCACACCCCATCCTATGATTGCCCAGTTCCTGAACTGTAGGGACAGAGATGTGATCCTTTGTGAAGCCCATCAAACAGGGGCCTTGACTTTCGATTCCACTAAAATTATGCTACTTCCTGACTATACAAAGGCAGTTCATCAATGACGAAAGTACTACGCGGATGTTAAACAGAAGCTTTGGGCTATGTAAATACAATACATGATCATATTCCCCACCAGGCTTAAAGTGATCCATAATTTTACTTAGGGCTTTAAGAGCACCGGCAATTCTTAAAAACAGGTGCCGAGACGGGTCCCTATTGGGCTCTTCATTTTCGCACTCACTTACAGAATGAATTTTTTTTTTTAGATGTAACATTTATTATGCCACAAGGACCTATTTATTTATTTTTGGGTGGGGACGGTCAATTAAGGGATTTGCCCAGAAACACAGGTTGTTGAGCTGACGTTGAGACTCAAACCTGCTTCCTTAGTTCCAAAGTTGTCAGCTCTAGCCGTTATGCCACAACCTCTCGCGCAAGAACGAGAACATTTCAAATATTATATACAACGAAGACATAGTTGTATGTTTAGATGGGGAAACGGCCTCTACAACGAAGCCGTTTCCACGAAATCCTTAACCACGCATGCAGTACCACGCATGCATGGTTAACACGAAAGCCTTTACCACGCATACTTTTACTACGAGTTTTGTAGTAAAAGCATATGTGGTAAAGGTAAAAAGTAAAAAAAGGCGGCTTGGGGGGGGTCTCCCCCCCCAAAAAAAAATCTCACCTGAAGTCACGTCGGGTTATGTATTTAATCAGCGTCGTTTAAGAGAAATCGGAAAATAAACTTCCGCTTTCTCTTAACGACGTGTGACGTCACCACGCAAGCATCCGAGGTAAAGGGGTTATGCGTGGAAAACGAATTCCGTTGTAACGCATGCGTGGTAAAGGCATGCGTTGCAACGGAATTCGTTGTAACGTCATACATTCGTTTAGATGTAGTAGTATATTTATCGTATCCAATGACCAATATTTGGCAAAGACAATAGTGCTGGCTTGTTGTAGGTGTAATGTTACTTGTATTATATATGTGGAGGCAATAACAGAAGCCAGAAATACCAGTTGGGTGGCATTATCCTGAGCACATATTTCTAGTATAAATGTTTGAAGCCACGTCCCTAATTATATCGGCCACGCCTCTTTGAGAGACCCACTAGTTTTCTCATCCCACTTAAAGCCCTGACTCGACTGCTTACATCTTTGACACCCCAGAGGAGGCCTGGAGATGGGCAATGGAAGCTCTGCAACAGGCTGCCCTTGAGCAGTCTTTCTTCTGCTGGCCGCGTCTGCCTGCTTGGCTCCGGGGACAGACAAATTCGAGGAAAAAACAGTAGACATGGTCAGAGCTCATTGGGGTCTCCAGACCCTGGAAGGGCTCGTTCTTAGAGCTGTGAACGTCCCTCTGAAAGTCAGGAGGTATGTGGCCCGGACCTAGGACGACGGAAAAGACACAATGGCATAGTTGGGACCAGTCCTGATAGGTCCAGTCTGCAGTAGATGGTGTTGTTTTAGCCGTATTACTCTATCTTCACTGTACTGTCTTTACCCACACCTTTCTGAATAAGAGGAGTAGCGCTATACTGCCGCCCACATTGGTTGTAATGGTTTATGGTTTGGGATGTTATCAGGGTGAGAGATGCTTCAATAGCAGAAGCATTGGGCGGGGTGGGAGATGTGGAGGTGGACTCTTTTGTTACATTTTTGTTGTACAAGTTTGTGTTTTATCTTTCACTCCACCAGCACCTATGGCATTGTGCGCAGACACACCCACCGCTGACTGTCCACATGCACCCTTACTGGACCCGCCTCTGGCCTTGCAAGCCGCAGGGTTCCTGTACTACATGGACGTTCACGGCCTCCTGCCAGAGCAATCGATCCACGCCCAATCAGCACAGCATTAGCAAGCTTCCAAGTAATGAATTGGAATGTGATGTATCATAAACGTGTATTTCTTATTAAAAAATGCTTAAACAGCACAAACAGGCACAATCGCATAAAACATTAATGTTAAAATCCAGGAGCAATAAACAGTACACAATGAATACCCATTAAAGAGATATAAATAGCACAAACATCTTCTAACGTGTAGATGATTAGCAGCATTTTAGTATGACACCAGAAGTTACACAAGCATAAATACTCTTAGAAGACTGTGCAAATCCGTGAATAGCAGCAAAGTATTGGAGACACTCTCTAGTAGTCTCCTAAGGTGCAAATGCTTAGCTAAGGGGCAACAATTGTGCCATCAATTACAGCATGCTTTTGTCGTTCTGTAATCTCATAAATGGCAAATGCTTAACAGCAACCCTTGAATAGCAGCACAATTAAAGCACACAAACATTATTTTGTAAACTTATATCCAGGGCTTTAAGTGGGATGAAAAAACAGGGGGGTCTCTCAAAGGGGTGTTGCCGATGTAATTAAGTGCGTGGCTTAAAAATATGTAAACTAAAAATCTATGCTTAGCATAGTGTGCCTCCGACTTGTATTTTGCTGTTTCTGTCATTGCATCCAGATATATGATGAAATAAGTAACATCATAACTATAACAAGTAAGGACTATTGGCTTTGTCAATGGTTGTTAGGTGCATACGATAAATAAGCAGCAACTATGGCTTGTTGTACATAATACTGTAAAAACGTCCACTTAAAGCCCTGGTGACACCACGACAATGTTGCTACTCCTGAGTTTGAGAGAAGAAGGGAAATCCAGAGAGAAAATGACTCTCTTTAAAGGATTTCCCTCCCCCCTACAACGCTCACCTGGCATGACGTCATGCTGTAACTTCCACTAGTGAGAAGTGAGCACGCGCACATCGATGTGCCTGCTGTTACTGCAGTCTGGAACAAGCATTTACAATGCAACGGTCTCGCCTTTGCAAAAGTTAGAGCTATTGGCCTTGTAAATGACAACATTTATATGTTGGTTTTGAAAACAGATAAATAAATGGCATTGTCATTTAAAATGCCAATAGCTTAATCTCTCGCAAATGCCACACACAAACCCACACAAACACACACAGAGCCCCCTACACACACACAGAGCCCCACACACACACAAAGCCCCCCACACACACAAAGCCCCCACACACACACAGAGCCCCACACACACAGAGAGAGCCCCCCCACACACAGAGCCCACACACACAGAGCCCCCACACACACAGAGCCCCACACACACACAGAGCCCCACACACACAGCACAGTGACAAATCCACAGAAACTCAAATGGAGCAGCCCAGAGGTACGATGCCTAACATTTCCCATATAGTTCACACTAAAAACATATCCCTTACTATCCATGCATAACACGCTGCATACTCTAACTGTACTGCAAAGACGCCAGTGATATGAAGCGCTATACAAACGCTAAAAACAAATCAACCAAGAGGAGGGTGCAGCACAGAAGCATAGCAACATAAAGAAAGATTAAATAATACTTAATACAAATGTTTTCAATGAGCTGCAAGAATATGCCGAATCAGAGCAAAAATACGCTTTGGGGGATAAGAGGATGATGTATATCAGGTAGGTGGGGGGTGTGCAACACCAGAATTACAAGAGTAACAGCAACAGTGGGACAGCAGGGGACAGAACAAGGGAGCTAAAGCGACCAGTCAACTTGGGAAGAGATAGGGTGGCGCCATTTTGCGTTGCTGCACGGAGAGGGGCTGCAGGCACCACCCTCTGAGCGCCAAGAAGCGGAGCCCGAGGTAAGCGAGGCACAGGGAGGTCATCGTGACAGCACTGAGAGTGAAAATAAATATTATACAGCAAGATTCCTGGGAACTGAGGCAAGAGGGAGTGGAGTGCGCGGGGGAGGGGGTGCAGGAAGAGGGGTGTGGAACGACGAAGACGAGAGGCTGATGGAGGTGTGTAAGGATGTGGGCTTTAGGGGCGAGAGCGGGTAATTCGTGGGGGCCTTGGGGTAGGTAGAAAGGGGGGTTGTGGGTCCCACTGCGAGCAAGGGAGGGAAACGTGCCCGCTTAACACATCATAGAAAGTCAGCAAAAAATATGCAGCAGTGACGTACTGGGAGTACGTAAAGAGTAACATGGAGCACTCTTTTATTGGAGAGACTGGGAGACGATTCGGATCGGGATGTCAGAGTATGTAGCAGAGTAATCCTGTTGTACTCTTTTATATGTTTTAGTTAATTGCCCCCAAAACATCCAAAAAGGAATAAAACGGTAATCTGCGTGCACAATTGGTATAAATAATGGCACAGTGCCTTATTTGAACTTTTGGAAAGTGAACATGTCATTAAGAGTATGGCAAAGAGTACTCAGTTAGTGCTTCCAGTACTCATAAATACTTTCTGTGAATTGGCCCCTCGAGTATAAAAAGATAAAGAGATGATTAGCAGGGAGTGAAAGTGCAAGGAAGGAATCCAAAAAGAAAGTCTGGGTGATTGAAGGTGGGGGGGTGGGGAGAGTTGGGGGGGGGGGGGTTGGTGCATGATGTCTCCCGCGACAGATTGACCAAAAATTCAAATTATGCTACAAAGAGAGTGATACCGAGCATTGCAAATACTGGCTTCTAGGCACTGGGAAGTGGTATCATAAACCGATAAACTGTGGGGGCAGGAGCAAGATTCCCCGCACACTCTCACCCGCCCGCAGCATCGCTTACCTTGTCCCCGGCGCCCCCGCTGTGCAGCAGCAGCTCGGGGCTGGTGGCGGGGCGCGGGCTGCCCTCAGGGGCTCCTCGCCCGCCACACCCCAGGAGGAGGGCGAGAGCGGGACGGAGGAGGGCTGCGGGAAGGGGGGAGGCGAGAGCAAAACATTGGTGGGCTGCGGGAAGGGGGAGGCGAGAGCAAAACGTTGGTGGGCTGTGGGAAGGGGGAGTCAAGAGCAGGACATTGGTGGACTGCGGGAAGGGTGGAGGCGAGAGCGGGACATTGGTGGGCTGCGGGAAGGGTGGAGGCGAGAGCGGGACGTTGGTGGGCTGCAGGAAGGGTGGAGGTGAGAGAGGGACGTTGGTGGGCTGTGCGAAGGGTGGAGGCGAGAGCGGGACGTTGGTGGGCTGCAGGAAGGGTGGAGGTGAGAGAGGGACGTTGATGGGCTGCGGGAAGGGTGGAGGCGAGAGCGGGACGTTGGTGGGCTGCAGGAAGGGTGGAGATGAGAGCGGGACGTTGGTGGGCTGTGCGAAGGGTGGAGGCGAGAGTGGGACGTTGGTGGGCTGCGGGAAGGGTGGAGGCGAGAGCGGGACGTTGGTGGGCTGCAGGAAGGGTGGAGGTGAGAGCTGGACGTTGGAGGGCTGTGGGAAGAGGGAAGGGGAGGCGAGCGTGTGTGGAGAGGAGGCAGAGTCTGCTCACGCTGTCTGCACGCGCCAGTCAGCCCTCTCATTGGTTAATAAGGCACACCAATCAGAGAGCTGACTTGAGCGTGCAGGCAGCGTGATGAGGGGCATGCTCTCTAATAATGACGTCAGGGAGAGAAAGAACAGCTAAAACACACCTCTCTTTCCCAAAAAGACGGGGCTTGAACGGAGTGACGCCCCTCTCCTCCAATGGCTGGCCTCTGTTTAGGAGGCCAGCCAATGGAGAAGAGGGGTGGGTTCAAGCCCCACTCTAGGAAAAACATAAAATCTCGGCTGCGCGACACTGCTGCGCAGTGTACGCTAGGCCGAGACCTAAAAAATCTCGGCTGCGCGACACTGCTGCGCAGTGTACGCTAGGCCAAAACCTAAAAAACAGGCAGCTTGTGCCAAGGCACAAAACAGAAACCCGTTTCAAAGCCCCCTTTAAAAAACTGCAGGGTGCTCAGCACGGGTGAAACCAGGCCCATTTAAAGCCCTGCTTATATCTGAAACAAGTGCAAAGGAGCAATTTATTAAAGTGCTTAGAAGGACATTCATTTTTTTGACCATATTTATTGATTACAATATATAGCATCACATGAACAAGACATAAGCATGCGGATACAAGTTCTCAAATAACATGGCAATTTGTTTCCACCATGGGCCACCTCACAGTAGGACATAGTACTTAATCTGACTGGCACACTTGGTCCTTGATTACAAACAGGTTAGTCAACAGTAAGAACAATTAGGTCATAACAGCTGCTTATCCAAGCATGAATGATTAAGGAACAGTGTGTACGCTCTTCAGCCCTTAGGGTGTACCTCCCCCTTCATACCCCATCTCCCACCATGGCTGAGAAAGAACTATGGGAACTTGTGCCGGCTATGCGGGGTTGGGAATGAGGACGTTGAACACATAATATGCTCCTGCATCAAACTAAAAGAAGAAAGGGTAGGCCTCCTAAAAACTCACTTTAATGAACATGGCATACACACTCGGAGACAAGCAGTACTTGCATGTTTTAACCAACGGGATCCACAACTAAATGGGAAGCTTGTCAAGTTCCTATCTCAAGTTGCAGCTAAGCAAAGGATCAGCGGTATGGCAACCTGCATATAGACTCCCGAGGCCCCAAGGAAAACGAGCCATGGACACTCTGCACTTTCTTATCATTCATACACGCCCTGGTACATAAAATTTTTAACAGCCCATTGATTGAAAAGGAATTTAATTAAAATGTTTTATTAGAATGTATTTTTGTAATGGTTTTAACTAATCAAAAACAATACATTTTTTACTTACTTACTCTCCCTCCTGGATGTCAAATCCTTGGGTGTACGTGCGCTCCTTACGTTTTCATTACATAACATAACATAACATTACATAACATACCACAACATTATTTGTACAAGTTAAAGAAAAATACCTAATAAACATGAGCTATTGCAAGCCAAAGTATCACTTGAAAGTTGTATTTGACATTTTCAAAATCAAGCAGTCAACCGTTCATCGTGCAAAACACATTTTTAATAATAGAGTGAAAAGGCTAGGAAAGGATAAGAGAAGCAATGATAAAAGGAGGGGAAGGAAATGGAAAGGACATATGCGAAAGAAGGGTAAGGGAAGGGTTTCTGGTATACGGATAAAAAAGGGAGAAGAAAACTACAGAACAGAGAAATACAGCTGTGGACAGACAGGGATTATAAAAGAAAACATGAGGAAGTATGTGAGGGTTAACAGACATGAAAGAAATGTGCGCTGTTAGTTAAGTGGGTGGTGACCCACCATAAGTAATACCCATAATCCTATCTAGGTTGAGTTGCTAAAGTCCCTAAATTAAACCAAGGGAAGCCCCTGGTAGCCATGGCACAGCACAGATAGACGGTAATGAGTAAAGTATGCAGTAACAAAACAGTAATAAATTCAAAACACAACACAGGAAAAATCCAAAACCAATTTAGAAAAACTGAGAACATTTCCATAAATAAAATGACATCAAAACAACAAAAATACACTAAGGGAAATCAGTGAGATACATTTTTAAAATGTAAAGTTCAAAATAGCCCCAAAAGGTGTTAAACATGAAAAGCAGTCATCTAGTTGCGCTTGACTGGTACCCAGGTACAAGTTAAGGTTGATTGCGAAGAAGCCTGGGTATGATACAGTAACCATGTTCGACTCTGTCAGAAGCTTTACCTCCTGAATTAGTCCCTGAAATGGAAGTCAAAAATCCTTAGTAGGAGAAGGCAGCAGGCTGTGGCCATGGAGGACCCCATGATATTGAATAGTTATTGGATGAGGTCTCTGTGAAGCTGTTGACATTTGTCAGGAAAGCTTAGAGAGGGAGAAATTAGAATTTCGTAAATTTAAATTTCGTGCCCAGACAGGGACTCTGGATGGGTTGGGTACTTTTGTCACCTTCGCCCAGTGAAGATTTCTTCATTCGAACTCCACCTTTTTTTTTGTGTCTCAGATTCGTTCATTGAGACAAGGCTCCAGGCTGTAGCTGAGCAAGGCTCCACAAGGCGCTGAATACCTTCTCGCTGAGGTTCTGCTGATTCCAATTTGCTGCTACGGGAAAGTTCAGATTTGGAGTAACCTGAGTCTTCAGCCCATCATCAACGCCCCTTTGTCGTATAAGTGTGGCAGGTTGGTCCGGATCCGCGAAAGTCTTTGGACCCAAAATGTTTCTAAGTCCTAGGTCTGAGAAGATGTTAGGAGGAGTACAATTTGATGCAGCCCAGGGTTCCAGAACATAAGGAACAGGACTTGGGGGTCCGGATTTTCTCCAGCAGAAGCCACCAGCAGAGTTCAGGGCAGGTCCTGTTGGATCTGGTCGTGTGGAAAGCTGCAGGAAAGACCTCCAGTAGCTTTATGTGTCCCTGTAGCTTGAACAGAAGACCACTCTTATGGTTACATAAGCATGTCTTAATGAAAAAACACTTTTCAGGGATGTCATTAGCAGTGTGGAAACAGTTGAAATAGGGATCACACTATCTTAGAAATAAACTGCATGCAAATATAATCCTGAAATGCCCTGATTTAACTCATCAAACGCCTGAGTCCCTCATTCAGCACAGGAATTCTTCCACACAGTAAATGACAGTAGAGGCGTTATTTTGGTCCGTATTACAAGTTGTGGTCTACAACCAGTTATGACATCCTATCTGGAGCAGGGCAGCCCCTCTCCCACTGCGATTGGTGCCTGCTTGACTGGAGGGACAAAGGAAGGGCCTGCCTTGGTATCAGGTAAAATTTGCTTTTAGTTCTCTATAAAGTTAATCAAGTTCACAGGCACAGTCCACTGACCCGCCTGTAAAGAGAAGAACATCACCTTCCCACAACCAAGGCCTTTGTCCTGCTCTGGTAGCAGTTTTCATACCTCATCAAGGGGCTCTATTCAGCTGCCAGGTGACAGCTGGATCTCTTGCAAATGGGGCTCCAGAAGATTTTGGAAGTGAAAACATAACTTTCTAAAATTCCTTTTCCTTAAAAGTTATTAAAAATTTTATTTTACCATTAAATATGATTTTGAATAACTATTAGAGAGTCTTTAAATTATATTCACAGCTGTTTTCTAACCAAAATTGGCATCATTAAATGTAATAATGTGAGCCAGGGCCTTATTATGACTTTGGCGGTCTCAGAGCAGAGCCACCATACCGCCACCCTGCTCCAAGACCGCCAAAGCCATAACACCTGCCAGAGTAACACTTTTAAAATTTCTGGCCGGCAGTTCTTTGGTAGTCCCATGGTGGTGCCTTTAAATGGCACCGCAATGGTGGCGTCTTTTTTTTCATATTTCTCATCAACATCTGTTAAGTATGTAGCCCATTGTGTCCATTTGGGATGGAGAGCTTTGGAATTAGGGATGCTAGCTTTGGTGACAGCCTCCAAGGCCGATGCAGGAGTAACAACAATAATGCATTTTCCTTGAGAAAGTGGCCTTTCTTTAAGGACAGCCATCTGCACTCCAGTCAGTATTGTTTCAGTGGAGGCAAAACGCATTTCCCCTCTGAAGTTTAAATGTGATTTATATAAGCATGGGCGGATCTAGCGGATCTCGCGTACGCGAACTTGCGGATTTACGGATTCGCAATCCGCGAAGATCCGCGAACTCTAGCGGATTTGCGGATTTTCCCGTTTTTTGTGTTGGCGCGCGTTCGCGCCGATTTTGGGACAAGTTCGCAATTGCGAACTTACTTTTCGGCTCGCAACGGCCGCGACTATGTTGTTTCTACGTCTGGTTTATCATCACAGGTTCACAGCACCCTCTGTTTCACCACTGCCACCCTCTGGGACACCCATGCCACCCTCTGGTACATCCTCACTGCCACCCATTAGGTTTATTTATCACTGTAGATTATGGTGGTTGAAAAAAGCAAGCACACCTGCCCTTCTTCAACTGCCATCAATTAATTTGTGTTTCATTAATGTGTCAGTAATTTTGAAAGTTCCAGTCTGGCTGGCACCTGCTTCCTTCCTTATCTGTAATTTGCTTTTTGTTGCAGTGAAACATTTTTTTCACAGGAACTTTATGGTCTACTTGTAGCTATTCTATGAGCCTGCTGTTTGGGTCATAGCAGGGTCATAGAATAGTTGCAAACTCTGGAGGGGCCCATCAGGAAGCACTACCTTGAATGTTACTAATGTTAAGTTTGAACTTTTGCACCTGCTCATTGCTTTCAGTTTAGCTAAAATCGTTTTTTTTCTGCAATTTCGCGCGGTTTTTGGGGCGCGAATCCGTGCGAGATCGATTTCGGAAGCCGCGAATACGTGCGAATACAAAAGTGTTTTTTTTGCGACGTGTATGTTCGCGTGATCTTGCGCGTGTTCGCGAGGCGCTTCTAGCTATACGTTTGCCAAGTTACCCTATCGGTCGTACACGGGCGCGGCCATCTTGTTGGCGTGACGTAATTCCGTTTCCGGCCGCTATGTGTAATCTCGCAAAGTGTGCTGCTCGCTAGTACAATTTCGCGCGTACTCGCAAGGAAAATCTTGCGCGAACTTACCCACGCGGTCGTGAACGGGCGCGGCCATCTTGTTTCTCATTCATTGCTATGGTTCTGGGCATGCTTTCTCTATCCTCTCTCAATCTCTGCCATCCTTTGCTTGTTTGAAGTTTTTTTGATCTAATTTTACTTATTATCTATCCCTCTATTTTTCTAGCTCTATATTTTTGTGTTTTCTGCAGCTTTTAGTTACTTTTAAACTACTTTTTTAAACTCTTTTCTTTTCTTCTTCACTATTCTATTTCTTGTTTATCATTTAACTCTATTTCTGCCCAGACCATGGTAAAGGGAGCCGGGAAGCCCCCTGAGAAGGGGAAGGGTCCCGCACCCCGTGCCCGGCTCCCGTGCGGGCGTTTAAGGGGGGAGCAAGTGGTCCCGAGGGAGGTCTTCAGCGCGGAGGAAGTGGCGGCACTGATCTTCCACGTCCAGCGCCGCCTCCCCAAGACGATCCTGGGAGGCGGCAAGATCGCGACTGGCTATGGCATCCGGGAGCGTCGCAAGCGGTGGGAGAAGGTGTGCCGGGCCATGTACAAGATCTCTGGGGTCCGGCGCACATATAACCAGGCCACCCACCGCTGGACCGATGTCATGGACCGGGAGCGGGACTTGCTGGACGCGCTCGGCGTAGAGGTCCCCGGGCTTGGTGAGTAGTAGTAGTAGTACATTTACTACTCTGTTTTATCCTGCTCTGTTATTTGCAAATCTTTGTTCTTTACCAAGAGCAATAATGCTGCCGATTACATTGAGGTAAATTATATTTCAAAATCTTCTATGCATTTCAGGTGCACTGCTCTCCTTCTCAGTAGCCTTGCTTGCTACTATGCTTCTTTGTTTTGTATGTTGTGTTCAGAAGCATTTCATTGGCCTGAGAAATTATGTATGAGTGTAGTGTAAAGATAAGAACTGCGTAATGCTAGACACTAAGGGTCATATTTTCAATTACCGGCGCATCCCTGCAAAGTAGCAGGGATGCGGCAGTAATTGTGTGCCATGCCACCACCACCCATTGGCCCAAAACATCACAGAAGCCTTACGCATCTGTGCCGTAAAGGCAGCGCATTGCTGGAGTTGCGTGCCAACGATGGCGCAGCTCCAGCAATGCTCTGGGGTACCCTATCTCCCCAATGCTGCATCAAGCCGTACGTCGGCTTCAAGCGCGCAGGGTTTGAGTCATGCATCATTGTCCTAAAAGTGACTGATTGACATCTTGTCGATTTCCCTCAGCCACTTTTAGGATTCGTTCCTGCGCAGGTACGCCCTCCCTTGCGCCGGAACGCCCCCTGATGGCGCAGGGCTTTACAACGTGATGCATCGCCCATATGCCCATATGTGTTTTTTTTTAATATATACGCCGCACCAACACCATGGCGAGTCTTTTGTTCTGCCGCTGCGTCACAAAAGGCACGCAACAATGGAGGAAAATGAGCCGCAAGGGACTTCTAAATCAGCCCCAACAGACTGAAGTCCAGTCCTTCCTTTAGACACATGGCTATAAGAAGAAATAGTGGCGGTGGTGGGTGGATTGATAGTTTGAGTATTCACTGATCTGCAAGCAGGATGGACTTTGTCTGTCACTTCGCGTGCTGCGGACTGCTGCCTGCAGTGCCAGGCCTAGGCAAACCTCTTTAGTAGTCTGTTTATTGAGTTACATAGGAACTTTCTAAGTCAATGTTCCGCAAATCAGGCAATACGAATAACGTAGTATACCACATGAGATAGATCCCGTGGAATAGTTGTCTATCTATTTGCTATTTCTCCAAAATATTTAGTTATTGTTCTTTTGAAATGTTTGATTTGGTTGAAAAATCTCATCCATGTTTTCTGGTCTTTCTTTCTTTCATGTTGTACATCAGCTCCCCCCAAGGGCAAGAGGAGGACACAGGAGGAGGGTGCTGAGGATGCAGGCCAGGATCGGGCAGGCGAGGGCTCCTTTGCTGGCCCCAGTAAGTTTACATTTTAATAAAGAGTACCTATTTTTTCCTAGCGTTCCTCATTCGATTTTTTCTAAATCGTCTTTGATCTTCTTGTAGACTGGATATAAATTCTTATCCTGCCTCGAATATGACTCCCTGTGGTATTACTAGACTATTCTTATTAGTCTGTCTGTGTACCTAACTAAGATTGGACATTTGGCAATTCCATTGGACTCCCATTCTATTCAGCAATAGCTCTATGCACTGTCTCCTTACTGACTAGATAGTGTGGCAGAGTCATTCAGCTCCCGAAGTCACCGATTATAGATCCCCAATGATCTCTAGATTATCGTACGCAGGACAAGAGAGTAGTACGGAGTCACAGCACAGTCAAGAAGTGTCAGAGGCACTCATGCTTGCAAAAATTCCAAAACCTTTAGCTCATCCACTCTAGTCTGGAGGAACAAAAACCACAGAGTTTATTTAAGTTTAAAAGCTTTATTAAAAGTAAACACATTTATTAAAATCTACTTTGTCATAAAACTATTTAACTGAAAACGGAAAAGTGGTTAGTGCTGACGATTAATTGGACACATTTCTTGTGGTCGAGCCGAGCTCTCACCTGGTTTGAACTTGATCCTGGTCGTGTTCTTAGGAGTCAAGCTTCTGTCTGTTAGGAGAAAAAGTGGTGCGTGTTAAAAATCAAAAGCAAGCATTCATCAGTTGTGCATAAAAGTGCAGCAAGACAACAGCCTTCCCTGGAAAATGGGACATTTTTACTATGGAGTAGACAGTCACAAATTATTACATTGTATTCTGTTTTTTTAACATTTCTCCTAGACCAAATATTATATAGTAGTGAGTGGTGTATTCTAACATTCTTAAATGTACTTTGTAGGTGTAACATCTGGTGACGGGGCCAGCGCGGAGGTGGCTGTGTTGGGCGAGGACTCGGAGGCCTCTGGGGAGGAGGCGGTGCAAGAGCCGGCGGACGGTCCTGTGGGGGATCAAACGGTGGTGGCGGAAACAGGTAAGCTATATATTCCTTACTTATTGAGATTGAAGACTGCATAGTGTGCTTTCTGCACGGGTGTATTACAATTACAAATCAACCAGGTAGTAGCCTCCTCGAAATGTACTTCGACTTAGCTGTGAAGTTTTTGGTGAGAAGAATCCCAATAAGTTCTTAGACGAACGTGATGGATGGGATGAACGAAAAGGGAAAGAAGGGTGTAAGTAAGTGGGACGCGAACTTGTATGATGGCTGGCAAAGAAGAACGATATGTGTTTGCTTGGCCCCCGAGGTGGCTGGGAAGGAAAGAATATGGTATGGTGCATGGCTGGGTCAATGATGAAGCAAGGATGGGTGGAAGGACAGCAGCCTGGGTGGGTGAAACAGAAACTGTATGTGTGCGTATACTTTGACTGAATGGATGCCTGGAGCATGGTATTCTCTGACTCTTAGATAGCACATGTGTATCTAGAGAGAGTAGATGGTCGCCAGGTGAAGTAAGTGTTACCTTGAAGAGCATGTACCACCGCACCCGCACGTCCGTTCCAGTGCAGGGAAGGCAAGGAAAAGAAATTGTAAATGTGTCCAATACTACCATGAATAGTAGCAGTACTTTGTACTGCGTTTGCAATCACAGCATATATCTGGTTATTACGGTGGACACTCCGTACCTCTCTTAATAACTTTAGTTTACTTGTAGTACGTCATTCATGTGTGGGTGTATCACTGTTCACTCAATATTAAGCAAAGCACCTAAAGTCATGTTAGAGCAAGGATGCAGAAGTGAGAGGTTACATAGATACTGTCCTCAATAGTTATGTACTGTGCTTTCAATTTGCTACTTGTACTCTGTGACCCAACTTTCGGCTCAATCACTTTGTGTTATTAATAAGGAGCATTGGTTACAGACTATGTCTTTCTTTCTTCATATAGTTGCTCCTTCCAAATCAACAACATGGAGGGAGCAGGCTAGATTGGCCCGGCAACGGAGGCTGGAGGCCACTGTCGCCGAATATCGGCGGCTGGTGGCCCTGGAGGAGGAGGAGGACACGCAGTCGAGCGGGGCAACAACGACATCCTCGACTGTGACCACTGCATCCTCCTCCGTGACTAAGCCAGCGCGACCGAGCCGGGCTAAGAAAGACGACCGCCACCGCCAAGCAACCGAAATACCAGCTGCCCCCGACAGGAGCTGCAAGGAACGCCAACGCCGCCTACGAGTCCGCATGTCCAACCTGGAGCAGGAGGTCCTGAAGTATAAGAACTTGGTTAAGGGCCTCCGCTCCGAGCTTGCCACCCTCCGCAAGGAGTATGATGCCCATGCCGCATCATGCACCAGCACCAGCACCCTCCAGTAGTGGAGTGTCCCTTGCCCTTTTTTTATAGACTTTTGGGGGGTGGGATTTGGGAGTTGGGATCGTTTTGGGACGTTTCAAAGACAATCGTTGGGGTTAGGGTGGGTGAGGGAGATTATTTTGTTAGGGCTAAATAAATATATTTTTAAACTTTATCTGACCATACCTGTTTTTTACTGCTTTTCAGTCTGGTGGGTGGGGGGCGGGGGTGTAACAGTAACTTTGTTTTCCTGAACAGTCGTAGGACTTTAGTAGTACAACCGTCAATCTCTTGTCTACTCCGAAATAATACTCCATTATACTACCTCCCACCAAACGCTTATCTTACCTGTAATTTGTGTTAGAAATTAGGGCTAGGCCCAGGGCTGGCTCCAGGTGAAATGGGGATTAACGTTGTCAATCCTGGGCAGGTGACATTTCCTCATTGCGGTGGTACTAGTGGTGTGACACAGTGGCAGTTGCATGCCTATGGAAAAAAAGAAAACGAAACCTTGTTTGTCCTTATTGTAGCATTACAACGGTTACGGTACGATCGAGAAAATAGCAGGTGACAGTAAACTAGAACAGTGCCATAATGTAGCCTAACAAATGGTAAAGTATTTGCTTGCAAGTATAACTAGTACTTGCGTTGAATTTATTTGACATTGGCTACTACTACTAGAAGATATAGTACTGAAGCTGAGTAAGTCTAGAAGATATCCTCGTATTCCTTCACCAGCCTGTTGCTATGACCTTATCCTCCCCAGCAAGTGTGTGGAATTATTGATGTCATTTTAGTCAGACATCAAGCAAAACAACACAGCCCGGGGGAAGAGGGTTAGGGTTTGTAAAATGGATGGGAATGGGGGTTTCTTTTTGGGTAGGTTTTGTTGAGAGAAGAAAAAAAAAGCAGAGCATGGACAAACAATAATTGAAGATACAGACAATCTTTGGTTACAAAGTAAAGGTAAGCACATGCAGTCACACTCATAGAATAAAAGACAACAATGGATACTGTATCTGTATTGCGTATGTTGTTGGAGTTGTCCTGTTGAATTTGGTAAGTAAGTTGCATGCAGCAAACAATTCCTCTTATTGGCGGCACTCCTCCATTCCAGCTGACGCTTCGTCCATCAATGTGGTGTGACCACTGACAGAAGACACCCTGTCCACTGCCTGCCTGGCGGATGTTGACTGAGACCCGGCCTGTAATTATTGAACGGAAAACAGGAAGTGCTATTACAATACCACTGATAAATAAATAAAAGGTATGTACGCTGTGTGGTTCAAAAAGTGACACTTTGATTTCCCTAATAGACAGTACAATATTTTTGAAATTGCGTGCTCTGTCTGAGTCACCTTTTTAAGGATAAATAAGTATGGCCAAAATATTATAGCGGATCTTTCCCCTCAAGGTAGGTGTACTGTAAACTGTGTTTTAGAACAAAATTTGACCTTCCCAGCAATGCTCCCACCAAGACCCTTACTAAAGCCAGTCGCAAAAATGTAGAAGACCCCCAATCAGATCTCCAAAAACGATGCCTAGCAGAAAAATGGTTACAAAACGTACTTTGAAAGTAACAGTAGGCCCAAATACAGACCGTGGATTGTATTCAAACCCCAGGCAAGACCCGCCAACCCACCCGCAAAAAAACACCCGACAACACCCCCAAACAGCGAAAAAGCTAAATCTCATACTTACAATGTCTCTCGGCCTTCGGTCCAAACGCGGCGCTGTGCAGCTAGGTCATCATCATCATCAATCATCATAACTCCTGTTTTCCACCACGGATTTCCTGAAAAGCAAATGCAATCAAGATTAGACTGTCGCAGCAGTGCTTCGACAAGACAGAGACCCCGGCCGCAACCCACCCACGAACAGCAGGAAGCCCCCCAAAACGCTACATTGAGCAAGATGTCAGAAGAAATAGCAAAAAAAAGGCTGTTCCTTATGGATTTTGTCCAAAACACTTCTATCCGGTATTAGACCTTCCCAGGAATGCCCCAGGCAAGACCCGCCAACCCACCCGCAAAAAAACACCCGACAACACCCCCAAACAGCGAAAAAGCTAAATCTCATACTTACAATGTCTCTCGGCCTTCGGTCCAAACGCGGCGCTGTGCAGCTAGGTCATCATCATCATCAATCATCATAACTCCTGTTTTCCACCACGGATTTCCTGAAAAGCAAATGCAATCAAGATTAGACTGTCGCAGCAGTGCTTCGACAGAGACCCCGGCCGCAACCCACCCACGAACAGCAGGAAGCCCCCCAAAACGCTACATTGAGCAAGATGTCAGAAGAAATAGCAAAAAAAAGGCTGTTCCTTATGGATTTTGTCCAAAACACTTCTATCCGGTATTAGACCTTCCCAGGAATGCCCCAGGCAAGACCCGCCAACCCACCCGCAAAAAAACACCCGACAACACCCCCAAACAGCGAAAAAGCTACATCTCATACTTACAATGTCTCTCGGCCTTCGGTCCAAACGCGGCGCTGTGCAGCTAGGTCATCATCATCATCAATCATCATAACTCCTGTTTTCCACCACGGATTTCCTGAAAAGCAAATGCAATCAAGATTAGACTGTCGCAGCAGTGCTTCGACAAGACAGAGACCCCGGCCGCAACCCACCCACGAACAGCAGGAAGCCCCCCAAAACGCTACATTGAGCAAGATGTCAGAAGAAATAGCAAAAAAAAGGCTGTTCCTTATGGATTTTGTCCAAAACACTTCTATCCGGTATTAGACCTTCCCAGGAATGCCCCAGGCAAGACCCGCCAACCCACCCGCAAAAAAGCACCCGACAACACCCCCAAACAGCGAAAAAGCTAAATCTCATACTTACAATATCTCTCGGCCTTCGGTCCAAATGCGGCGCTGTTCAGCTAGGTCATCATCATCAATCATCATAACTCCTGTTTTCCACCACGGATTTCCTGAAAAGCAAATGCAATCAAGATTAGAATGTCGCATCAGTGCTTCGACAGACACCAAAAATTACCCACAAACACCCGGAACCCCGCGAAAGAGCACCTCAAAGGCAAGCAAGTCAGCAAAAACGGCAAGAAATTTCCACCTCATATTTGGTCCAAAACACTTTTGTCCATTATTAGAGCTTCACAGCAATGGGCCCAAATCCGTCAACTCACCCGCAAAGAAGTACAACATCCCCACAAGTGCTGAGTCTTTCTTCATTGGGCGTAATCCAGCACTCTGCTTGGAGGGAAATCGCAGTCTGGAGGAGGAGGATAGAGGAGCATGTTCTTCAGAACTTGTGAACCTGAGGAATGTAGACTGCGGCACCTTCAAATCAATAAGCAAACAAGTGAAGACAGTTCTGATGATGGTCTTGTTTTTGGGATTAGGTGATTAAAGTTTGAATTAAATTAACTGTGCAAAACAAAGAAAGAGAGACACAAAGCACACAGGAATAAAAGTGAATAAGGACGAAAAAGAAAGTTCTTGATTGATTGTCTCATTTTCAGGGCTCGGTGTCAGGGAATAAGAACAAGATTTCGTCATCATACTCTGCGAATTCAGGCTGGATGAGGTCAGTGCCACCGAACAGAGAACAAATCCCCTCATCTACGTTGCCGTCCTCCTCGTCTTCATGTGGCGTGCTTTCTCGTACTTTGTAATCTGGTGGTATGAGGTGCTGATTCATCTTGATCATTGTCAGCCGCTCCACATTTTTGGGCGAGAGGCGGCTCCGTTTGGGAGTTACAATGCCACCAGCAGCACTGAAAACACGTTCAGAAGACACACTTGCGAGTGGGCAAGACAAATAGTTTATAGCCAGGTTGAAGAGCTGTGGCCACAATTGTTTTTTGCCATGCCAATACTGCAATGGCTCATCATTAAGAAAGACCACTGTTGAGTCATTCAGATAGTCCTGCACCATCGACTCAAGGTCAGCAACGGTTCCTCCACTTTGCTTACTTTTTGCTGTGGCTGTGACATTTTTTCGAGAACCATACCCAAGCAAACTTAGCCAATCCTCTACAACAGCCACTGTTTTTGTTGTGTGTGGTGCAGATGATCCAGTTGCCGGTGTCTTTAACGGCTGAGAGGTCACTTGTGCCCCAGCCACAGGTGCAGAAGTGGATTCTTGTGACTGGGGATGGCCTGCTGATGCTGATGCTGATGTACTGGCTTCTCCTTCAATAACCTGCCGTTCTTTTTCAAACCTCTTGGCTGACCAGGCTAACCAATGTTTGTACTTTTGAACATCTGCATCAGCAAAAGGAAAGAATGCTTCGCCTGCCAGCGCCTTTTTGTAGCGTGGATCCAGAATAGTAGCACAAATGTAATGCTGATCTGACTTGATCTTTTGAAGACGTTCATCACCACGTAGGCGCTCTAATAATTTCTCAGACAAAATGAAATGGTCTTTTTTTTTTCATCTTTTTCAAACTCAGAAGACACCGCCATCAGTTGGTGCTCCAGCATGCACAACAATGGGATAGCTTTTCCCAAATTACAGTCCTCCTGGCTGACTGCACGCGTGAAGAACTCAAAAGGACGATGTCTGTCAGGCTTTTAACTATGTCCCATTGCGCCGCACTCATCCGCAGGTCCTCCTTCTGAGATGTACCCTCTGTGAAGAAATAGTGATCGAGTACCGTATACTGCTCATACAGACGCTCAAGCATGTAGAAGGTTGAGTTCCAACGTGTTGCCACCTCCTGGATGAGTGCTTTCACTGGCATTCCACGTATAAATAGCAGTCTCCGCAGATGCTTCCGGGCCTTAAAAGAATGGCTGAAATGGTTGCACATTTTGCGGCAGGTGGCCATTACCTCGAACGCTGTACTGTCTTTATCACTCAAGAATTTTTGAACTACCAGGTTGATACAGTGCGCCAAACACGGCACTCTAACATGGTCACCCTTCTGCATGGCCTTAACTACATTGGCGCCATTATCCGTGGAAACATAACCAATCTTGAGTTTTAGGGGGGATAGCATTTTCAAGACCTTTTTGTTAAACTCTTCCAAAAGGTTTTCTGCTGTGTGACTTTTCTCCAAGCCAAACATGGCTAGTGTTGCATGCTTCCGAGCAGCTTTGAAAACTTTGTCCGGGTCAACACCTGCGTTTAGCTTTGCTAAAACACCTGAAAAAGAGACCCAGTGTCCAGTGATGCACATGTAATCAGCGCCTGCGCCACTGGTCCACATGTCTGTTGTCAGATGTATTGTGTGAACAGCACTCTTCTGCAAAGCTGCCCCAATCGCCTGCAGCACATCTTCATGTAGTGCTGGAACCGCAACTCTGGCAAAATAGAACCGGCTCGGAACCTTCCATTTAGGGCAGAGCGTTGCCACTAATTCAAGAAAACCTACCGCTTCTACAAAAGAAAAAGGTAGAAGGTCCACAGCTAGCATTTTAGCCAGCTTAGTGTTATACAGACGCGTCAGTGGGTGGTTGCGTTCATATGGCACGTCTGAAGTAAGCATTGTTCTAATGTTGCCCTGGACCAAGCATTTACGGGCTGATAATGACTTCGTTGACCCAATTTTGCTCGCTGGTGAACTTTTGTGCGTTGGTGTCTCACTCGCTCCAACACTCTTAGTGTGCCTCACATTGGGTGTGCTGCTGACAGGGGTACTGGGTGTAAGGGAAGTGTTTGACACGTCTTCTTCCTGCTCGTCATCATCAGATGAAACATCAACGTTTCCTTGAATTTGGCCTTTCTTGATCGCATCTAGGTGCGCAAACCATTTGACAGTGTGCTGTCTCCTAAGATGACCTCTCTGGCCTCCGGTACCATAGTTGGTACCTGGCTTACCACGACTAACTGCTTGCTTACAAATGGTACAAATGGCAAACTTTGGATTTTTTGGACAAACAGTAAAGAAGTCCCAAACTGGGGACTTGAAGTGTCTGTGGGACATGGAGGAGGCGGCGATACTGGTGGTGGTGGTCATGAAGCTAATGCTAGATGAAGTGGAGGATGTGGATTGCCCAACTTTTGTACGTTTTGCACTTTCACCGCCACTATTTAAGGTCGAGGTTGACGGAGGTCTCTTCTTGCCAGAAAGAAATATGGAAGCGGGACGAGTTGGTGTACTACTTAACTCCAATGATTGTGGTGTTTCCACTGCCTCCTCATCGACAACATCATCATCACGCTCAGCAGCTCTTCGGGCTAGGGTCAAAATGTCTGTTTGCTGCATGCCCTCTGGGGCTGCAGTGACCTTTATGATGACTGGGTCGTCGTTGGCAGAGTCTTCATCAGCAGCAGTATCCGCCACTTCTTGTTGAGACTCATCACACTCCATAACTCTGAGACTTTGGACGAGCTTCCTTTTACGCTTAACTACCTTTGTTTTTTCCCAAGTTTGATCCGTATCATCAGAAGGAGGTGTGCTTGAAGAGGATGTAGACACCACCCTTGATCTCTTCCTTGCTAGGGGTGTGGAAGACAATGAAGGATCATCAGGAGGAGTGGCTTCCTCAAATGATACCTCGCCTTGATTGTCGATTTCCTGATGTGCCCCTACTTCGGGAGGAACAACTATTGTGGGCACTTGTTGTGACCCTCCATGCACCTCTGCTTGCGCATCTCCTTGCGCTGCCTCTCCTTCCACATGTACTTGGGCTTGTACTTGCACATGTGATTGTTGTTGCGGCTGTGGTTGTTCAACACTCGTCAGATGAGCTACAACAACCTGTGTTGATTGAGGGACATTGCTGCTGCTTTCTTGCGATGAGCCAACATCACTGGTCGATGGTGATTGAAGAAGTATACTGGCTGCCTCTGCAGCACTCAAGGGCTTGGACTTAAGTTGGCGTGGTGGTGGTGGTGGCACTGAGCCCAATGGAGTGGGGGTGCTGCTGCCAGCTTGGTCCCCAGCAGATCCCGCTGCAGCTGCTGCAGGCATACTTTTTTTTTTACTCCCAAAAAAAGGGGCGGGCGGCACACCAGTGTCCTTGGTAACTTGCTTCTTCTGCTCCTTACTGGCACCTTTCTTGCTGGAGGAGCTACGGGTTACTTTTTTTGGGGCCATCTTCTTCAGAGCAGGTCAGCAGGCAGCAGTTGCACGAGTTGCAGAGGGTTCTGTGTCCAGACGTGACGTCGCGTGACGTTATGCTGCACACACCGCTGCAGGACTTCTTCCTGGCACTGGTGGTTCTATTGAGTCTTCTTGTGCACCTAAAAGCAATGGAAGACAGAGGAACATCAGTTCAGTTATACACCCCAAAAAATCGACAAAACACAGAAAAATGAGCACAATCCCATGCCATCCATGATGTTTACATTGAAGACACCCCACAGAAAGACTAGGGACATGCAAGTATGCAACACTCACTACCCCTGGGCATAAGGGATGAAAAGTAGGCAAAATAAGTGCAGGCCTCAGACACTGCCTCTCCTCAAAATGGCCCCCTTACATCCCAAGCACATGTTGCCTGTACCAGCCAGCACTCAAGATGGCCACCACCACCACCCACATGGCCAGTCCACATCAACAGTACACCCCCAAAAAACAGAAAAACAGCCAGAAATCACCACAATCCAATGCCATCCATGATGTTTACATCAAAGAGAGTGAGACCACACCACAGGCACACTCAGTCCATGCACCACCACCACCCCTGGGCAAGCAAAAGGCCACACCAGCAGCCCCCCAAAAACGACAAAAAACAATAAAATAAGCACAATCCCAGCCCATCCATGGCCTCAATTATGTTTAAATTCAAGAAGACACCCCACAGAAAGACTAGGCCCATGCAACACTCACCACCCCTGGGCAAAGGGCCACACCAGCAGGCCCAAAAAAACGACAAAAAACAATAAAATCTGCACAATCCCAGCCCATCCATGGCCTCAATGGTGTTTAAATTCAAGAAGACACCCCTCAGAAACACTAGGCCCATGCAACACTCACTACCCCTGGGCATAAGGGATGAAAAGTAGGCAAAATAAGTGCAGGCCTCAGACACTGCCTCTCCTCAAAATGGCCCCCTTACACCCCAAGCACATGTTGCCTGTACCAGCCAGCACTCAAGATGGCCACCACCACCACCCACATGGCCAGTCCACATCAACAGTACACCCACAAAAAACAGAAAAACAGCCAGAAATCACCACAATCCAATGCCATCCATGATGTTTACATCAAAGAGAGTGAGACCACACCACAGGCACACTCAGTCCATGCACCACCACCACCCCTGGGCAAGCAAAAGGCCACACCAGCAGCCCCCCAAAAACGACAAAAAACAATAAAACAAGCACAATCCCAGCCCATCCATGGCCTCAATTATGTTTAAATTCAAGAAGACACCCCACAGAAAGACTAGGCACATGCAACACTCACCACCCCTGGGCAAAGGGCCACACCAGCAGGCCCAAAAAAACGACAAAAAACAATAAAATCTGCACAATCCCAGCCCATCCATGGCCTCAATGGTGTTTAAATTCAAGAAGACACCCCTCAGAAACACTAGGCCCATGCAACACTCACTACCCCTGGGCATAAGGGATGAAAAGTAGGCAAAATAAGTGCAGGCCTCAGACACTGCCTCTCCTCAAAATGGCCCCCTTACACCCCAAGCACATGTTGCCTGTACCAGCCAGCACTCAAGATGGCCACCACCACCACCCACATGGCCAGTCCACATCAACAGTACACCCACAAAAAACAGAAAAACAGCCAGAAATCACCACAATCCAATGCCATCCATGATGTTTACATCAAAGAGAGTGAGACCACACCACAGGCACACTCAGTCCATGCACCACCACCACCCCTGGGCAAGCAAAAGGCCACACCAGCAGCCCCCCAAAAACGACAAAAAACAATAAAACAAGCACAATCCCAGCCCATCCATGGCCTCAATTATGTTTAAATTCAAGAAGACACCCCACAGAAAGACTAGGCCCATGCAACACTCACCACCCCTGGGCAAAGGGCCACACCAGCAGGCCCAAAAAAACGACAAAAAACAATAAAATCTGCACAATCCCAGCCCATCCATGGCCTCAATTATGTTTAAATTCAAGAAGACACCCCACAGAAAGACTAGGCCCATGCAACACTCACCACCCCTGGGCAAAGGGCCACACCAGCAGGCCCAAAAAAACGATAAAAAACAATAAAATCTGCACAATCCCAGCCCATCCATGGCCTCAATGGTGTTTAAATTCAACAAAACAGTTGTATCATGCACCCATAACCAACCCTGGTCCTACTGGATACTGTGGCTACCCACAATATAATTTATTTAATTTTCTGAAAAAGTTCCAAAATTGTACTTGCAGCAACTGTAATGCCCCAAACAAACTTACTTGTGAAAGTTGATTTCTAATCCAAAAGTGATCCAAAGACAGTCAAAAAGGCCTCAAATCCAAATATCCAGCAGCACCCACAAAAAGTAATCCTTCCAGCTCCAGATCCAAATGAAAGTGACCAGGAGATGGACAAAGCACTGGGAGGAGCCTGCTGGACAGGAACATGAAGTTGGAGACTGTGGGGCACTTCCTTCCTCCCCCTCCCCCAAAATGGACTCCTTGCAAAAAAAAAAAGGCCATGCAAATGTCAACCTGAGGAGTGATTCTGATAAAAATCATAATTTTCTGAAGGTTTATCCTGTTTGCTGGTGATTTTCTTGTGCGAAATTGCAAAATCTCTATTTCGCAAGTGCGAGATTGTTCCTTTCCGCCGCAACTACGTGTTCGCAATTGCGAACTCTCGCGAGGTGTGCTGTGCAAGGTGGCAAGCCGCGAGTACGTATTCGCGGGCGACAAACTCCCGCGGGAACACGCAGCAAGATCTAAAATGGCGCGTCACTCGCAAAGAAAAACAACTCGGCAAACGCTAAAATGACGGAAAGTGAACGCCGTGCACCACGCCGCGCGCCGCAACCAAGCAAAAAATCCGCCGCGAGCGGATTCACGGATTTTCGACAAATTCGCGAGCGTTCGCGGATTGCGAATTTGCCGAAAATCCGAAAAATCCGCGATCGGAGCGGATTTTACGCCCATGCTTAGATTTATATCCAATTGGCACTGTTTCACCTTCATTAAAGGTGATGTATGTAAATCCAATTGCACTTGGTAAAATGCAAATGACTAGGTTTGTGGTATTGACACGTGTATGCAAGTAGCGTGCAATAAGTCAGATTGTAAAGATCTGAGTGTAGCTGTGTGTTCGGATGTCCAGCATGCAGTGCAAAATTCAGAGCATATCAATGCATATAGTGGCTTAATGCGATTTGGATATTCAGGTATGTATGTTATGCCAAAATTCTAAAATTCTAGCAAAGATTGCAATTTTATAAGCGTGTTTGGAGGTTGCAACTGTTCACATTTCTCCAAGAAATGAGGGCTCAACTCTTTCCCTCATGCGTATGTTCATATTCTAGGAAAAGGACACTTAGAAAAGCTATATTAGACTTTTCAAAGTTGAAGTTGTACCCAAGTTCGGCAAATCCCAATATTATGCGATCTACTCTGGCTAAATGGGGATTCAATTCATCGTCTGTTAAGTAGATTTCATCTACATAGGACAGCGCATAAAGGTCAATATAAATACAATCCATGCTACAAAAACTCCTGGGCTATTCTTACAGCCCATAGGAATTTGTTTGTAGCACGTTTGAAAACCCAGGTTGCTAAAAGTGGTCCAGTCTCAGTTCTCAGGAGCCAAATTGTGACTGAAAAAAGCATTAGAATATCCAACGTCGTTTTGCATATTTTTTACGGACTACATTGTTAATGAGATCCATTCTGCAAAGCCCGGACCAGGGAGAGCCAGGCCAGGGCCACCCCACTTGGCTCTACTGTCGGGCTTTGCAATAGTTATCCTTCTCATTTGTGCTCTTTTGAGGTTTACGGATTAAAGGTAACATTGAATCCCCCTTCTTTCTCAGATTTTAGTGCACTGTGTTTTCAAGTTTACACTGGAACATTTATTGCACCCAGATGGCCTGGATTTGGACTTGGAGCTTGAAACTGTGTGGCTGTGTGCATCACCTTACTCTTCCTCTGTCCTTTGAGGCTCCACGGAAATAGTTTTCTGACACCTGATTTTTGTCCAGTCTCTTTTTAAACAGTATGAGCAGGTTTGGTCATCTTGTCTTGCCTCCTTTTTTTAAGTGACACTTCAGTTTTGTTGGGTTCAAATCTTGTTATGTTATGTTAAAAATGATTTATAAAGCGCTCGTACACCGGTTGGTTTCATGACGCTGAGTACTAGGAGGGGTGCTGACCCAGAGCCAGTTCATTTGTATGCTTGGATGTATAGCCAAGTTTTGAGAGATTTTCTGAATCTCATTAGGTCAGTGCTTGACCTGATTTCCAGGAGGATGGAGTTCCACAGATGGGGGGCCAGAGTAGCAAACCTGCATCCCCCTTGGTGCTTCAGCTTAAAGGTAGGGACAGTCAACAGTTGGAGCTGGGCCCAGCGGAGTTTTCGTGAAGGAGTGTATCGAGAAATTAGGCTTTCTATAAATTTCGGGCTCCGGTCATTCAGGGATTTAAACACCAGGCAGCCAAATTTAGATGCACAGCGTTGGGGGATAGGGAGCCATTGCAGCTTCCTAAGAAACGGGGAGGCATGTTGCCACCTGGGCTGTTTATATAGCAATCTAGCCGCTTGGTTGTGTACCATCTGTAACCGTTTTGTAAGGCCAAGTGGTAAACCAAGATATATTGCGTTGGCGTAGTCTAGACGTACTAGGACCATGGCTATCAGGACCTGTACCACAGCTGCTTGGATCAGTAGCCTGCTTATCTTTCTAATTTTTCACAACTGAAGGAAGCAGGTGGAAATCACAGAGCCTACATGAGACTTTAGGAGGGAAAGGTCATTGCCTATGGTAACCCCTTTGGTTTTCACTGAGGTGGAGGCACTGGAGGGGACAGGAGGGGGACCTAATTTGTTTGGCCAGTAATTTGGGCCCCACTTATTGTGGCCACCACCTGTCAGAACGAGTTTGGTTTTGCCTGGGTTTAGTTTTAAGTGATTGTGGTCCATCCAGTGTCAAATGAATTTTATGGTGGACTGAAAGTCAGATGTTGACTGGGGGGAGTTATCAATTGTAAACATTAGTTGGAGGTTGTCGGCATAATTGAAAATGACCACTCTTCTTTATTTCAAGGATCTGATCAGTGGGAGAAGGTAGAGGTTGAACAAGCTTGAACAAGCTTAAAAAACCAACAGAATCAGGTTTTTCTTAAACACTGTGGAGGATTAATTCCTAATACCACGGAACCTCCGGTAAAACGTGCGAGGATGTTACGCACAGGCACAAGCACTACTCAGGGTTCCCCCAAATAAGTACCTGACCAAACATTGGCGGCACCATGTTGCAGGTATTCTGCTCAAGAACAGAACTATGCTTGGGGCCATAGAATATCAGAATGTAGGGACTGAGTCACCATACCACCTCAGTATTTATGAGCCTGAGTCCGACTACCAATAGTGCCTCACTTGCCCTCATAACCTTTCCAGAGAGACAAGTGATTTGGCACCACAGAACACGGCACTCTCGACCCTCTCAGGGATCACGGTAACAGGACACACCCTTTCACTCTTTCGCTTGAACTTGTCAACAATAAGATAAAAAAGAGACATGAAAGAAGTATACAATGTTTATTTAAATGATCGTGCTCTAAGATGCAATAATTGAGTCACACGTAAAAAACAAATACATATCAATAATATCCTTAGCATGGTTAATATACCCCATACGATGAAAAGCCCTGTTACGTTATCTCAAAGATCTGCCTAAACTCTATCACACTACTGAAGAAAATTGGTTATATAATATATATAGGAGAGTAGGATCTGCTTCTTATAGTTACTTCCACTTTTTGCTGATGTATCACTATTATCGACTTAGACTGACTGGGCTCCTGCTATCCAGGACCCCAGTCAAACTGCTATCTCTAAATTGATTGCATGTACTTTAGGTACACTCCAGATTGGATACTGGGGTACCTTTATCAGTCCCTAGTATATGGTACACCATGTACCCAGGGCATAGGTACCCCAGAGGCCTCTCAGTGGCTGCAGCATTTATTAAGCCACCCCTGAGAGACTATTCAAACTGACACCACAGGTCTGCTACTGCAGCCTGTGTAGGGTGGTGCATGCACCCCTTACTTAGGTATAGGTTCACTATATCTATTCTAAATCACTGCACATATAAACCTATCAGTCACCCCCATGGCAGGCCTTATCAATCCTGAAGGCATGGTGCTGGATTTTATGTGTGAGTGTACTCCTACATGAGCAGAGCCACTCTGCAGCCTTCGGAACCTATTTTCAGGGGTTGTTTGTGATGCAGCCAACCATATATATTTAAGTGCATTATAACCTTGTGAAACTTTAAAACTTGTTGTGTTTGGTGTCAAGCACCTTGGAATCATATCTCCAAACCAGTAACTGGTGTGGGAGGTATGATTCCTCCCTTGTAGATCCACTACTGTGGGTCACCGGGCTACCCGGTACCAGCTTTCTCGACCTGGGCATCACAAAATGTATGCTGCCAACCACAGACACGTCTGCCCTCCTGCTGCTGAGCTAAGCTCGAACAGGGGAGGCTGGATAATAGTTTTCCTGTCACAGAGAGGTGTGACCACCTCCCAGACCAGATTTAGTGTATTGGGGCTGGGTGGGTGCACTCTGAGAGTGCCTGACAGTCTGCACTGCGGGCACTTTTTGTGTCCCTGTGAATAGTCCAGTTCAAACTGGTTGCAGGAGCCATTTGCTTCTGCTCTGGTGTGAAACTGGACAAAGGACATGGTTGTAACCACCCCTCTGCCCTGACCATCCCATAGGTGGGTCCCCCGAGTTTGTCCAACCCCTTCCTTGGGTATAAAGTATGAACCCTGACTACAGGACTTTAGACTTTACCTGGACTGAACTCTGCCAGCAGAGACCAAGTACTGCGATGATCTACACTATGCTGGATGTCTGAAGAATCTCCCTTGGAGTAAAGGCAGGCACCTTTAACGCATCTGACCGGTTTGCATCTTCCGAGATCCTCAGGACTCTGAAGATTTCTGCAACCCAGGAGGTGGGTTCCTGATGTCCCTGAGGTCGATCTGCCCTCTCAACAATTCTGAGACCGTGCAACTCGAACCCCTCTGCACTGTGTACTTTTGCAGCAGCATATGCTTTTTGGCGATCCCTTAGGCTGTGTTTTGGGCTACGTGTAGTCCTGACTTGTTGGTGTTCGATCCGGACACTGACCCCTCAGCACTCGACATCCTTTGTGGGACAGCTCACCTCCGAACTTTGGTGGTCGTCGATGTCTCTTATTCCCCATGGCTGCAGAGTCAAGCATCCCGTCATCAGATGTACGTCGTTACAACGCGATGTTTTACATCGCAGTACTTTCGGCGCATGTTTTACAACGCAAGTCGTTACTACAACTTGCATTGTTGGGGGCTGGACAGTGAATAGTTTAATTTACTATTCCAACTCCAGTCCCCATGGATAGTAGGGAAGGAGTTGGATAGTAAATTAAACTATTTACTATCCTGGAGCGGCCCCCAGCGCAATTCGTTGTTACAACTTTCGTTGTAAAAGTTGCGTCGTAAGGGAACTGCGGTGTAACATCCGAGTTGTAAAGGATGTTTCCCCCCGTCATCTCACCTGAAGCAGTGGTCATTCATCTACCGAGCCACCCTGTAGTGACCCAGACTCTGTCCCCTCTGCTTTCAGGTTCTTCTCGCCTCAAATCCAGGCTTTTATTCCACCGGACACTTTTCATCGTCCCTGCAGCAGCACTTCTTTGAGTCTGGTAATTGAAAATGACGAAGGTTTCCGACATCACTTGACATCTATGTACCCGGGATAGGTAACATGGGTACTTCAGTACTCACAGGGGTGCTGGCCTTAGAACCTTCTATGTTCCAAAGCGTTTGCTTGAAGTCCTCTCTGAAGTGTCCTTAATATGTAATTTTCCAACCGCGACTTTACCATGGAGTTGTACGGAGCTCGCGTCTGTGTTCTCACACTATACCCGTCCTCCGTGGGTCCCCTGTGTCACTACTTTGGGTGGTTCCTTGGGGTCCCAGCGATTCTTCGTGCTCTAGGCACTGTGTCTAGTCAAGTCGTAGTTGTTATACAACTTTCTTAGTATATGGTTTGGTCTCCCCCTGGAGCCCACTGTGTATTGTGCTATTTACTGTCGTTCTATTGATTAATAATGGTGTGCCTTATGCTCTAATCTTATATAGATGTTAATAGAGAGTGTTTAGTAATAAATACATATATTTTATATATCTCTTGTGTGGTTCTCCTTTCATTTGGCTATTCAGGAGGTTCTAATCTGGTAAAACAAGCTTCTTACATTCCCTCAAGATTTAGCCTGAAGGCTGCTCTCCACAGCTACCAATAGGATAGCTTTCTTTAAAGGTTGTCTTTGACCTAATCATCAATAAGGGTCGTTTGGACTGGTGCAAGAGGCCCACTTTAATTAGTGGACAGCATATACCAGACCAACTTCCTCACATTGATGTGCAGCGGTTGGGATTCAAGCTTGCTACTTTTTTACCAGATAACCTCATTGAGTAATTAACTGAAAACCACTAAAGGTATTTAGGTACATATAAATCAAGATTTGAATAAGTAAGTACTACTGAACTTGGAGTTGGGTAGTCAAGGGTTTAGCACACCCTTTCTCCAACTCAAGAGAGTTTAGTTCCCACTAGATTAGGTAGGTGCCTACACCACATAACACTAGTATGTCCTCTAAAGGAGAAGCCAGTGACTCTCTGCCTACTAGGTATGACCTGATCTCATTCCAAAAATTGAGAAACATGTGTGCATCCAGGAAGCTGAAGACAGGGAGTGGACCCAGCATTCAACGCCTAATAGAAATCTTAATGCTGGATGATCTCAGAGAGACTCCAGGGTCTGATGAATTAGGTAGAGGGGCTGGGGCAGTGGATGAGGACATAGCAGGAAGTGAACACTTCTATGATCTAGACTCACCCACTGGCCAGGGTGAACAAGATGAACCTAACCTGGACAATCCAATGTTGACATTGTGTGGAGGAGAAGTCCTTAGGGGCCCTCTCTTTACTCTTCCAGCAAGGGTGCAAAGTTTGCCTCGAAGAGCTAGATCTCTGTCCAGGGAATCTACTCATTCAGGTACTTCTGTAGGGACCTCTGCTTCTCATAAAATAGAATCCGCTTATGATAAGAAGTGACAACTGCTTGATTATGAAAGAACTAAGCTCAGGATCATGAGAGAACAATTGGCCTTAGACAGGGAATCCCTAGAGCTCCAGGGAGCTTTCAGAAGGATGGGGATAGAGCCCCATGGTAGCGGCAACAGTGTCCCTAGTCCTAGAGAGTATACTCATGATCATAGGAACCTGAACAAGGTAGTCCCTCCCTGTCAGAGTGGGGATGACATCCACAAATGGAAACTTGCACTAGGGAGGGCCTGTAAAGTACACAGGGTTCCTCAAGAGCAGAGGGCAGCTATCTTGTAGCTCTCCTTTGTAGACAAAGGAAGAGACAAGCTCCTCACTGTGAGCGAAGAGGATGCAGACAATTACTCAGTCCTAAAAAGTGCCCCATAGATGGGTTTGGCTTAACCTCTGAACAGTACAGGATTACGTCCCTAAACACCCGGAAGGCACAGACCCTGGACTGGGTTGACTTTGTAGATGCTTCTACTAAGACTCTGAAAGGATGGTTACTTGGCAGTAAAGTGTGAGATTTTGGAGGATTGTACAATTTAATTATGAGGGAGCAGATCCTTAATAATTGTCAAAAACAGTTGTTGCATCAGTACCTGGTGGACTCTGAACTGACCTCTCCCCAAGAATTGGGAAAGAAGGCAGACAAATCGGTCAGAACCAGGGTGAAGCAGAAAGCACAAAACCAAGGTGGCGACTCTAAGAAGCTGGATTCTAAAACCACAGATAAGGGTGGGTGTTAGAACTGGGGTCACCCATTTCGGCACGGTAGCTTGGCGCGAGGCAGGAAGGCACCCGAAGGCAATGTGTAAAGCAGTAGTGCAGCACACATTAGCACTGAGACAGTAACTCACACGCAATAGAATGACACCACACCAGGTTGTTTTAGAAACCAAGACTCTTTATCTCATTTTTAGTACAAACAGGTAACTCTCCTTAGGTATTAAGTTAAGGTAGGCAACATCACTAGGCATCAATTCAAATAGGTAACGCTTCTGCTATTCAGGGTCATCCTAGGCAAAAACGTTTCTTGTAAGCAGGGACATCAATGTAACACTTTATTAATCTGGATTTAACATCAAAACGTTTCCTGTGCATGGGAATCATTCAAATAACACATCATAGGCATGCATATAACCTCAACACATTTCCTGGGCCTGAGAATAATATAGGTAATATATCTCATGTAACTTCATGGAAGCATCGTCACTTTTGCACATCTTGAATAAGACAAAGATCATTAGGTAGCCAGGAGTGTTAGCTAAACATTTAACACAACTTTGGTTGGTAATATATGAACCACATTAACCACTTTTCCCTTGTGGCATAGGGCTAATACCAGCACTCAGGCTGGCGAAGGCAGTTCCGGGATTTAATTGTGGGCTCAGCCCCCAGCAGTTCTACGGAGGGCCAGTTACAGTCTCCTGAGGGGAGGGGTGGTTACCGGGCTACCACTCGGGTTTTGCGAGGATCCTAGGCAGCTCCCGCTATCTCCTGATATCTCCGCCCTCCCCCAGGGGTGTTACCATTGCTTTCGGCCTCGGTGAGGCCCTCGCTGCTCGGTCCTGTACTGGGGCAGGTCAGGGCTCCTGCTCACCCTGGAGCCCCCTTGCTGCTGTTTAGAGAAGGCTCCAGGCCTTCCCGGTCTCTCCTCGGCCCAGGAGCCAATGGGGTCACGGCGTTCTGGGAGCCGGACGCGGAAGCCAATTAGATGGCGGCTTCCAGGGGGCGAGGCTGCAGGAACCAATGGGGCCGCGCCTGCCATTAGACGCGGCCGATGACGTCAGCCTCGAGGGAATGCTCCGGGGCCTGTTGCGGCCTTCCCTACTACTGCGGCGGCCCTCCCAGGCTTCGGGGGCCACAGCAGGGATGTTCTCACACTACACCCGTCCTCCGTGGGTCCCCTGTGTCACTACTTTGGGTGGTTCCTTGGGGTTCCAGCGATTCTACGTGCTCTACGCACAGTGTCTAACCAAGATGTGGTTGTTATACCACTTTCTTTGTATATCGTTTGGTCGCCCCCTGGAGCCCACTGTGTATTGTGCTATTTGCTGTCGTTCTATTGATTAATAATTTTGTGCCTTGTGCTCTAATCTCGTATAGAGGTTAGTAGAGAGTGTTTAGTAATGAATAAATATATTTTAAATATCTCTTGTGTGGTTCTGTGTGGTTCTCCTTTCATTTGGCTATTCAGGAGGTTCTAATCTGGTAAAATAAGCTACTTTACATTCCTACGAGACTTAGCCTGAAGGATGCACTCCACAGTTACCACAAGGATAGCCTTCTTTAAAGGTTTTCTTTGACCTAATCATCAATAAGGGTCGTTTGGACTAGTGCAAGAGGCCCACTTTAATTAGTGGACAGCATATACCAGACCAACTTCTCACATTGATGTGCAGCGGTTGGGATTCAAGCTTGTTACTTTTTTACCAGATAACCTCATTGAGTAATTAACTGAAAACCACTAAAGGTATTTAGGTACATATAAATCAAGATTTGAATAAGTAAGTTCTACTGAACTTGGAGTTGGGTAGTCAAGGGTTTAGCACACCCTTTTTCCAACTCAAGAGAGTTTAGTTCCCACTAGATTAGGTTGGTGCCTACACCACATAACACTAGTATTTCCTCTAAAGAAGAAGCCAATGACTCTCTGCCTACTAGGTATGACCTGATCTCATTCCAAAAATTGAGAAACATGTGTGCATCCAGGAAGCTGAAGACAGGGAGTGGACCCAGCATTCAACGCCTAATAGAAATCTTAATGCTGGATGATCTCAGAAAGACTCCAGGGTCTGATGAATGAGGTAGAGGGGCTGGGGAAGTGGATGAGGACAAAGCAGGAAGTGAACACTTCTATGATCTAGACTCACCCACTGGCCAGGATGAACAAGATGAACCTAACCTGGACAATCCAATGTTGACATTGGGTGGAGGAGAAGTCCTTAGGGGCCCTCTCTTTACTCTCCCAGGAAGGGTGCAAAGTTTGCCTCGAAGAGCTCGATCTCTGTCCAGGGAATCTACTCATTCAGGTACTTCTGTAGGGACCTCTACTTCTCATAAAATAGAATCCGCTTATGATAAGAAGTGACAACTGCTTGATTATGAAAGAACTAAGCTCAGGATCATGAGAGAACAATTGGCCTTAGACAGGGAATCCCTAGAGCTTCAGGGAGCTTTCAGAAGGATGGGGATAGAGCCCCATGGTAGCAGCAACAGTGTCCCTAGTCCTAGAGAGTATACTCATGATCATAGGAACCTGAACAAGGTAGTCCCTCCCTGTCAGAGTGGGGATGACATCCAGAAATGGAAACTTGCACTAGGGAGGGCCTGTAAAGTACACAGGGTTCCTCAAGAGCAGAGGGCAGCTATCTTGTAGCTCTCCTTTTTAGACAAAGGAAGAGACAAGCTCCTCACTGTGAGCGAAGAGGATGCAGACAATTACTCAGTCCTAAAAAGTGCCCCATAGATGGGTTTGGCTTAACCTCTGAACAGTACAGGATTACGTCCCTAAACACCCGGAAGGCACAGACCCTGGACTGGGTTGACTTTGTAGATGCTTCTACTAAGACTCTGAAAGGATGGTTACTTGGCAGTAAAGTGTGAGATTTTGAAGGATTGTACAATTTAATTATGAGGGAGCAGATCCTTAATAATTGTCAAAAACAGTTGTTGCATTTGTACCTGGTGGACTCTGAACTGACCTCTCCCCAAGAATTGGGAAAGAAGGGAGACAAATCGGTCAGACCCAGGGTGAAGCAGAAAGCTCAAAACCAAGGTGGCGACTCTAAGAAGCTGGATTCTAAAACCACAGATAAGGGTGGGTGTTAGAACTGGGGTCACCCATTTCGACACAGTAGCTTGGCGCGAGGCAGGAAGGCACCCGAAGGCAATGTGTAAAGTAGTAGTGCAGCACACACTCGCACTGAGACAGTAACTCACACGCAATAGAATGACACCACACCAGGTTGTTTTAGAAACCAAGACTCTTTATCTCATTTTTAGTTCAAGCCGGTAACTCTCCTTAGGTATTAAGTTAAGGTAGGCAACATCACTAGGCATCAATTCAAAAAGGTAACGCTTCTGCTATTCAGGGTCATCCTAGGCAACAGCGTTTCTTGTAAGCAGGGACATCAATGTAACACTTTATGAATCTGGATTTAACATCAAAACGTTTCCTGTGCATGGGAATCAAATAACACATCATAGGCATGCATATAACCTCAACACATTTCCTGGGCCTGAGAATAATATAGGTAACATATCTCATGTAACTTCATGGAAGCATCGTCACTTTTGCACATCTTGAATAAGGCAAAGATCATTAGGTAGCCAGGAGTGTTAGCTAAACATTTAACACAACTTTGGTTGGTAATATATGAACCACATTGACCACTTGTCCCTTGTGGCATAGGGCTAATACCAGCACTCAGGCTGGCGAAGGCAGTTCCGGGGTTTAATTGTGGGCTCAGCCTCCAGCAGTTCTACTGAGGGCTGGTTACAGTCTCCTGAGGGGAGGGGTGGTTACCGGGCTGCCTCTCGGGTTTTGCGAGGATCCTAGGCAGCCCCCGCTATCTCCTGATATCTCCGCCCTCCCCCAGGGGTGTTACCATTGCTTTCGGCCTCGAGGCCCTCGCTGCTCGGTCCTGTACTGGGGCAGTTCAGGGCTCCTGCTCACCCTGGAGCCCCCTTGCTGCTGTTTAGAGTCGGCTCCAGGCCTTCCGGGTCTCTCCTCGGCCCAGGAGCCAATGGGGTCACGGCGTTCTGGGAGCCGGACGCGGAGGACATTTAGATGGCGGCTTCCAGGGGGCGAGGCTGCAGGAACCAATGGGGCCGCGCCTGCCATTAGACGCGGCCGATGACGTCAGCCTCGAGGGAATGCTCCGGGGCCTGTTGCGGCCTTCCCTACTACTGCGGCGGCCCACCCAGGCTTCGGGGGCCACAGCAGGGATGTTCTCACACTACACCCATCCTCCGTGGGTCCCCTGTGTCACTACTTTGGGTGGTTCCTTGGGGTTCCAGCGATTCTACGTGCTCTAGGCACAGTGTCTAACCAAGATGTGGTTGTTATACCATTTTCTTTGTATATCGTTTGGTCGCCCCCTGGAGCCCACTGTGTATTGTGCTATTTGCTGTCGTTCTATTGATTAATAATTTTGTGCCTTGTGCTCTAATCTCGTATAGAGGTTAGTAGAGAGTGTTTAGTAATGAATAAATATATTTAAATATCTCTTGTGTGGTTCTGTGTGGTTCTCCTTTCATTTGGCTATTCAGGAGGTTCTAATCTGGTAAAATAAGCTGCTTTACATTCCTACGAGACTTAGCCTGAAGGATGCACTCCACAGTTACCACAAGGATAGCTTTCTTTAAAGGTCGTCTTTGACCTAATCATCAATAAGGGTCGTTTGGACTAGTGCAAGAGGCCCACTTTAATTAGTGGACAGCATATACCAGACCAACTTCTCACATTGATGTGCAGCGGTTGGGATTCAAGCTTTTTACTTTTTTACCAGATAACCTCATTGAGTAATTAACTGAAAACCACTAAAGGTATTTAGGTACATATATATCAAGATTTAAATAAGTAAGTTCTACTGAACTTGGAGTTGGGTAGTCAAGGGTTTAGCACACCCTTTTTCCAAAACAAGAGAGTTTAGTTCCCACTAGATTAGGTTGGTGCCTACACCACATAACACTAGTATTTCCTCTAAAGGAGAAGCCAATGACTCTCTGCCTACTAGGTATGACCTGATCTCATTCCAAAAATTGAGAAACATGTGTGCATCCAGGAAGCTGAAGACAGGGAGTGGACCCAGCATTGTTATTGTTATTGTTATTGTTATTGTGGTTTTATATCGCGCCTAATCACCTGCAGGTCTCTAAGCGCTTGGAAAGATGGTAACAGACAATAACTTGGCAAGGTGGAAGCTGAGGCCGTAGCTAGATTATACTGTGCTCATGCTTTTACTGAACAGTAGTGTTTTTAGGCTCTTTCTAAATCGTAATGGATTCCCTTCCCCACGCAGCACCCCAGGCAGCCTGTTCCATAACTGGGGAACTAACACTGAAAAGGCTCTCCCTCCCTTAGTCACTAACCTGTAGCGAGGGCAGACCAGTAGCTGGGAGTCTGAGGATCGGAGTGTTCTCATAGGGCAATACAGCTGCAAACGATCTTTAATGTAGGCTGGGGCCTTGCCATAGATTGCCCTATGGGCCGTACATAAGTTCTTGAATTCCACTCTTTCTTTAATGGGGAGCCAATGCAAACTTTGTAGTAGGGGAGTGGCTTTAGATCTCCTCGGGTGTCTGAAGATCAACCGAGCAGCGTCATTCATTATGACCTGAAGCCTACTGGTCAGAATTTTAGGTAAGCCAAAGTAAAGGGCATTACCATAATCAATTCTGGAGATAATGGTGGCTGCTACTATTGATCGCATCATGGATTGTGAGAGAACAGGAGTTAGCTTCCGCAGTTGCCGAATGATGTTTGTACAGCTTCCCACGACCAAAGAGATCTGAGGGGCCATTGACAGGTCACCATCCAGCTTGATCCCCAAGCTCTTTACAAACGGGCTTGGTTTTGGAGCAGGGCCTAACTCCATGGGCCAATAGAGATCACACCAAGGTGAGGTAGTGGATGAAATCACTAATACCTCAGTCTTGTCTGGATTAATTTTTAGCAGGTTATCCGTCATCCATTGAACTGTGAACCGCAAGATGTTCTGAGCTTGGAGTTGTGCGGCCGTAGTGTCATCGACACTTAACAGCAATTGCGTGTCGTCCGCGTAGTTAAAGACTTTACAGCCCATGGTGGCCAAAGAAGCAATCAACGGTTGCAAGTAGAGATTAAATAGAAGCGGGGACAAGGCAGACCCCTGGGTACCCCGCACTCTAAGATCCCCATCTCAGATGTTTCGTCCCCCAGTTGTATCTTTTGGGTCCTTCCTATAAGGAATGATTGCAACCATTGAAAGGCCAAGCCCTTAATCCCAAAATCCTTCAGTCTTTCCAAAAGCAAGGCATGGCTGACAGTATCGAACGCCGCTGATAGGTCCAACAAAATCAGGGCGCTCGGTTTCTTGCAGTCAGCCATGCCTCTTAGTTCATCCAGCACCGAGAGCATCTCCAACTCGGTGCTGTGATGAGCTCGGAAACCTGCCTGTCGCTCATGGAGTAGATGATGGGATTCCAGATAGAGGGACAGGGATTTTAACACATGCTGCTCAAGAATTTTTGAGAGAAAAGGCAGCTGGGAAATAGGTCTGTAATTCTTTAACACCGCAGGGTCTGACCCAGGTTTTTTCAATAGGGGTCTTACACGCGCCTCCTTAAGTTCAACCGGTAGGTGCCCCGTATCTAATGATCTATTGAGGAGGGAGATGATACATTCCTCCACTAAGGGGCGCGCAACACAGAAGATCTCAGGTGGGCATGGATCAGCTGGGGAACCAGATTTAATTTTACCCATCAGCTGTTCCAGAGTCAAGGCATCCATCTCTGGAAACACTTCAAGGGAACAGTCAATCATGTTCTCAGATGCTGATATTATAGCAGTCCCCATTGACACCCCGTTCTTTATCTCCTGGATGATGATCTTCACCTTCTCCAAAAAGTAAGCCTGAAAGGTGTTACAGTCAATAGGAACCTTGGAGTTATCTGGTTTGTTACTCAACTCTGCCAGTATTTTAAAGGTCTCTTTCTGAATATTCGCTGCCTTACTTAGGCGGGACTCAAGGTATTCCGCTTTAGCATGGGTCATAAGATTTTTATATTGGTGAAGGGAGGCTCTATAAAGTTTCCTGTCAGTGTCCTGCTTGGTTTTCCTCCACACTCTTTCCAAAGCTCTAAGCTTTCTTTTTGCTTCCCTTAAGGGTGGCGTAAACCAGGGGGCCCCTTTTCCGGATCCCTTTATTCGCTGTGTTCTCACCGGGGCTATTTGGTCAATGGCCCGGGTCATGCTCCTCGTTAAGTCAGAGTATTCACGGTCCAGGCTACGTCCCAGATCTACGACCTGGGGTGTTACCGGGAGCACCTTAGTCAGGGACGCTAGGTCAACCTCAGCCCATTTCCGGGTTTTCCTGATGCCAAGCGGACAGCTAGTAATGCAGCCTTTAAGGCGGGCCTCACAGGATACCGAATGGTGATCAGACCAAATGCAAGGCGCTACATCTTTAAGGGTTAGACTAGCGTCTGTGGTCCACACAAGGTCAAGAGTGTGGCCTTTTTCATGTGTGGGGACATCCACAATTTGTTTAAAGCCCACCGCAGACATTAAGATGTCAAGCTGGCGCGTGGGCAGGTCCCAGTTGGGCTTATCCCAGTGTAAGTTGAAATCTCCTGTTACCAGGATTTTCGTGTATCTGGAGCATAGGTCAGATATAATAGGGCAGAATAAATCATGCAAGAGTGGAGTTGAATTAGGTGGGCGATAGACTGACAAAATCACCCAGCACACATTGTGCACAGTGACCTTTACCCCAAGCAAATCAGTCAGGTCAATTGTCTCTGATAACAACTTTTCAACTATCATAGTCTTCCTATAGAAAATAGCTACCCCTCCCCCCGTGAGCCCCCTGGGCGGTTGTGCCACATTACATCATATCCGCTTGGGAGGGCGGCGATGATATCAGGCATCGAGTTCTCGCCCGTCCAGGTCTCCGAAAGAGTCAGGACATCGATGTTATTGTCCTGAAGCATGCTGTAAACCTCCAATTGATGGCAGTGGAGCGATCGAGTGTTAAGGCTGGCTATTTTTAATACAGGGTACTGACCGGGGGGGGGGGAGTAACCTTATCGGGGTGCAATGTAGCATACTTTTTAAGCGTCAGTAGGACTGCCTGGTCTACAAGCGGCTCACCTCTGTTCAGGGTATATAGCTCCTCCATGGAGTACATGCGCCGCTGGCCAGTGGTTCCAGCCCCTGCGCATGTCTGTGCGCATGTCTGATGCTCCGGCGAGCCCGCCGCGCGTGCCCGCTGCGCGTCAGCATGACCTGCTTAAGTACCCGTCTAGCGTCCTTGTGACCACTAGACCGCCCGATCGTCAAACCCTCACCCAAGATGTCCGCCGTTCTGGCGGTGTGATGTAATGCAGCTGGGAGGAGGGACCCGCTCCAAACGCGGTGCTTTTTAAGATTTTAATGTGCAAGTATGTGTGGCAGGGATTGCAGGAATAAAATCAGGGTAAAAGTGTAGACAAAATAATTTCTAACAAAGGAGACAAAACGGGGATTTTAAAATTAGCTACAATGCTCCTAGTGAGGGCGCTACACACTACAAATGCTCTGCGATGCTAAGGCTTCTCCGTGTTCGCATTCAACGCCTAATAGAAATCTTAATGCTGGATGATCTCAGAAAGACTCCAGGGTCTGATGAATTAGGTAGAGGGGCTGGGGAAGTGGATGAGGACAAAGCAGGAAGTGAACACTTCTATGATCTAGACTCACCCACTGGCCAGGGTGAACAAGATGAACATAACCTGGACAATCCAATGTTGCCATTGGGTGGAGGAGAAGTCCTTAGGGGCCCTCTCTTTACTCTCCCAGGAAGGGTACAAAGTTTGCCTCGAAGAGCTAGATCTCTGTCCAGGGAATCTACTCATTCAGGTACTTCTGTAGGGACCTCTGCTTCTCATAAAATAGAATCCGCTTATGATAAGAAGTGACAACTGCTTTATTATGAAAGAACTAAGCTCAGGATCCTGAGAGAACAACTGGCCTTAGACAGGGAATCCCTAGAGCTCCAGGGAGCTTTCGGAAGGATGGGGATAGAGCCCCATGGTGGCAGCAATAGTGTCCCTAGTCCTAGAGAGTATACTCATGATCATAGGAACCTGAACAAGGTAGTCCCTCCCTGTCAGAGTGGGGATGACATCCACAAATGGAAACTTGCACTAGAGAGGGCCTGTAAAGTACAGAGGGTCCCTCAAGAGCAGAGGGCAGATAGATTTTAGCTCTCCTTTGTAGACAAAGGAAGAGACAAGCTCCTCACTGTGAGCGAAGAGGATGCAGACAATTACTCAGTCCTAAAAAGTGCTCTCATAGATGGGTTGAGCTTAATCACTGAACAGTACAGGATTACATCCCTAAACACCCGGAAGGCACAGACCCAGGACTGGGTTGACTTTGTAGATGCTGCTACTAAGACTCTGGAAGGCTGGTTACTTGGCAGTAAAGTGTGAGATTTTGAAGGATTGTACAATTTAATCATGAGGGAGCAGATCCTTAATAATTGTCAAAAACAGTTGTTGCACAGTACCTGGTGGACTCTGATCTGACCTCTCCCCAAGAATTGGGAAAGAAGGCAGACAAATCGGTCAGGACCAGGGTGAAGCAGAAAGCTCAAAACCAAGGTGGTGACTCTAAGAAGCTGGATTCTAAAACCACAGATAAGGGTGGGTGTTAGACGTGTGGCTCAATGGTTAGAGCGGCAGACACTGATGCAGAGGTCTAGCCCGTGACCAGAGTTCAATTCCCCGCCTCGGCGGGTCTTGGGCTCAAAATTCCACGGACCTGATAATTCTCGCCTCGATGCCTATTCCAATCATGGAGTCCCACTCTGAAACTCTGGGCAATAGCTTGCTTAATCTCTACAACGCCCCCCACAATGCTAAGGATGCCTGGCCTCCACCTTGGGGGTACCTAGGAGTGGACACCTCACAGGGAAAGCCAGGATGGGTTCCACAGCGGTATTCGTACAAGCGCCTTGAGACCCTTGCGGGTGAGTAGTGCGCTATACAAGTATCCATTTTACATTTTAACTGGGGGAACCCATTTCGACATGGTAGCTTGGCGCGGGGCAGGAAGGCACCCGAAGGCAAAGTGTAAAGCAGTAGTGCAGCACACACTCGCACTGAGACAGTAACTCACACGCAATAGAATGACACCACACCAGGTTGCTTTAGAAACCAAGACTCTTTATCTCATTTTTAGGTCAAGCAGGTAACTCTCCTTACGTATTAAGTTAACGTAGGCAACATCACTATGCATCAATTCAAATAGGTAACGCTTCTGCTATTCAGGGTCATCCTAGGCAACACCGTTTCTTGTAAGCAGGGACATCAATGTAACACGTTATGAATCTGGATTTAACATCAAAACGTTTCCTGTGCATGGGAATCAAATAACACATCATAGGCATGCATATAACCTCAACACATTTCCTGGGCCTGAGAATAATATAGGTAACATATCTCATGTAACTTCATGGAAGCATCGTCACTTTTGCACATCTTGAATAAGGCAAAGATCATTAGGTAACCAGGAGTGTTAGCTAAACATTTAACACAACTTTGGTGGGTAATATATGAACCACATTAACCACTTGTCCCTTGTGGCATAGGGCTAATACCAGCACTCAGGCTGGCGAAGGCAGTTCCGGGGTTTAATTGTGGGCCCAGCCCCCAGCAGTTCTACATAGGGCCGGTTACAGTCTCCTGAGGGGAGGGGTGGTTACAGGGCTGCCACTCGGGTTTTGCGAGGCTCCTAGGCAGCCCCGCTATCTCCTGATATCTCCGCCCTCCCCCAGGGGTGTTACCTTTGCTTTCGGCCTCTGTGAGGGCCTCGCTGCTCGGTCCTGTACTGGGGCAGGTCAGGGCTCCTGCTCTCCCTGGAGCCCCCTTGCCGCTGTTTAGAATCGGTTCCAGGCCTTCCGGGTCTCTCCTCGGCCCAGGAGCCAATGGGGTCACGGCGTTCTGGGGGCCGGACGCGGAAGCCAATTAGATGGCGGCTTCCAGGGGGCGAGGCTGGAGGAACCAATCGGGCCGTGCCTGCCAGTAGATACGGCCGATGACGTCAGCCTCGAGGGAATGCTCCGGGGCCTGTTGCAGCCTTCCTTACTACCGCGGCGGCCCTTCCAGGCTTCGGGGGCCACAGCAGGGATCTTGATCGGCACCTCCTCCTCCTCTCGCAGCGTGGCAATGCCCGCGCAGTTTCCTTCACGCTCCTGGGGCACCCAGCGTTCCCGACGTACAGCGCTTCTTGTTCCAGCGACCCCGAAAGTCGCAGCGGCGAGTTCTGCAGATAGAGCTTCTACAAGCACAATACTGGATCACAGGTACCAGGGCTGCAGCAGTGATTGGGGCCTGCAGCGCGATTATCCACACAGTGCTTGAGCGTCCTAACAGGCAGGGGGTACAGCAGCAGTTCTTTCAAGTCCCTGGCTGCAGCGGTGACTTTGGCAAGCAGCACTTAGAGGCTACACAGTGCTTCAGTTGCACAGCGCTCGGGGGACAGCAGATTACTTCTCCTTAGCGCAGGGGGCACAGTTCCCACAATCTAGCACTGGGTGGACACAGTTCTTGCAATATGGCGCTAGGTGGGCACAGAGTTTACCTGTTGATCCCCAAGCAGTGCTCACAGCAGTCTGTCCACTTCTTCAATACAGTGCTTGGTGGGCACAGCGCCTCTCTTGGGGGTATGGATGGCAGGTCTCTGTTACAGGTTCTTGGGGGGAAGAAGGGGGATTGAGTTGGTAGGCATAAAAGGCAGAATGGTTCCCTGTAGCACACTGGAGTTGGTCCCCTGGGTTTCCCCCTCACTGGGCAAGATCAGCAGGCTGGCAGGAGTCCCTCAGCTAACTTGGGTACAACAGGGCCTAAGCTCAGTCGGTCCCAGTAGTGTTAGTTCACCCCTAGGCCCAATCGCCTACACTCCGGCTGAGGTTCCCCCAGGTCCAGTGATGCCCCAACTGACTAGTTCAGTTTCCCTCCTTTCTTCTTATACCCCTAGGTCAGGTGACCCTCCTGTAAAGGCGGCAAAGCATAACTCCTCCCAGTGCTGGAAGGTTCCAGAAGCTTCCACATGTTGGTCTATGGGACAAAAAGGTGGTACGGCAGAGATACAGTATCAGTATGTCCCAGCCTGCTCCAAACTACTGGTGCGTGTGTATACAATGGCCACTCTGCAGAAGCAGGGGCCTGTGGCAGCCATGTTATTAGGAGAGAGCACCTGCACCTCAGCACTGTTTGGCAGTCATAAGGCGCCCAGAGATCTAGGTCTAACAAAAAGATGGTGGCAAAAACGAGGCAAAAAGGAGAAACAAAACGCAGTAAGACCACCCTAGGGCTGACAGGGCTAACAGTGGGGAGAAAGGTAACGACCAGAAGTCTTCACAGGGCCCCAAAAGTCTTCATCTGGTGGGGAGTCATAATCTAACAATAATAAAGGCAAGAAGAAACTGTAGTGTAGTTCCTATATTCCCAATAGGCTCTGCGCACTGGAATAATATAAACAGCAGTGTAGACGTAGGACTGAGGTCGACTAGGTCTCTACTGACTATATTAGACTTAATTAGTTTTGCCAGCAAGCTCAGAGGTCACTAGAAACTTTCTCGAATGTTCAAGAAGGAGTTAACTTTCCTGATTAGACAAGAAGGGATTAGTTTCTGACAACCATAAAACATGACAACTTTGCTCCCTCAGAATAAGAGTATATCTCTAGAGTTGTGTGAAAACAATAGACAGCTATTTTACTCAGTCAATCGTGCATACTTAGTTTCACCAGAGTGCAGAGAAAAGAGAGACGGGCGTTTTCAATAAAAGGTGTTATTTATTGAGCAGTCTTCTTTCTCATGCAAGAGAAATGAATTGCTACAATTGCAATATTTAGTATAAAGTAAAGTGCGTACAGTAAAAGGAGTATTATGAAATAATACTGTAAAAGCATTGATATGGTTTCTTAGCCATATGATACTTTAAAATGGATAAAATATATACATACATATATACATTGACTAACGTACACAACTGGTGCTTCTAAATACGCCTACCCCGGTGTACCTGACCTAAGCCTAATACGTGGGAAGGAGTAAGTAAGTAGCAGTTTAACTTAAGTTGGCTTTGCCAAGAATTCTCTTTAAGGGTTTAGTCAGCTCCGTACCCGGGCAATAGAAAGCAGGAGGTCTGGTATCTCTCTCTCAGGATTTGATATCCCAACAACCCCCGAGGGGGGCTGAGAACACCGGAGCTGGATTTCTCGGCAGGAGAAAAGACAGCGTCTCTCTCAGTGCCTCAAAGGGGAGGGGCGGCGTCCGTGGGCTCTCGCATCAGCTGGGCTCTCGGGCAAGTAGATAGCCTCTCTGCTCCAAACCACCGTGTGTTTGCTTAAGGCAACGTTGGTATATTTATACCTGAAAGGTGCCGGGTTTGACGTAAGGTTGGACATAAGACGTCAATAAAGATGTCACTAAGAACTGGCCGTTCTTACTGTGCTCACAGGAGTTCTAGGACAAATCAAAACAAAAGCCATGGGGATTTCCCAGGTTGCTGGAGGTTTGTTTTGTTTAGAGAACTCGTTGTACTTTCTAGGAGTCTAGGGAAGTAGCCTTTGCTTAATGTGGACTGCATGGGCTACGACTAAATATGGATATGATTCTTATGCCTTTATAAGGATATTATTTATTATAACCACATAAGGTCATAAATCAGGAATATCGAATTAGGGTCCTAGATAGAATTACAACACCCACTCCACGATCTAATGTCCCTCATTACTTAAAACTAAGCAATAGTAAACATATAATGGTGCATGTGTTTTCCAACCCACCCCAAAATACATAATTCTGCATTTGAAATGGTATATGGTAAATACACGAAAATGAGTATTGGTACTATACGCTTTTCAAGCAGTGGTATCATTCAGTTACAAGTTGCATATATATATCAGCTGAATGAATTGCGAAAATTACACATGAAATGGCTCTTAATACAGAAGAGAAGGTCGAGACCATTCCATCACAAAATAATACAAAATGCTGTGCATGTGCTAGAGGCTGAGGTAAAATATTGTCTCTAGAGTCCCTAAAATAGAAGCTCTGTTCTCTAAGAATAGTTCTACTTTAAGCAGAATACTCTGTGCCAAAAAAAGGTAAATATTTTGGAAGGGAGAAAAAAATAATTTCGCTTTCAGGGGAAAAAAAAGTTCCAAATGTTTTCAGTAGCTTTTGTTTATCAAAGCTGAAGGTCGAATTCAGAGTTCAGGGAACGCTGTGTGCATTTTGCTTAAAAAGTTATTCTTTCCGTTCAGGGGAGAACATCATTTCAGACAGACTCGCAAAAAATTGGTCTACCGCATCAGGTGAAAGTTCGACCAAGTTTGAAAAAGCCGCAACAGTGCAGTCGTGAGCATGATTGCTATCATCGATATCAGGATCAGCAATGCTCACTGAAGGTTGTACCTGGGTGATGCTGCTCTCATCTCGTACTCCACTGCCACATAGTCGTAGTGGTGAAGTCTCAACGAATGCCGTTATCAGAATCGGTAGCCGCTGGGGACAACACGATGCATGTGTCGTTACCGGACCTAGCAAGGTATCCGTATCCATTGGCAATGCTGATGGTAGTGTAAGACAGATTTCCAACACGCATTCTTCTCTGCATAGCATACATCGAAGCACAGGTAAGATGCAATTTTGCCAGATTGGTCTGAATGAAAGAAACCAGGTCATATTCAGATCTCTTCGCCGGGCTAATCCGAGGACTTTAGTTATGCGGTCCCGGTAGCGTACTGCTAGGATCGTTTCTTCCATCGTTGCTGGAGTCTTGTCTGCGACTTGGCTTGCCATATCAGAGCAGAAGTATCAAAAAAAAATTCCTGCTACGAGTCCCAAAAGTAGAGGTAGGCCACCAAAGATCGAATGGACAAAATTAGGAAAAATGCCCAGAACTGTCTCGAAGGGTGTCAACAGTCCGAAAAAATTGTCTTAAATACATGTGCGATGCCACTGGTATCTGACATATTTAGGATTTGGCGTAGCATTTCTGCGAAATGTACAGGGCAATTTGTTGATAAAAGGCTATGTATCTCTGCCGTTGTCCTTGCAACTTGCAGATCATACGTTTCTCTGGACGAGGACAAAGGCACAGTCGTCTGTAAAAGAATAGACTTCATTCTGCTTAATGTATCAATTCGAATAGAAGAGATATTCAAACGAGGCCATAATGCCGCCTCCATATCTGGATTGCTGTTTGGATACAATACTTGCATACAGCAAGTGACCATGGAACTAACGCTGACGAGATACGCTGTGGCCCACTATTAGAATATAGCTCCCGTTAGAAAGCCGTCTAAAGAATGGCTCTATCGTTTTGAAGGTGTGCCGTGCAGGTGACATGAAAGGTTGTTCGAAGACCCTTCGCAGGCCCCATGCAAGTTAATACCTTGACACAGAAGTGTACCGCTTAGTGATCGTTTACAATTTTTACCACTAAGAAATACATTCTTTTTCTTTTCACTGTAACATGTGTGTGTATAAGGTAAATTCCATGTTGACTTGATGTACCCTTTACCCAACCTTTCATACTGGCCCGCTGGTATATACTCTTGGCAGTATTTAAATTGGAAAGTTGTTATCGGAATTGTGATTATTCCGTGTATTATCCATTCAATGACAGGTCTTTCTGACATTGTTAATGGTAATCTCTCAAGTTTTTCAATGCTCAGAATCGTATAGTCTGCTCCTTTTTGTGCCAAACTGATTTGTTTATCAGTAAGGATAAAGATAGAGAATAATGACGCTGTATTGATTAAACGCCATGGCACGTAGCCTGAACGCAGATTTTGCAACGTCCAGCCAAGCTGTACAATAGAACGTAATTGGGACTGTCCATGTTGTAACATTAGTAAGTCCTGCTCTATTATATCAATAAAGGGGGGGTGATGGACAGAGCATCTGAGTTAAACAGAACACTCATACCCAGTCAAAAGATCAGGGCTTGATCCATCACCGTTTTTTAGCTCACTGCACCATCCCAGCTCAGAACCTGGCTATATGCAAATTAGTCTGACCCTGGCCCAGTGCATCATGGGAACAGGGCAGACCAAACTACCAAGCCTATTCTTTACTGGAAAGGAAACAAGCTTCCGGGGACCGGTTTCTGGCATTGCAGCCGTCTTCGGCCCGGCTTGCTTGAATCCTATACACCGTATACACCGGCCGCTATGAAACGTTTTTGACGCTGTTTGCGTGGTCCCAATATGAAATCACGCAAGTCAGCACCATAAGTGTTGCTTAATTTCAGCCAGTGTGGATTTCTGTAGACATTCGAGGCATAGTTTCCCTACACTGTATGTTGTAACTATCCCTGGATGTTGTCTCTGGGAGTATCTTGGGTCTGGCCTGGTCATTTTGAACCCCTGTATTTTGTTCAGGAATCTATCTTGATAGTTATTTGTGCCTGTGGGCCAGATCAACCATTTTTTCCAATCAGGATGTGTTCTGTTTTGGTTTAAAATATGGGATACGTCTATCTCCATACCAGTAGTGCTATTACTATCAGGTGTGGGCTTTGGAATAGACAGTTTGTTTAAGTCCTTAATTTTGGCTAGGCCAAGACAGGTAGTCTGTTGAATGGTGTCATTCAAGAATATTAATTGTTCTGGGATCATGCAGGCTCTAAATAATGCTTCTAAACCTTGGACCTGCCATTCTTTTGTACCCCAGATGGTTTTTGTTTCAATGTTATTTTTCCAGAATTCAAAACCAAATGTATTCATTTTTTCATAAAATGTTTCAGAATAAATCAATTTAGTATTTGTCAACATTGTTTTCATTCCTGTCTTATTCAACATTTTATAATAAAACGTTTCTGCATCACTTGTGTTAAACCCTGAGAAGTATGGGAATTTCTCATAGAATGTTTTTGAGCTGCTTTTAGGCGGAGTTGCACAATGTTCCCATTTGTTATAATTAGAAACATTTCTAGGCTGTGCAGATTTATGCAAATAGTGATGGCCAAAGTGATTATAACAGTATACTTCTTCATAATTTGATGAACCCTGTAAGTAATCATGTTCTGTAAATTTTGCTGACATTACTAAATCTGACATCATATTATTTATATTTTCAAAGTCCCAATCAACAGAGAAAGTACTTGGTTTTACAAAGTCACCTAATGAAACCTTAAACTGGTGTGGATATTTCAAGAGCTCAATCGGGCCATAAATGTCAAATTCAGTTCTGTCCCATGCTACCCCGCCGGGTATTGGATTGGCTGTGACGTTTACTGATGATAGTTCTCTTTTCTCGATGTGAGATGACTTGTGAGGCTTTAGGACCAAGTTGATGTTATGACTTGCTGTGTCCATTGTACTGTATTTTCCTTCAATGAATTTTCCCAAACAAAGAACCATGATGAGCCAAAGCAGGAGGAAAAGTACACCTAACACAATCCAAAATTCAATCCATGGAGAAATCAGATAGGTTTCTTTGAGTTGATGAAAGAGTTCTGTTACTTTTTCTTTGAAAGTTTTTGTGGCTGGCTTTTCTTCAGGCTCGCTTGGATCTTCAGAAAAGTCATCGAAATTGATGAAGTAGCCAGATGCAGTTCTGTCAATTGTTGGAATTGCTTCCGAATTTTCATTTGCTTTTGGATTTTTCTTTCTTTCATTAGCATAGTCTGAGGCTACATCGTTGTAGACTGGTGTTTCTTGACAAACTTATGCTTTTTGGGTTTCTAGAGGCACAAGTTCCATGGCATTGTTGCATAGTCCTTTTTTATTCACTGCAGGTTAATCGAATGTGATTAGTCTCTCAGTTTGAACCTCTTGTATTGTAGCAAATTTTGGTACTCTGCTATTTCTTGGGAGGCCACTGGGTCTACTACTTATTATTGGCCACATGACTGTGGTTTTACCAGGTCGATGGATACAACTCGGTTCTCCTTTTTACCAGCAAGGGGCGGTAGTACAACTGATCTTGTTCCGCTGATAGCTAAGACAGGTACTGCTTTTCTGTAAGAAGGCCCAAATTCCTTCTTTACCGCGATCTTCTCTCCGACCAGATCCCCAATCTTTGGAATCCAGACAGGTCTTGCTGGGACAGGTGGTTTTTCTTCAGTGGCTGTTGGCTGCTGTTTTAACTTTATGTTGCTCAGGCTTTTTCTTGTTTCATTTAAGTCCTGTAAAACAGCCATCAAAGCATTTTTATTCTACCACTGAAGTCTGACTATCAAGGTCCTGAATATGCATTCTAGTACCGAACAATAGTTCGTACGGACTGAAACCTTTTAGAGAACTTCTTGGCAGATTGATAAGACTACGTTGGACACCTGTTAAATGTTGGACCCACCCATCACCCGAACCTAATACCCTCGCCGTTATAGATTGCTTTATGTCCCGGTTTTTTCTTTCCACTACCGTATTTCCCTCAGGATGGAAGGGACAAGAGTACCGCAATTCAATGCCCATGCTGGCCATGGCCTCCTTATAAGCCCGAGAGCTAAAAGCAGGACCCTGGTCAGAATGTAGCATGGCAATTGCGTATGTGCCTATACGGACTCGCAAATCTTTTATAACATTTCTGGCGTCAGCCGAGCGCTGGTGTCTACATTTTAAGTGAATCTAGTCTTAAACATAAATGGGACGCATTTTTGCGTATAGATAGCCTTATGCTTTCTAAAAGAGGGGTTCTGGCAATACTCCGGTCGGTTCGCCACTGCGGTCTCTGTTGCAGTTTGGACAGTCCATTGCAAATTTGTAGTTTTGCAGGCTCATCCCCGGCCACCAGTATTCTGATTGTAATTCTTTTAGATATTTCAAGATCTCTTGGTGCATTAGACCCTCTCCCATATGTGCTTCTTGAATCAAGAAGACTCTCCGTTTCGTGTTTGGAATTACTCTATCCCCCACTCCAGGGATTCGAGCAAAAGGAACGGAGTTTGCATCAATTATGTATGTATAATTGAGTGGATAGTTCACAGGTAATGCTGCACAGTTGCTTTGTAAAGACGTTTTTACCGCCAGCATTGTTTCCCCGTCTATGTGTTTTTCTGAACGCTTTTTTGAGGCTACGGAAGCTGTTTGAGCTGCTTCCGCTGTGGCTGTGTCAGCCAATGAATTCCCTGCAAAGTGAACGCCATCACGTTGATGACTCAGTGTATGTATCACATGAGTCTTTTGTAGTTCTTTCTGCAAAAGAACTACCTGTTCCCAAAGCTTTTTATGCTTTATTGTGGCACCTGTGTCATCTTTGTAATCGTTTTGAATCCAGTTCTGCAAGTCATTATTGTAAGATTTGACGCAGTAATGTGAACTGCACACTATTAGTGTGAGGAATTCGCTATCGGCATTTTCAAGCGCCATCTTTAAAGATCTTATTTCAGCTCGCTGAGTTGAACAGTTTCTGAGTGATTCAGTTTTGGTAATTAACGGTCTGAATTTACCCAAGCGCCAGCGACCTTTAACAATGGCGCACGCTGCGTTGTAGGTTACACACTTGTATTGTTTGAGAGGCAGAATTTCGATTGGCAGAGGACATTCATATTCATATTGGAGAAATTCTTGTGTTTTTAAATTAGGATCAAATTCGTATAATACGTCTGTTGCAGCAAGAGAATTAACCCATTGTATCCATTTTGGATTTAATGCCACAGTAGTCAAATTGCATGGGCTTGTTAATGCCTTAAGGGCTGATTCTGCTGTTAAAACAGTTATTCTTCTGCCTCGGGCTTGGGCTCTTTCTTTTGCTACAGCAGTTTTCAGTAGTACTAAATTTCATTTCAGCTTGTGTGTACAATTGTGATTTGTATACTATTGGTACCGTTTCTCCCTCATTAGAGGTCAGGTACGTGAATCCGCATCTTCCTGGGATGACTCGGATTACAAGGTTGCGTATGTTTTCGCGAGTTTGCAATTTTGTTTTAGCTAACATGTATGTTTGCAATGATCTTAAAATTTCTGTGTGTTTCTCAGTCCAATTGATTGGTTTGAAATCAGGTTTTATTAATTCATAGAGAGGTTGAACCCTCTCTGCATAATTTAGAATATATGTTCATCCGAAATTCAGGAAACCTAGTATTGATTGTAAGTTCTTCAGCGTTTTAGGTGCTTGGAGTACAGCGCACTTCTCTAAGAAGTTGTCTGCTAGACTTTTGCCTTCACTTGATAATTCATATCCTAAAAATAGGACAGTTAGATGGGAAATTCTTGACTTTTTAAAGTTGAATTTGTAACCCTCTGCTGCGAACCCAAGTATTATGGTGTTCACTCTTTTCAAGTGAGTATCCAGGTCATCATCTGTGAGATAGATGTCATCGACATACGATAATGCTTCATCATCATATATTTGTAGTAACTCTGTTACTCTTGCTGAGAATAATCCTGGGCTATTCTTGAATCCCTGTAGGAGTCGACAGAAGTTTTCTGCTACCCCATTATTGAGAAAGCAGTCAAATACCTGCTCTCAGGTGCAATGTTTTGACAAAAGAATCCATTAGAGATGTCTAATGTCGTTTTGTATTTTTTGCGCACAATGTTATTCATTAGTGCTGCACTGTGTGAGTTTTGTACTGCAAATGTTTTGCAACATGAGTTAAGGTGTCTGTAGTCCAATACTAGACGATATGAATCGTCTGGCTTGGAGACAGGAAACAAAGGATTGTTCATTTGTGAGGTGCATGTTTCCATCACCCCCTGGTATTCAAGTTGATCTAAGATCTCCCTGACTTGCTTTTTAGCTTCTTGTTTAATTGGGTACTGCCTTTGTGCAGTGGGTTGACATTTTAACTGGATTTTGTGAGGAGGAGAGTCCTCATCCCATCCTACATGATTTTTATATAATGCAGGAGCTTGGGCCACTGCCCATTTTCTAGCAAGTGTATATTTTTTTATGAGTTGGAATATGAATTGAGAAGGCAGGCATAATCATTTCTTCGCCATGAGGGAACTCCCTGACAAACTCTGGTGGCCAGTCTTTCTCAGCTAAAAGGATGTCATAGCCTTTCGAAAGGTTATCCCAAAAGAGACCCCTTACTTTCCTAGTCATGTCCCCCTCTATACGTAATGTTATTTCGTATATTTTATGAGGTTTGCTAACTCTGGTATCTGCAGTTTCCACTTGAATGTATTCATTCGTGTCCACTGTCTCCAGAAAATTCATCAGGATCTTGCGAGCTATGGTCACTTCTGCTGCGCTGTCTAGCATTGTCTGGGCCCACTCTCCGTTTTTCAGTTGTGTCCTCAGTATCCTCGGCATGTTTAATTATTTTAATACTGGCTACCTTCTTTCTTGGAAATTGGATTTTTTTACTTTGATGAGCAGGTTCCTTGTCTTTGGACTTGATGTGCTCTTCCTTGTGTTCTGACCGTCCTCTTCTTTCCGATTTCTGTGAGGAAGTCTGAAAAGATCGAGAGGGACGTGTATCAATATCTTGATATCTATCAGGTTTTCTTAATTTATCCCTATCTCTAAGGTTGCATCTTTTCTAAGAGGGCTCCCTCTGGGGAGAATTGTTTCCTTGGTCCAAAGATCTTTCTCTCCATCGAGGAGACCTTTCTCTGGACTGGAATCGTTTTTCTTTGGGAGTGGATTGTTTATTTCCATCCCAGCTCTTTTTTGGAGTGTTTAGATTATTTTTAATAAAGGTTTTTTCTGGATTTTCAGTTAGTTGGGGTTTTACTGGTTTCCCACCCAAACTATCTCTTCCTAGTTCTTCATAGGATTTTTCTATGATTCTGGCAAGTTCAAAAGGTTGTTCTGCTATATCTGTTTCTTTCAATTTCTGGCGCATCGCCACAGATGCTGCTTCTCCTTTTATGTTGGCTAATAATATAGCCGAGACCTGCTTGAAGTCTTTCAGTAATTTCATACCCAGAGTTAAAGCAGGTTCTGGACCGTATTCATTTTGAATCTGTCTTAGCACATCTGGTATAACCGCCATGGACGGAACACCATGTGTTTTTGTGTAGATGGAAGCAAAGACTGTGCCCCAAGTGTCACAGTCCTCCACATGTGGTGCGATCCCCATTGGAAGACATATAGTTAGAATTCTGTGTTTCTCAGTAGGTGTAGTATTAGTAAATACTGCCTCTATTTGAGTGATTTTTTGTGCTAACCAGAATGGAATTTGTTCCCGTTTTGCGGGTGTTTTACCAAGACATGATTGAATGTTCTGTGGTGTAATTTTCTTTGTGTTCCCCTGATGAGGGGTCAGATGTGTGATGTTAATTGCTTCTTGGACTGTTGAAGTCCGCATTACATATTGGACCAATTGTCTATGTATTTTAATTAATATCTTTAGCTGAGTTAAAAGTTCCCGGTCTGTCATTGTTTCAATGTCGGGGTGTTGTGTGTAGCTGGCTAGAACCGGCCACGTTGCTCCTGGTCTACCTAGTGGACCGAGCCTGGTGATATGATTTTTATGTTTTAGGGCGCCTTTAAACCAGAGCAGGTGCTCTTGGTAATTTAATGGGATTTCAACCTCCTCGAAAGGAGTGTATTCCTCTGGAGGTTCCTCTATTTTGTATGTTATGTTATGTTATGTTATTCGGAATTTGTCAAGCGCACGGTCACCCAGAGGTTTCATGGCGCTAAGATGAGACAGATGGTAAAACAATAGCCTAACCGTGCGCTTGCTTGAATAACCAGGTCTTCAACGCACCCCTGAATTTCACCAGATTAGTGCAGGTCCGGAGTGACAGGGGGAAGGAGTTCCATATCTTAGGGGCCAGATAAGGAATCGGCATCCGCCCAGTCTTTTTCTTTTATACAATGGCAGCTCTAGGAGGGACAAGTGGGCAGAGCGAAGGTTGCGGGTCGGTTCGTATTTATTTATTAGATGACTAACTAACCTAGGGCTTTTGCCATAGAGGGCCTTGTAGACTAAGTAGCCCACTTTGAAGGTAATCCGGTGAGCGATAGGAAGCCAATGAAGAGAGGCTAGCAGAGGTTTCGCCGAATTCCTGCGATTGCTTTTGAATATTACTCTAGCAGCTTGGTTTTGAACAATCTGCAGGCGCTTGGAAAAAGTAAGGGGGAGGCCCAGATATATGGAGTTGGAGAAATGTAGGCGGGAGAGAACCAGGGCGATTACCACCTGAATAAGAGCAGAGTGTGTAAATAGATGGGCGATTTTCTTGATCTTTCGTAATTGAAAGAAACTGGAGGAGATCACTGTTCCGACCTGACTTTTCAGTGAGAGGTCGGAGTTAAGAGTGACCCCGAGGCTCTTCACCGACTGAGAGGGATTTGGAGGGGACCCCATCAAAGATGGCCAAAAATGAGGGCCCCAACTTGTTGCACTCTTACCAGGGAGTACCAGCTCGGTCTTTCCAGGGTTGAGCTTTAAATGGTTCTCGTCCATCCAACCCTGTATATGCAGCATAGTGGACTGGAATTCTTCGACAGAGTCCGTTGAGTTTAAAGGGAATACCAGCTGCAAGTCATCCGCATAATTGTAGATGGTGACTTTCCTATTTTTTAGGGATTGCAGCAATGGTTTGAGATATAGGTTAAATAGGAGGGGGAATAATGAAGAACGCCGCAGGTAGTGGAGAGTTTGGGTGCCATAAAGTTCTCCAGCTTGACTGCCTGGGATCGGTCCTTCAGAAAGGACTTGATCCAGCCAAGAGCCAAGCCGCTAAGGCCGGCTTGTTCGACACGGTGTAATAAGATGGTGTGATCCACCGTGTCGAACGCGGCCGACAGGTTCAGGAGTACCAGGGCCTGATGAGTGTCATTATCGGCGTTGGACCTTAAGGTATCCAGGACAGCAAGAATAACCGCCTCGGTAGAGTGTGCCTGGCGGAATCCGGCTTGGTTAGGCTCTAGGTAGTCAGATGTCTCAATGAAGTTAGAGATACAGCTAGCCACATGGGCTTCAAGCAGCTTGGCACCAAACGGAAGGAGAGAAATGGGGCGATAGTTAGAAAGAACGGATACATCAGCACCTGTTTTTTTTATCAATGGGACTACAATAGCATTTTTAAATGAGTAATAGTGGAAGTCCTTTGTTACAGCGTTTGCTGCTGGAAAGTATATCCATGAATAGAATACCTCTGTCTGCCGATATTCATGGGCCTCTACTGTTGAGATGTAACGAAGATCACTTCTGATGTTTCCTCTTGAAGACGCAAACTCCCAACTCCCTCAAGGATCAATCAACACAATCAGGAAAGAGACTCTGACTATGCTAACTTACCCCCAAGGGAAAGGGGAAGTGGAGTGAGAAACACACAACAACAACAAACAATTGCTTCTTGCTGATGTCTCTCTTGAAGTGTTCCAGGCCGTGTTTTTCCGTGCGTCTACTGAACTCACGTAATCCTGTTGTGCAATTAACAGTTTTACTATTCAATTTCTTAAAACGTTTCTTAACTAAATGTTCTTTAATCAATATTTAAAAATACTGACCAAAAGATTAAACGACCCTTGTTCACACTTTTACAGGGAGTTGAGTCTTAAGTTGCTGGCTGATTAACTTTTCTGACTCCTTAAAAATCAAGTTTGGTTTTGTCAGGAATGTACACTTTAATACTTGTAGGCTAGTTAGATTAATCTTGTTAGATCAATTAAACTTCTAACTCATGCAATTTATCATACCTGAAAGTCCCAGTCTTCTTCAACTCAATTGGGGTTCTGTATTTAACAAGAAAAGAAGAGAGAGACAACCTGCCTACAACTCCTTATAGCTTGCTTTCCACAAATAAGTATCTTGTTAAATCAATTTTCATATTCGACTCATGACATTTCTATATTAAAGCCTTCTTATGAAAGTTACCTGAAATTTAAACAGATTGCTTCCTTTGGCTTTACCAAGGCTTGTTTGATTCTTCCAACAACAAACCCCAAAACCAGATTCAAATCTGCCCAGCGTTACCATACTGTTCGTTGTCACTATTCAAGGCAAACTCAGTCTCTGAACGGGTTAAAAACGAAATCTTACAGTCCTTTTCCGGGTAGAGGTTGGATCGGGTGAAATGAGCAGCTCCGACTGAAAGGCACGTCGCGTAAAATGGACGGCCCCTGCCGCCTGCGCTCGTCTCAGCTCAGGAAGTCCTCGAGCGCTCTTCAAAGGGATTCCGATCTTCTTTCAGGGCTTAAATGTCAAGAATGTGATTGATTCTTCAATGACGGGGAAAACAAAGTCTAGTACCGGCTTGAAAGGGAAGAGGAAGAGTTTATTTGGAACCAATTTCTCGATCGGCTCAGAAACAGAAGCGCTCCTCGTCACGACAACAAGAGACGAAGCGCAGAGCCGTTAATCAGGGTTTCTTAAATAGACTTGTCCGCGTGGAGCTGCGCGTGACTCAAATGACTTCACAACACGCGCTGAGACACAGTCACTGAATCACCAGCAGCGTTTAAACAAGCATTGGTCAAGACAAATGAATCAAAACATTACATATAAACAAATATGGCTCTAGTTTCGAATAAATTAACAATTCACAGAAAATTTCAGAGTTGTTAACATGTAAACAATTATCATCAAGAAACTAATTGAGCCACAACACCTCAGGATTACATGAGCTGACCAGTAGCGATGGGAGCACCCCTAACAGTTCTCCCCCCCAAAGGTCGTCTTACAGGTCTGGGTTTATCTGGATGTAAAGCATGAAAAGTCCTAATGAGTCTAGGGGCATGAACATTCCTTTCTGGTTCCCAAGATTGTTCCGATGGATCATACCCCTTCCAGTCAACCAAATAGAACAAAGTTCCTCTGACTCTTTTTGAATCAAGAATTGCCTTAACCTCATACTCAAGATGATCGCCAATAATCACTGGAGGAGGTGGGTTATCTGGCCGGGTAGATGGTTCAAAGGGTTTCAAAAGGGACACATGAAATACGGGATGTATGGCATAATCATCCGGTAATTTTAATTTCACTGACACTGGATTCAGAATTTTTTCAACTTCAATGGGACCCAAAAATCTTGGTTTTAACTTTCTTGGACCTTCTAACTGAATATTTCTTGTGGATAACCAAACTAACTGCCCCACTTGGTATAGAGGCGAAGATTTACGATGAGAGTCTGCAGTTCTCTTCATCGTTTCCTTACTTTTTAACCACTGTTTTCTAGCCTTATCCTGAATATCTAACAAGGATGTTAACCTATCTGAAACTGCAGGCATAGATTGTTGTTCGTCAGGAAGAAGAATAGGAAGAGATCTAGGGTGTTGACCAGTAAGAAAATAAAATGGAGAACAACCTAAAGCTGAATGTGTAGTATTATTATAGGAAAATTCTGCCCAAGGTAAAACTTCATCCCAATGACTTGATGAAGTTGCCAAAAGACATCGTAAACCTTGTTCTACATGTTGATTTACCTTTTCAGTTTGACCATCTGTCTGCGGGTGGAAAGAAGAAGACAGAGCTAACTCGATTCCAAGTTGTTTACTAAGCTGAGACCAAAACTTTGATACAAATTGAGGGCCCCTGTCTGAAATTATCTTGGTGGGAAGACCATGCAGCTTGACTATGGTAGCTAGGAAAACAGTACTAAATTCAGCTGCTGTTGGAATTTTTTGCAAAGGAATAAAATGTCACATTTTAGATAACAAATCCACTACAACCAGGACTGTTGTATACCCATTGGATTTAGGAAGATCTGTAATAAAATCTAAACTGATTGTATGCCAAGGCTGCGGGGGTATTGCCATTGGATGAAGTAACCCCATTGGTGCTGAATGCAAGGCCTTCTGACGTGAACAAACGGTACAAGCTTTAACAAACTGCTGGATAGCTAAAATCATATTGTTCCACCAAAAATTACGCTGACATAACTCCAAAGTCTTATTAATTCCAGGATGAGCAGCTATTGCTAAATCGTGATTCCATTGCATCACCTTGTTTTGTAAGTCTCTTGTAGGAACAAATAACTTATGGTTACGAAAGAATAAACCCTCTCTAATAGAATTACCTTCCTTAGATAACCACTCTTGAGTATTACAAGCCTTTAACTCTTTCTTAACTGAATCTAGAAAACCTTCAGAATGAATTTCAGCTACAATTCTCTCTTTTGGCAGAATACTTTGTGGTTCTTTAATTGTATTTCTTTCACAAACTAATCGTGAGAGAGTATCAGACAACAACTGTTTGTTTCCTGAACGATAAGTAATTAAAAAGTCAAATTCACTAAAAAATTGTAACCACCTCATTTGTCTTGGAGTGAAAGCCTTCACAGTTGAATAAAATTGCAGATTCTTGTGATCAGAATACACAGTGATTGTATGTTTTGCCCCAAGAAGATGATGTCTCCACTCCTGAAATACATCTTTAATAGCTAAAAGCTCTCGTTCTGCTATGGTGTAATTCTGTTCTGCAATCAATAACTTCCTTGAATAAAAAGCTATTGGATGAAAATAACCATTTTCTGGATCTTTTTGAAGCAAAACACCCCCTATTGCAGTTTGTTGTGAAGCATCTGCCTCCACATAAAAAGGTCTATCAGGATCTGGATGAACCAAAACAGGTGCAGTGGTAAAAGCCTTTTTCAACTGAGTAAAAGCTTGATTTGCCTCCTCATTCCAAGAAAATTGTTTCCCTTTCTTTAATAACTGAGTGATTGGTGTAACTATTTCAGAACATTTTGAAATAAAACGTCTGTAAAACTTGGCAAAACCCAAAATCCTTTGAGTGTCTTTTATGGAAGTGGGAATTGGCCAAGATAAAATTGCTTCTACCTTCTTGGGCTCCATGTGAATACCCTCAGGAGACAAACAATAACCCAGAAATTCTACCTTGGTGGCATGGAAAACACATTTTTCTAATTTGGCAAACAAAGAATGATCTCTTAGTCTCTGAAGAACTGACTGAACATATTGCACATGCTCTTCAGTATTTTTTGAATAAATCAAAATATCGTCAATATACACAATACAACAAACGTCCAACAAATCGTGCAGCACTTCATTAATGAAGTATTGAAAGGCTGCTGGAGCATTGCAAAGACCAAATGGCATGACTGTATATTCAAAAAGACCAAACTTTGTACGAAAAGCTGTCTTCCACTCATCGCCTTCTTTAACACGAATCAAATGATATGCTCCCCTAAGATCCAGTTTGGTGTAAATACTTGAACCTTTAATTTGATTGAGTAATACTGGAATTAAAGGCAAAGGGTACCCATTTTTGATGGTCGCTTTGTTAACTGCTCGATAATCTATGCATGCCCTCAAATCTCCCGTCTTCTTCGCAACAAAAAATAGTGGCGATGAAACAGGTGAAGTTGAATGATGAATGAAACCCAGATCCAGAAGTTCATCCAAATATTTCTTTAAATAATCATTCTCAGGTTCTGTCAAAGCATAAACTCTACTACAAGGTAAAACTGCTCCTGGAACTAGGTCAATCCGACAATCATAAACTCTATGAGGTGGGAGTTGAGTAGCTTCAACTGGGTCAAAAACCTTTGAAAAACTTTGATACTCTTTTGGCAAATTATCAATTTCAGATTTCAGAGTTGCACAGAATAGGGGCATAACTGGATCCTGTGTTTCTTGATAACAATGTAGTTTACAATAAGAAGATTCCAAGGTAACAGTTCTCCTAATCCAATCTATCCTTGGATTATGTAACCCCAACCAAGGAATACCTAAAATAACTCCAAAGGTTGGAGCGTCTATCAAATCAAAGATAGTTTTCTCCGTATGACCGTTGTCAGTTACTATGGTCAAGGGCTCAGTATTATACCGAATTAAACCCGAAGTCAAAACTGAACCGTCAACTGCTCTTACCGGCTCAGGTTCTTCTTTGGGAATACATTTTAAACTTAACTTTCGAGCCAATTCCAAATCAAAAAAGTTCCCTGTGGCCCCAGAATCTAAAAGTACTGGAATACTATGCCTTTGTAAAGTGGTTAAAATAAAAACCATCCTAATTGTAAAATGTTTTGGAATGAGTGAAGTTACATTAGTTGCATACTGAGAGATCTTTGAAAAAGAATCACTCGAAGAAACAATCTCAACTTTCTTCGAGATTCCTAGTTTTCCAACTGCACTTGAGAAGTAGTCTCTATCACCAAGGCCTTCTTTTTAATTGGTTTTACTGTACAATCTCTAGCAAAGTGCCCTGACTTACCACAATACAAACACAGATTACCCTTTCGTCTTCGTTCTTTTTCTTCAGGAGTCAAAGGTCCCCTAATTCCACCTATTTGAGTTGAATCAACCAAAGAATGTTTTTCCTCAGGCTCTTTCTTATCTATTCTATGTTGAGAATTTCTAAATTCACTCCTTGGTTTCTCATTTCTCCGTTCACCTAATCTATGATCCAACTTAACCACCAAATCCTGAAATTCTTTGAAATCATCAGGCAAGTTGACGATATGTGCGAGTGAATCCTTCAGGTCGTCTTTTAGACCTCTATAAAACAAAGATATTCTTTTCTCCTCAGGCCAATGAGTCTCTGTTAAAAGCCTATTAAAGTTGGTAATATAAGAAATAAGATCTCTAGTTCCCTGACGTAAATTCAGAAGTTCATTATCTGATGCTTGAATAAACGTGTGTTTAGCAAATAATTTGGACATTGCTAATTTAAAGTCTGGTAAATTGTGAAGCAATGGGTCATTATTATCAACCAATGCCATAGCCCAATTTGCAGCCACCCCTCCAAGATATGAAATCATGAATGCTATCTTAGCTGAATCTGAATTAAAAATCTGAGGTTTACACATAAAATGTAATTGACATTGACTATAAAAGTAGTGTACCTGCTACTATCTCCAGAAAATCTTTCAGGATTTGCTAATGGAACTGGTGTTGGTGTGACTACAGTGACTTGAACAGGTTGATTACCTGGCTGATCTCTTAGAGTTGGTAATTGATGTGAGGTTGTTCCAACCTTAGTTGGGGTAAGAATTGGTTTTTTTCTCCTCTGTAGGGTCTCTCCAGACTGAAAACCCTGCCCTAGTTTCATCTAACTCTTGACGGAGCGATTGATTCTCCAACCGCATATTTTCCATTTCCAGATTCAACTTTTGCACTAACTGAGTCAACTGAGGGACATCCATGAGGATGAATTTACGAATCCAAGAGGAAACGATTTAGGTATATATGGCTTCGTCTTCTGTTGAGATGTAACGAAGATCACTTCTGACGTTTCCTCTTGAAGACGCAAACTCCCAACTCCCTCAAGGATCAATCAACACAATCAGGAAAGAGACTCTGACTATGCTAACTTACCCCCAAGGGAAAGGGGAAGTGGAGTGAGAAACACACAACAACAACAAACAATTGCTTCTTGCTGATGTCTCTCTTGAAGTGTTCCAGGCCGTGTTTTTCCGTGCGTCTACTGAACTCACGTAATCCTGTTGTGCAATTAACAGTTTTACTATTCAATTTCTTAAAACGTTTCTTAACTAAATGTTCTTTAATCAATATTTAAAAATACTGACCAAAAGATTAAACGACCCTTGTTCACACTTTTACTGGGAGTTGAGTCTTAAGTTGCTGGTTGATTAACTTTTCTGACTCCTTAAAAATCAAGTTTGGTTTTGTCAGGAATGTACACTTTAATACTTGTAGGTTAGTTAGATTAATCTTGTTAGATCAATTAAACTTCTAACTCATGCAATTTATCATACCTGAAAGTCCCAGTCTTCTTCAACTCAATTGGGGTTCTGTATTTAACAAGAAAAGAAGAGAGAGACAACCTGCCTACAACTCCTTATAGCTTGCTTTCCACAAATAAGTATCTTGTTAAATCAATTTTCATATTCGACTCATGACATTTCTATATTAAAGTCTTCTTATGAAAGTTACATGAAATTTAAACAGATTGCTTCCTTTGGCTTTACCAAGGCTTGTTTGATTCTTCCAACAACAAACCTCAAAACCAGATTCAAATCTGCCCAGCGTTACCATACTGTTCGTTGTCACTATTCAAGGCAAACTCAGTCTCTGAACGGGTTACATACGAAATCTTACTGTCCTTTTCCGGGTAGAGGTTGGATCGGGTGAAATGAGCAGCTCCTACTGAAAGGCACGTCGCGTAAAATGGACGGCCCCTGCTGCCTGCGCTCGTCTCACCTCAGGAAGTCCTCGAGCGCTCTTCAAAGGGATTCCGATCTTCTTTCAGGGCTTAAATGTCAAGAATGTGATTGATTCTTCAATGACGGGGAAAACAAAGTCTAGTACCGGCTTGAAAGGGAAGAGGAAGAGTTTATTTGGAACCAATTTCTCGATCGGCTCAGAAACAGAAGCGCTCCTCGTCACGACAACAAGAGACGAAGCGCAGAGCCGTTAATCAGGGTTCCTTAAATAGACTTGTCCGTGTGGAGCTGCGCGTGACTCAAATGACTTCACAACACGCGCTGAGACACAGTCACTGAATCACCAGCAGCGTTTAAACAAGCATTGGTCAAGACAAATGAATCAAAACATTACATATAAACAAATATGGCTCTAGTTTCGAATGAATTAACAATTCACAGAAAATTTCAGAGTTGTTAACATTTAAACAATTATCATCAAGAAACTAATTGAGCCACAACACCTCAGGATTACATGAGCTGACCAGTAGCGATGGGAGCACCCCTAACATCTACCACGAATATGAATGTACCACCTCGTGATGACAGTCCATTTTCTATAAGTTTAATAGTTATAGTTCTTGTTATGTTGACCGGAATGAATATCGCATTCAGGTTATTATCTTGGATTGTTGTGTCATCCGCTACGAGTTGGGCTGCTATTCTAGCTGCCTCCCTTTCGTCCTCACTTTCCCCCATTTTACTGACAGAAAGTTTTGTGGTTGCAGATCAAGTTTCAAGGGAAACAAAGATTAGGTGCACAATATTTTGGAACACTGTATCCTTCAATGTTGACTAAACCAGAAACTATACATAGGATTCTCATCCTACTAAGTTCTGGCGGATTTTAACCTAGTACCCACTCCAGACATCTTTTGGAGTATTTATGGGAAAAAGGGTTCTGTGTAAAAAAGCACGATTGAGTTACTCTAGTGTCTTGCATTAGATTATCGCCTTACCAAACGTTGGGTGCCATGTAGTGTAGTTCCTATATTCCCAATAGGCTCTGCGCATTGGAATAATATAAACAGCAGTGTAGACGTAGGACTGAGGTCGACTAGGTCTCTACTGACTATATTAGACTTAATTAGTTTTGCCACCTAGCTCAGAGGTCACTAGAAACGTTCTCGAATGTTCAAGAAGGAGTTAACTTTCCTGATTAGACAAGAAGGGATTAGTTTCTGACAACCATAAAACATGACAACTTTGCTCCCTCAGAATAAGAGTATATCTCTAGAGTCGTGTGAAAACAATAGACAGCTGTTTTACTCAGTCAATCGTGCATACTTAGTTTCACCAGAGGGCAGAGAAAAGAGAGACGGGCGTTTTCAATAAAAGGTGTTATTTATTGAGCAGTCTTCTTTCTCATGCAAGAGAAATGAATTGTCACAATTGCAATATTCAGTATAAAGTAAAGTGCGTACAGTAAAAGGAGTATTATGAAATAATACTGTAAAAGCATTGATATGGTTTCTTAGCCATATGATACTTTAAAATGGATAAAATATATACATACATATATACATTGACTAACGTACTCAACTGATGCTTCTAAATACGCCTACCCCGGTGTACCTGACCTAAGCCTAATACGTGGGAAGGAGTAAGTAAGTAGCAGTTTAAGTTAAGTTGGTTTTGTCAAGAATCTGAATCAAGAATTCTCTTTAAGGGTTTAGTCAGCTCCGTACCTGGGTAAAACAAAGCAGGAGGTCTGGTATCTCTCTCTCAGGACTCGATATCCCAGCAACTCGCGAGGGCGGCTGAGAACACCGGAGATCGATTTCTCGGCAGGAGAAAAGACAGCGTCTCTCTCAGTGCGTCAAAGGGGAGGGGCGGCGTCCGTGGCCTCTCGCATCAGCTGGGCTCTCGGGCAAGTAGATAGCCTCTCTGCTACAAACCACCGTGTGTTTGCTTAAGGCAACGTTGGTATATTTATACCTGAAAGGTGCCGGGTTTGACGTAAGGTTGGACATAAGACGTCAATAAAGATGTCAATAAGAACTGGCCGTTCTTACAGTGCTCACAGGAGTTCTAGGACAAATCAAAACAAAAGCCATGGGGATTTCCCAGGTTGCTGGAGGTTTGTTTTGTTTAGAGAACTTGTTGTACTTTCTAGGAGTCTAGGGAAGTAGCCTTTGCTTAATGTGGACTGCATGGGCTACGACTAAATATGGATATGATTCTTATGCCTTTATAAGGATATTATTTATTATAACCACATAAGGGCATAAATCAGGAATATTGAATTAGGGTCCTAGATAGAATTACAACAAAACATTGGTGTCATATCTGTTAACAGAAGACACATTGGACAAATGATTGTACAAAGTCCAAGGAATCTACTCCAGCCACCACTGCCCCTAAGGCAACTGTTCCCCCTAGTGCAGTCCAAAGTGGTGGTATACAGAATAAGGGTGTAGTAGGGTTAGCCCTGGAATCTGAGATGGATTCTGGCCTAGTCAGAATTCCAACTCAGGCTGTGTTAGTCTGTGATGGAGGCATGGATATTGCCTTCTTATTTGTCAGTCTTAGTAATCTGGGCAAATACAGACAACAGCCTTTGATTAATGGCCGATTTGGGCCGTTACCGACCGGTATTTTGAGTTTCAGATGTAGGTGGCCAAAATATTACCGATTCTGTATATTTGACGAATCGGTAAATTTACCGAATCTGTAAATTACCGAATCGGTAAATGTACAGAATCGGTAATATGGGATGTAGGCGGCACTGGAAACAGTGCCAGAGGCCCTTAGGAATTCGTTATTTACCATGAAATATTATTGCATGGTAAATAACGAATTCCTGTGAACATTCACATCAATGCATGTACACCTGTGTCATGTGACACACAGACATGCCCTAAGGGCATGTCTGTGTGTCACATGGCACACAAGCCAGAAACAGGGGTGCAACAGGGTGTCAAAGTGACACCCTGTCCCCCTAGTAAAATCGGTAAATTTACCGATTCGGTAATTACCGAATCGGTATTTGCTATTGAATCCTAAGGGCTTTAAGGCCCATAGGAATCAATGGCAAAAACAGAATCGGTAATTACCGAATCGGTAATTACCGATTCTTACAGATTCGGTAATTATTACAGAATAATTACCTACATGGCATTTACCGATTTGTAAATACCGAATCGGTAAAATTCGGTATTTACGATTCGGTAAATGCCATTTACCTACATATGGCCCCTTGTGGCCCCTGAGCAAAACATACTTGGTGAGATGTACTAAGTAACCAATGCAAGCAATGTCAGTACAGACCATTCCTTGGCAGCTGTGAATTTCACCTGGGGAGGGGTAACTGTCCCCAATAAGGTCGTGGTAAGTGCAGACTTCCCTGTTGAATGCTTGTTGGGCAATGATTTAGAAACTTCAGCTTGGGCTGAAGTGGAAATCAGGACACATGCAGAAATGTTGGGCATCCCTGCAGATGTATTTGCTATGACTAGGTCACAGACAAAAATGTCTTCCAATGAACAGGCCCTGGATCCTGGAATAATGGACCAGGTGTCTTCCAAGAGATGGATCAATAGGGGTAAGGCAGAATGCAGATCAGTCTCTTGAGGGAGTTGATCTTAGTCCTGAAGAAGGAACTGTCTCAGAGGAACTTGAGCCTGATCAGGTTGAGTTCTTGGGGACAGAGGGCCCTTCCAGGGCAGATCTCAGCCAGGAGTAGCTGAGCTGCCCCTCTCTTGAACCCTTCAGACAGCAAGCTGCTGCTGAGGCTGCTGGTAGTGCCAGTGGGTCCCATAGCATTAATTGGGATGATGGACTCATACCCAGAGAGTAGAGGCCCTAAGCCTGGTGCTACCAGGAGGTTGGTTGTGCCTCTGAAGTTTAGGGGCTTCCTATTGATACTGGCACATGATATCTCATTAGCAGGTCACTTAGGCCAAAACAAGACTTGGGACAGGCTTGTCCCTCACTTTCAATGGCCACATATGTCAGAGGACACAAAGGAGTTTTGTAGCCTCTGTATCACTTGTCAAGCCAGTGGTAAGGCAGGTGGTACTACAAAGTCCCCCCTGATACGACTACCTGTGGTGGGGGTTCCCTTTGAGAGGGTTGGGATTCACATTGTTGGTCCCGTGGATCCTCAAACTGCATTGGGGCACAGATTCATACTAGTGGTGGTGGACCATGCCACTAGGTATCCAGAGGCAATCCCTCTTAGGACAACCACAGCTCCTGTTGTGGCTAGAGCCCTTCTGGGAATGTTTTCCAGAGTGGGTTTTCCTAAAGAGGTAGTATCAGAAAGAGGTGCAAAATGTATGTCTGGTTACTTGACTGCTATTTGGACCCAGATCAGTTGACTGGGGGTGAGTGTTTGATTTGCTCAAACGCTCCGTCCATCATCCCCTTTTGTTTCGCTTTGTTCGCCCTAAGTGTGGCAGGGTATGCTCAGACGTGAGTCCCGTGCTCACTTGGCCACTGGATTCAAGATAGCCTGGCTGATGAGGATTATGAATCTGATACCGGTCCCAGGATGCTTGTTTCCGGTCCATGGAAGACATAGCTTGGCAGTTCGGGCTGGACTGTTCCCATGAGGCACAGGGTCAGACTGATTTGCATATAGCCATGTCTGAAATGGGGTGGCTGAGTGGGCTAAAGAACGGTGATGGATTAAACCCAGATCAGTTGACTGGGGGTGAGTGTTTGATTTGCTCAAACGCTCCGTCCATCATCGCCTTTTGTTTCGCTTTGTTCGCCCTAAGTGTGGCAGGGTATGCTCAGACGTGAGTCCCTTGCTCACTTGGCCACTGGATTCAAGATAGCCTGGCTGATGAGGATTATGAATCCGAAACCGGTCCCAGGATGCTTGTTTCCGGTCCATGGAAGACATGGCTTGGCAGTTCGGGCTGGACTGTTCCCATGAGGCACAGGATCAGACTGATTTGCATATAGCCATGTCTGAAATGGGGTGGCTGAGTGGGCTAAAGAATGGTGATGGATTAAACCCAGATCATTTGACTGGGGGTGAGTGTTTGATTTGCTCAAACGCTCCGTCCATCATCCCCTTTTGTTTCGCTTTGTTCGCCCTAAGTGTGGCAGGGTATGCTCAGACGTGAGTCCCTTGCTCACTTGGCCACTGGATTCAAGATAGCCTGGCTGATGAGGATTATGAATCCGAAACCGGTCCCAGGATGCTTGTTTCCGGTCCATGGAAGACATGGCTTGGCAGTTCGGGCTGGACTGTTCCCATGAGGCACAGGGTCAGACTGATTTGCATATAGCCATGTCTGAAATGGGGTGGCTGAGTGGGCTAAAGAATGGTGATGGATTAAACCCAGATCAGTTGACTGGGGGTGAGTGTTTGATTTGCTCAAACGCTCCGTCCATCATCCCCTTTTGTTTCGCTTTGCTATTTGGAAGGAGTGTGGAGTAAATTACAAATTTACCACACCTTATCACCCACAATGCAATGGGTTAGTTGAGGGATTCAACAAAACCCTAAAGGGCATGATTAAATGTCTCCCTGAAAAGCTCAGGCGTAGATGGGACATACTTTTTCACTGCCTTCTCTCTGCCTACAGAGAGGTTCCTCAGAAGGGTGTTGGCTACAGCCCCTTTGAACCTCTGTTTGGACATCCAATTAGGGGTCCTTTATGTCTAGTGGCGGAGGCATGGGAGTTACCTCTCAAACCCTCAAAACATGATATTGTAGACTATGTACTTGGTCTCCGCTCCAGGATGGCTGAGTACACGAAGAAGGCATCCAAAAACCTTGAGGCTAGCCAGGGATTGCAAAAGGACTGGCATGGCCAAAAGGCTGTGTTGACTGTTTATCAGCCATGATAGAACGTATGGGTGTTGGAGCCTCTGGCCCCAGCAGCCCTCCAAGACAAGTGGAGTGGCCCTCATACAATCATTGAGCAGAAGGGAGAGGTTACCTACCTGGTGGGCCTTGGAACTCCCAGGCGCCCCATAGGGTATTCCATGTGAACAGGCTCAAACCATATGTTGACAGGGCAGACACGGGCTTGCTCATGGCTACTGATAGTGGGACAGGAGGAACAGAGTGATCCAATCCCTGACCTGCTCTCACAGAACCCTGATGATAGTTCAGTTGATGGTGTAGCCTTGGCAGGCAGCCTCACTGACCAGCAGCAATCTGATTGTAGGTAAGTCCTGAATCAGTTCAGACATATGTTCTAACTGACTCCAAGTCAGACTACCTGGTGCACTCATGAAGGGGACACAGGTGAATGTCTGCCTGTTAAAAATAGGATTTACATGCAACCTGACCATGTCAAGGACTGCATCAGGACTGAAGTCCAGAAAATGTTGGATTTGGGAGTAATTGAGCCCTTACATAGCCCTTGGGCTAGCCCAGTAGTCTTGATACCAAAACCTCACACCCAGAATGGCAAGAAAGAGATGAGGTTCTGTGTTGATTACAGGGGACTCAATGCAGTCACTAGGAAGGATGCCCATCCAATACCCAGGGCAAATGAGCCAAGTTTCTGAGCACATTTGACCTGACAACTGGCCACTGGCAAATCAGACTAGCTGAGGATGCAAAGCCAAAAACAGCATTCTCAACCCCTAGTGGGCACTACCAATTTGTGGTGATGCCCTTTGGCTTGAAGAATGCAACTGCCTCTTTTCAAAGGTTGGTGAATAACGTCCTTACAGGTCTGGAAGCTTATAATGCAACTTAACTAGATGATAATGCTGTCTTTAGCTCCACCTGGGAGGATCGCCTGGTCCACCTGAGAAATGTTTTGGAGGCCTTGCAGAAAGCAGGCCTCACTATCAAGGCCACCAAGTGCCATATTGGGCAGAGTCAGGTTGTATACCTAGGTCAACTTGTAGGTGGAGGTCAGGTTCAACCATTGCAGAGCAAAATCCAGACCATCATGCACTGGGTTACTCCAACTACCCAGACACAGGTCAGAGCTTTCTTGGGCCTGACTGGGTACTATAGGAGGTTTGTCAAAGAATGTGGATCCATAGTGACCCCTTTAAATGATCTAATTTCCAAAAGAATGCCTCAGAAAGTTCAGGGGACAGTTAGCTGTCAAAAGGCATTTGATGACCTGAAGCAGGCCATGTGCACTGCTCCCATTCTGCTAAGTCCTGACAATTCCAAACAATTCATTGTTCAAACTGATGCATCTGAGTTTGGGGTAGGGGCTGTGTTATCACAACTGAATGAAGAGGGTCAAGATCAGCAAGTAGCTTTTATTAGCAGAAAGTTAACCCCCAGAGAGAAACATTAATCAGCTTTTGAGAGGGAAGCCTTTGCTGTGGTTTGGGCTCTGAAGAAGCTGAGGCCCTACTTGTTTGGCACTCACTTCATTGTTCAGACAGACTATAAGCCCCTCTTATGGGTAAAACAGATGAAGGGTGAAAACTCCAAACCTTTAAGGTGGTCCATTTCCCTACAGGGGATGGACTATACAGTGGAACATAGACCTGGGAGTAACCATGCCAATGCAGATGGACTCTCTAGATATTTCCACTTAGAACATAAAGACTCAACTGGTAAAGGTTAGTTTAATGTCCTTACATTTGGTGGGGGGGAGTTATGTAGAAGAGTGGGATCTGCTTCTTATAGTTACCCCACATCTTGCTCATGTATCACTGTTTTCGACTTAGACTGACTGGGATCCTGCAATCCAGGACCACAATCAAGCTCATTTCTCCTCTAAATTGATTGCATGTACTTTAGGTACACTCCAGATTGGATACTGGGGTACCCTTATCAGTCCCTAATATATGGTACACTATGTACCCAGGGCATATGTACCCCAGAGGCCTCTCAGGGGCTGCAGTGTGTATCATGCCACACCTGAGAGACCATTCAAACTGACACCACATGTCTGCTACTGCAGCCTGTGTAAGGTGGTGCATGAACACCTTACTTAGAGATATGTTCACTATATCTATTCTAAATCACTGCACATATAAACCTATCAGTCCACCCAATGGCAGGCCTTATCAATCCTGAAGGCAGGGTGCTGGGTTTTATGTGAGAGGGTACTCCTTCATGAGCAGAGTCCCTCTGCAGCCTTCGGAAGCTATTTTCCGGGGTTGTTTATGATGCATCCAACCATATATATTGAAGTGCATTAACCTTGCGATAAATGGTAACTTTAAAACGGCTGCTTAGAACATGTTGTGTTTGGTGTCCAACACCTTGGAATCATATCTCCACACCAGTTACTGGTGTGGGAGTTATGATTCCTCCCTTGTAGATTCACTACTGTGGGTCACCAGGCTACCCGGTGCCAGCTTTCTCAACCTGGGCATCACAAAATGGATGCTGCCAGCCAAAGACATGTGTCTGCCCTCTTGCTGCTGAGCTGAGCCCAAGCAGGGGAGGCTGGACAGTAGGTTTCCTCCCAGACAGGATCAAGTGTATTGGGGCTGGGTGGGTGCACTCAGAGAGTGCCTGACAGTCTGCACTGGGGGCACCTTTGGTGTCCTGTGCATAGTCCAGTTCAAACCGGTTGCAAGAGCCATTTGCTCCTGCTCTGGTGTGAAACTGGACAAAGGACATGGGTGTAACAATCCCTCTGTCCTGATCTTCCCATAGGTGGGTCCCCAGAGTTTGTCCAACCCCTTCCTTGGGTATAGAGTAGGAACCCTGACTTCAGGACTTTAGATTTTACCTGGACTAAGTTCTGCAAGCAGAAACCAAGTACTTCGATGATCTACACTACGCTGGATGACTGAAGAATCTCCCTTGGAGTAAAGGAGTTACGCCCCTCCAAGGCAGGCACCTTCAACGCATCAGACCGGTTTGTATCTCCCGAGCTCCTGAGGACTCGGAAGATTTCTACAACACAGAATATGGGTTCCTCAGCATCCCTGAGATCGATCTGCCCTCCCAGCAATTCTGAGACCAGTATACTATCAATCAATCAATCAATCAATCAAAGCATTTGTATAGCGCGCTACTCACCCGGAGGGTCTCAAGGCACTTGGGGGGGGGGGGTCAGCTACTGCTCGAACAGCCAGGTCTTGTGTTGCTTCCTGAAGGAGAGGTGGTCTTGGGTCAGGCGGAGGTGGGTGGGGAGGGAGTTCCATGTCTTGGCCACCAGGTAGGAGAAGGATCTTCCTCCCGTTTTGGTTCTTCGGATGCGGGGAACGGAGGCGAGGGCGTGGCTGGTCGATCGTAGCTGGCGGGTGGGAGTGTAGAAGGTCAGGCGGTCGTTGAGGTATCTGGGGCCTTGGTTGTGGAGAGCTTTGTGTGCATGGGTGAGGAGTCGGAACGTAATTCTCTTGCTGATGGGGAGCCAGTGCAGGTCTCTCAGGTGTCCGGAGATGTGGCTGTGTCAGGGGATGTCCAGGATGAGTCGTGCTGAGGCGTTTTGAATGCGCTGGAGTCTTCTCTGAAGTTTGGCTGTGGTTCCGGCATAGAGGGAGTTACCGTAGTTCAGTCAGCTGGTGACGAGCGCCTGGGTGACCGTCTTCCTGGTTTCGGTGGGGATCCACCGGAAGATCTTCCGTAGCATGCGTAGGATGTTGAAGCATGATGAGGAGACGGCGTTGACTTGTCTGGTCATCGAGAGGGAGGAGTGCAGGATGAAGCCCAGGTTGCATGCATGGTCCGTTGGTTTGGGTACGCTGCCCAGGGCAGGGGGCCACCAGGAGTCGTCCCAGGCGGAGGGTGATGATCCCAGGATGAGGACTTCCACCTTATCCGAGTTCAGTTTCAGGTGGCTGTTCATCATCCACTCGGCTACGTCTTTCATCCCTTCGTGTAGGTTGGTTCTGGCGGTTGCGGGGTCGTGGGTGAGGGAGAGGATCAGCTGGGTGTCGTCGGCGTAGGAGATGATGTTGAGGTTGTGTTGGTGTGCGATGGCCACGAGGGGGCTCATGTAGATGTTGAACAGCGTGGGGCTGAGCGATGATCCTTGTGGTACGTCGCAGATGACTTCGGTGGCCTCTGATCTGAACAGGGGGAGGCGGACTCTCTGGGTTCTTCCGGCAACGAAGGAGATGATCCACTCCAGTGCCTTCTCCTGGATTCCGATGTTGCTGAGGCGTTGCATTAGGGTGTGGTGGCAGACCGTATCGAACACTGCGGAGAGGTCCAGGAGGATAAGTGCCGCTGTTTCCCCGTTGTCGAGCAGGGCTCGGATGTCGTCGGTGGCTGCGATGAGGGCGGTCTCGGTGCTGTGGTTGGCTCTGAAAGCGGACTGCGAGTGGTCGAGGGATCCATTCGTCTCGAGGAAGGCGGCCACTATCTGAGGACCGTGCAACCTGTACCCCTGTGCACCGTGTACTTTTGCAGCAGCATATGCTTTTTGGCAATCCCTGAGGCTGTGCTTTAGGCTACATATAGTCCTAACCCCGAGCAGTAATTGCACCAAAGATTTCTGGCCTACACTCCACAAGTGTTCCGTGGGCTGTTATTTTGTGATTCAGCTTAAGGTCCCTTCACGATCCCTGGTCCCTGTGAAGGTAACTTTGATTTCTCTTGGGCTTCACTAATTGCTCCAGATGTGCCCTGACTCCCCATAGCTTGGAGAGTCTCCTGGACCTTGCTGGTCCACACCATGACTGGTTTCCTCTGCCCGCATGGGGTGCATTTGCCAAGGCTTGTTGGTGTTCGATCTGGACACTGACACCTCAGAACTCCACATCCTTTGTGGGAGAGGTCACCACTGGACTTTGGTTGTCATCGACATCTCCTGGTCCCCGTGGCTGCAGAGTCAAGCATCCCGTCATCTCACCTAAAGCACCCAACATCGGGGGGCATTCGTCTACCGAGCCCCTGGTCACCCTGAAGTGACCCAGACTCTATCCCCTCTGCTTTCAGGTTCTTATCACCTCAGATCCAGGTTTGGATTACACCGAACACTTTTCATCTTCCTGGCAGCAGCACTTCTTTGAGTCACACCTTTGAAAACGACAAAGGGTTCCGACATCACTTGGCACCTATGCACCCGGCTCCCCTGGGATAGGTAACACGGGTACTTTGGTACTCACAAGGGTGCTGGCCTTAGAACCTCCTATGTTCCAAAGGGTTTGCTTGAAGTCCTCTCCGAAGTGTCCTTAATCTGTAATTTTGCAACCGCTACTTTCCCATAGAGTTGTATGGAGCTCACGCTGGTGTTCTCACACTGCACCTGTCCTCCATGGGTCCCCTGTGTCACTACTTTGGAGCGGTTCCTTGGGGTTCTACATGCTCTAAGCACTGTGCCGTGTCAACATCGTGGTTGTTATACCACTTTCTTAGTCCATGGTTTGGTCTCCCCCTGGAGCCCACCGTGTATTGTGGTATTTACTGTTGTTCTATTGATTAATAATTGTGTGCCTTGTGCTCTAATCTCGTATAGAGGTTAGTAGAGGGTGTTTAGTAATAAATACAAATATTTTATATATCTCTTGTGTGGTTCTCCTTTCATTTGGTTATTCAGGAAGTTCTAATCTGGTAAAACTAGCTGCTTTACATTCCTTCAAGACTTAGCCTGAAGGCTGCTCTCCACAGCTACCACTAGGATAGCTTTCTTTGAAGGTTGTCTTTAATCTAATCATCAATTAGGGTCATTTGGACTGGTGCAAGGTGCCTACTTTAATTATTGGACAGCATATGCCAGGCCAACTTCTCACAATCTATATCACTCGGTTTATTGTCAGACCTCATACCTTAGCATACATAGGTGGATGTTCTACATCTCAGCTGACGTAGCACCCTTGTCTCAGGACCTTCATTTGTGTGTGTTTTATAGAACTCCTGTCCTCAGTTAGATTACAAGATATGTGTATTCAAAAACAGGAGCTGCATTCCTTTATTTTGTCTAAGTGTTAGTGTCTGACCAGAGAGACAATGAACAATGGAAAATAAAAAACTCACGATGACACTGAAGGCAGTATAGGACAGCACAAAAGCAGTGAAGGGCAGCATACAAATCACAGATACGGTGTTGGCAGTGGAAAGTAAAAGTTTGTCATTGTTAAAGGAAGTGCACAATATAATGCATTAGCAACATGCTACACCTAGGTTACAAGCGGTAAGGGTGTGTATGAACCATATTGTTATGGTCTGATTCTCAAAGCAATATTCCTTTGTAAGAAATGTTTATAGCTAAAAATATCTGTATTTACTTCTTAAAGGTATTCACAAAAGGACGAGTAACAGACATAAACCCTTTTACTCTTCTATAATTGTGTACAACAGCAGCATACACATTATGCAGGAGTAACTCACAAGCGAGGGGTGTGTATTGGGTCTTACAGGGAATACACAAATGTCAAGTGAGTGAGCACAAAATCCTCTCTGTCCATTTTCCACCCAGGAAACGCTAAGAAAATGACACCTGTTAATGACTGGAATAAATCCTCGCGCATTGTGAGATGGAAACAAAACACCTCCAAACTTCGTATGGGGTGGGTATTAAATATTCGGTGCCCTGAGGAAAGTGTACGTCCTTTGGGCATATTGCACCGAAATGCATTCTGATACAAAATCTACACCTGAAGACGTTCTCACAGTTATTAATGATCACAGTATTATGTTGTTGGCACAAATAGGTGCTTTGACTGGCATTGAATTTTCCAGTATTTCTGTTATTGTATATCTGATCATGTTAGTAAATGGTATTCAGTGAAGTGAAGTACAACACAAAATAAATCCCACACTACTTGAGAAAAGTAGAGTAAAATGTAATAAACAATTTACGATCAAAACAACAAACATCCAATCAGTACAACCGGAGATATGACATTTCTAAAAATAATTAACTGTGAATAGCGCCAAAATTCACAATGCGCCAACTCTGGTTATCTGGTTGCACTAGACCAGGTCAAAGTGACAGGTTTAGGCCCACTGCGATGGAGAGCAGGCTGGCTACCGGGCCCATGTTAGATCTACTGCAGAAGAGTACCTTAAATCCTGGTTGCTGAGCGTTGCGAGATCCCATGCCAAGGATTCAATAGCTTCTGGAAGGCTGCAAGGCTGCAATGCAAGGTCCTGCGTCATCGTCGAGGAGGGGCTTGCGATGTGAGGTTCTGCATTGAAGATGCATTGCACACCAACGTGTTCCAAAGAAGTTGCAGGGCTTGCAGTGTGGATGCCTGCATTGTTCTCGAGGAGGCTATTGATGAGGGGCTTATGATACGAAGACCCGTGTCGAGGATGCCTCACCCAGTGCAGTTCTCTGGTGGCCGCGTGTAGTACCGGCTTTTCAAAGACCCTCCCCCACTAGGAGAGTCGAAGCCAGTGGCGCAGGGAGTCGCCTTGAATCTAGTGGTCCTTCTTGCATCAATCATACATTACCAAAGAGACCAGGACAACCAGCCGTGGAGGGAAGCAAGTAATTTATTAGCTCGAGCTAAGGACAGAGGTCATAGAATGGTACGAAGACAATTCTACGGAGACTGCTGCTTCACTCATATTTACACATATTTATAGCGCTAGCCACGCCCATTTACACAATGCAAGTTCTGCTTTCAAGTTCTTCTTTTGACATGTGCTTCGTCAGCCTTGCATGGTGTGATCGTGCCGGGGGACATCCGTTCCTGTATACACAATGTCCTCAGCCTCGTGCTATCTTGCCGAACCAGTGTGATCAAGTGACATGGCCTCGTGCTACATTGCTCCATTCGGCGTGATCATGTGGCACGGCCTTGTGCTACCTTGCTACATCCGGCGTGATCATGAGGCATCGGCCTTGTTTCCCCTTTCTCGTTGTGGTCACGGGGCAGTTGGTTTGTGACTTGCTGAGTCACCCACGATGCACAGGACGTGGCTAAGTCTTTTGACACCATTGGGGGTGGTGAAGCATACGAGCAGTTTACACGCGGGCTGAGATATGAAGTCCTGCATTGGGGATGTCTCGTACAGCAGTTCCGATGCAGAAATCTGTGAGATGCTACATCATGCTACAGCACCGATTCAGAGTTTTGAGAGGCAATGCGTCATCCAGGTGCTGGGTTCAAGGTTGTTAGAGCCTGTTCTGTACCTGCAGTTTTGATCAGGAGACCAACCAACTAGTCCTTGGAGTCACTCTGGTGGTTCTGGGTTCAAGATGCAGGTCCAGTCCTTCTCACTCAGGCAGGAGGGCAGCACAGCACCGCCGCAGAGTGGCATTCCTTCTTGCAGCAAAGCAGCACACATGTCCTTCTTCTGAGACTTCCTTAGGTCCAGATGTGTACTGAAGAGTTGGGCTAGAGGGTTCAATATTTATACAACCTTGAAGTCGGAATAGTTTCTAGAGGCTTTCATCTCTGATCCAGTGAGACACCAACCTGCGGACAATTATCACTAAATACTCATTTGAGCCCATAAACAACACACACTCACAATCTGGTCGATGAAAACCCAGCTGGGGATAAATGTTGGGCTAAATCTGTCAGGAATCGACTACGTGCGCCTGCCATACGTTCTGTGGAGAGAGAAAGAATCCCGGGAACTACATGTCACAGAAGGCCTGATCGGATAGGCCACGTAGTATTTGAGGTGGAATCACATAACCGCCTACGTGCATAATTCTCATAGTGAGGACGGCGATCCTTGCGGCTTCAGGCATTGAAGTCTTCTTGTTCAGAGAAGAAGGGAGCAGTTGTTATGTTCCTCACGGCTTTCTGCGGGCTTGCAGGATGAGCCGTTCGTTTATTGTTCAAAGACTCGTGGTTTGGAAATTAGACCGGAGTCTGCTGGTCTCCTTCCGGGAATCGCCGGGAGTGATCATCTGCTGATTTGATTCTTCTGCAATTGGGGAATCGTCGATTCCGGCGTGGATCAGGTTTCACCGCCTGCTGGAACCATTTGGCTGTTTGGGCTTGAGCTGCCGTTCATTTGATTGTCAGCGCTGGGCAGGACTACACATTCCGGTGTGAAGGAGCTCAAGAAGGTACTGTGTAAAAGCGCTCTGGTATTAGGACAGTAGTCCTTCTGATGGGATACATGGAGAAAGGCGGTCAAGATGCCTGCGCGTTTTTTTTTGTTGCTTTATTTTTCTGTAGTAGATTTTCCGGCTGCATTAACTATTTGTGACTCTGAAGAACCATAATAACCCACTTACAGGGTCTCGGCGGCGGGAGAACTGCCCAAATCTTCCATACCCTTCATACGTAGTAAAAGGAGACACAGGAGCCTTCGTCTGCAGGAGGAACCCAGATTTATTTCAATAGCCCGGGCTATGGAACAGAGTCCCAAGCTCGTCAGAAACAAGACAGAGGAGGCTGCTGCATTACTCCGCAGCTTACAAGCCTTTTATACTTTTTCATTCCAGTCTTTTGGCTGTTAGTTCATTGTTCAATCAGGGTAGTGTTTGCAGTTTATAACCAGATCCAGACGACGTTTGTAGATGGTGACCAAATCATTGTTCACTTGGCTTGATCAAGGCTCAGTCTTTCAGGTCATTGTTCAATCACCTTGATCAAAGCCCGGTTTTTCAAGTCATTGTTTAATCACCCTGATCAAGGCCCAGCAGTCAGACCATTGTCCAGATAACCTGATCACGGTGTCAAGGATGTTTACCAGGCTGGGAGCAGGAGATGGAAAACAAATCATTTACTGAGGGTGTGAGTGTCTCGTGGCTTTCAGTTGAACTGCAAAGAACAGGGGGGTTGGGTGTGCGACAGTTCCTGGGCAGAAATGCAGGCTGTAAGATGGCTGCTGTCGTGTTAGTTAATTCTTCCTCAGGCATCAGCAGAAATGACCAGGTGGGTCGTGTAGAAGTGTTTGACACGAGATGGCAATGAAAAAGCAATGGAATCCCGGTACAAATGATGCCGATCAGAAGAACACTTTTCCTCAACATTCCTAGTGCCTCTAGGGTATGCTAGTATGCTAGTAACTACCCTTGAAAAGTAGATATGCCTCTAATACTAGTCTGCAAATATACATTGCAATAGACACAGGAACACCTTTGTGACTTTTTGATGGTGAGGTGTGGGCAATGGACAGCACTGGGGTGAGATGTTGTAAAGTACCTTTGTGCCTGTTGTATCTGCTGTGTATTCCCAAGGAACAAGACATAGCATGGCCACGGGGTTTGTATTCTGCAACGTGTGAACATGCCTTGCAAGAAGATTTTTTGCATGCAAGCTAAGTTTCTTTTGGCAGTTTCATTTTGGCTTTGATTGCATGTTCATCTGGGGTGTGGTGCGGGGTGTGCTTAGGCATAGCAGATTGTTAATAATGTCCTTGGGCGGTTGAAGATTTCCAGTCAGTTTAGTCAAAGGAGATTGGCCCTTACATTAACATTCTTTTTCAGTGGTCTTTGCTTCGCCTGCTGATGTCTTTCATGAGTAACTGTGTTAGTTGTAGTTGCATGTGAAGGTGGAGGATCCCTTTTTCCGGTATGTTATTATTATCATTCCCCAGGGAGTTTCCTCTCATCAGAGGTTTGGATAAGGGTTGCTAATGTTGACATCTCTGCATTTACAGGTCAGTTGAATGTGCATGGAAATGTGCAGGAGTCTGTGGCTTTATTAAAGAGGGTTGAGATTTTGAAGATGTATACATGTAGAAGCATACTGCTATTTTGATGTGTGCTCTCTCTTGTTTGCAATGCTCATTTGTATCTTATGTTGTATTTTGTGAATGATCCATTGTGCTCATCATGAATTTTCTTCACCGATTTCTGTATCTATTCTTTCTTTCCCCTTGTGAATCACCGGTCGTTGTTTGTTTTTCGTGGATGGGTTTGTAAAAGTTGTATTTTATGTGATTTAATAATTCGACGTACAAGGATCAAGGGGGCATATTTACAACAGAATGGTGAAGCGTGGCGTTAAGCAAAAATTACTAATGCCACTGTTCGCTATTCTGAAAACGCAGGGAATGTGCCGTATTCACAAGGATGCGGTTCACCCATATGTTTCCCCAGGCGCAGGCTAAGCTGCCTAGTGCCAATGCAGTCACCCGTGCACCATAGTGCAAGGGTGCCTGCTTTGGGGTGAATGATTGTTTATCTGCAAGAAGGTTTCCCTTTATGCACGTAAACAATCCAGAATGCCGATTTGAAACTCCTATGTATGCTGCATTGTTGCAAATCGCCATTTTATAATGATTGTTTATGTGCAGAAAGGGACTTCTTCCTGCACACACACACAAAGAACAAAAACGATGAGAAATTAAATATTTCTTCTTGTTTCACCATGTTAACACCAGGTTTTCCCTGGTCTTAGTTTTGGCGCTGCCTCCTATTTACGCCACCCTTGTAAATAGGGGGCAGCATCAAAATCAATGAGTGTTGTGGTGAAACACCCACAGCAACACCCATTGCCCACCCCTTTCACGTTAAGTACAGCTTGAAAGGGAGCCTTATTTACAAGGCAGCGTTAAGCCACGTAACCCTGCCTTGTAAATAAGATTAAGCCCCTATCGCTACCACAACATCAGCTGTATTGGTAATAGGGGCTTGTAAATGTGCCCCCAGATTTCTCGAGGTGGCACTGTGTGACCAGAATGTTTGTGCACATTTGTTTTATGGTGGCGTTGTGCTCTGTTGTTGTTCGCATTACACCGTTTTCGTTATGCTTTATTGCAGTATGATGTTGTTGTCTTGTATTCTGATTGTTGTATTACGTTTATTTCTGACTGTTTTGTTGTGTTTGGCCCATCTATGCTAATTGTTATGTTGTGTTATATTGTGTGTGCTATTGAGTAATGCTTGTTTACATTAGCTATGCCAACAAATGCTGCTTCATTTCCAACCAAAAGTACCCTATACATTCGAGTTCCGTGACCAGCAACAATTTAACACTGTCTAGTGTGGCAAAACTGGGCCGCTCTCGGTCTTTCACTAATTAAGATACACTTCAGCCCACATTTTTAGCGTAAACCGTGTCTGAGATTAGCACTTACACTCCGCAGCAGATCCTTTACGTCACAGTGTGGACAGATTGTCCGGTGAGACTCTCTCCGCGTGCCATCACGCATGAAGGAAACACGTCTTTGAAAAGAGAGGCACATCAAAAAGTGGCTGACATTTTAGACTCAAAGTATGTGCAAAACCACTGACATTCCTGCCTTTAGAAGCTCTGCTGGCATGTCGTCTCCTGAGGAACTGCTAATTGCATGGCTTTGTATTCATTCCACCTCTGACAAGGGGCTATTCTCTGAGGTCCTTTGATCACCTTCAAGTCCATGGCATCTGTTTCCAACATGGAAAATGTACTATCACAGTCCAATCGAGGGCCTGCAGGTCAAGCTGTCTGTCTGCGACCCTTTTAGATTGATTTATGAAGCGACGACTACATTTTCCCGTTTACCCTTTAAGCACCACATGTACCTAATATCTCTGCTGCGGTCCAGGTCATAGTTCATTGTACTGTGCTTTCTCGGGTCAAATGACCTCTGGAGGATAATATTTATGGTCACCGTGACTAGGGTACCATCGCTTCTGGTGTCAGTCCAGGGGCAGGCAGCTGTGAGGTCTTGAGGCTCTGCAAGTAACACCATGCCTTTTCATCCGACATGCTGGATATGGGGGCACAGAGGTCAGCCAGTTTGTTGTTTATTTATTTATGCGTTTTTATATAGCGCGGACTTTACCCGAAGGTGTCAGAGCGCTTCACAATAGGAACAGAACTGATACAATAGAACATTACAAGTGAACAAATTACAAAAGCAAACCTTACATTACATGAGGCAAAAGTGACAATCGTGAGCAAACAAAATACAAGAGGTAGCAAACGGTGCATTACAGGAGGAAAAAGTGACGCGTGCAGGTTACACAAGCGTACAAAATACAAGTAGAGGTATAATACTGCAATAAATGGAGGACACTTAAACACAAGAACAAAAGTTACGTAGGCAATGGTGGCACTTGTGCAAGTATCGAAAGCAAACAAAAAGTAAGAGGTAGCAAACAGTGTGTTACAAGAGAAAAGTGACGTGTGCATGTTACAAAAGAGTACCAAACACAGGTAAAAGGGTAGTACTGCAATAAATGGCAGTCTTTCAAACAAGAACACACTGGGAAGGCATGGAGAATAGAAATTTCCTTTACTAAAAGGTCTTCCTTCAGATAATAGAGAGGGCATGAATTAACTTTGGAAGTGTCTTTGAAGGAGGAGAACTTTGAGGTCAGTTTTGAAGGCCTGGGAGGAGGTGGTGGTCCGGAGCTGAGGCGGAAGTGAGTTCCAGATTCTCACTGCGTTGCCTGAAAAGGATTGGGCTATCAATCTTTCCTTCTTGAAAGTGGGAGGTTCAAGCAGTAGATTTTCCACATTTCGTAATGGTCTAGAGCCTCCAGAGAGTTTCAGTTTATTCGCCAGATAGCGGGGAGAGGAGGAGTGCAAGGGGGAAGCAGGCAGTCTTGTAGATAGATCTTGCCTCGATGGGAAGCCAGCGGAGGGTGGATAACATGGGTGTAATGTGGTCGCTTCTTTTGGCCCCATAAATGAAACAAGCTGCTGAGTGGAGAACAGACTTAAGGGGGGACAGGTGGGATTTGGGGAGCCCAGTAAGAAGAGAATTGCAGTAGTCCAGTCTTGAGAGGACCAGCGATTGGACCAGGGTTTTAAGGTCATGCTCCGGTATGAAGCGACGAATCCCCCAAAGAAGGCGCAGTTGGTATCGAGCAGACTTTGCAATTGAATTAATGTGGGAGAGTAGATTGAGTTTAGTGTCGAGTATGACACCAAGGGATTTTGCGCTGTTGACAATGATGGATTTATTGTACAGTAGATTCATCTGGTCCATCCATGATTGAACCGGGGGAGGAGAAAATGAGGAGGAGAGGAGGAGGAATTCAGTTTTGGAGGGATTCAGAATCAGTTTAGTAGAGTGGAGCTTAGGACGGAGAGATCGTGAGTGGAGGCAACCTTGATGTAGATTTGAGTGTCGTCTGCGTAGAGATGTTAGTGGACCCCGGATTTACTTAGGAGATTTCCCAGTGGTTCCAAATAGAGATTGAACAATATGGGTGCAAGTATAGAGCCTTGAGGAACACCTTGACCCACTGCCAAAGGAGATGAAAGACTGTCCGCTATTTTGATCATTTGGGATCTATCAGAGAGGAAGGAAGCAAACCATTTAAGCACAGTGCCCTCCATGCCCATTCTCTGTTGAAGAGTGTTGAGGAGAGTGTTGTGATTGACAGTGTCAAAGGCTGCAGAAAGGTCAATGAGAATTAGAAAACAAGACCCCCCCAATCGAGTATCCGCAGCGCGTCATCAATCACTTGCAGCAGGGCTGTTTCAGTGCTGCAGTTTTGGATGAAGCCGGACGGAAAATTGTCAAGAAGATCATTGTCCTTGATATGACGAGAGAGCTGTTTCGCAACACATCTTTCTGTGATCTTCGCAAGAAAGGGTAGGTTAGTGATGGGGCGGAAGTTGTTGAGGTCATTCGCATCAGCAGTGGGTTTTTTAAGCAGAGGGATGACCTGCCCAGTTTTGAAGGGAACAGGAAGGGAGCCTTGACAGAGGGAGAGGTTGACCAGAGTGGTCCAATAGGGAAGAGAATGGGTATAGAAGTCAATGGCAATGGCACTAGGGATGGGGTCAAGAGAATGGTTGGAGGGCTTTGTTTCGAGGATGCACTTGAGGAGGACATCTTCAGAGATGGGATCGAAGTTCTACCAAATGGTTAGTGATTTGCGCTCCTCTGGAGGGGTAGAATGAGGGACCTGATCCACAAGTGATTTCACTTTTTCGTCAAAGAATACAGCGAAACCCGCAGATTTCTTTGTAGAATCCTCCAACTTGGAGGTTGGGGGAGAGCAGTTAGTATTCTTAATGAGATCAAAAAGGTTTTTGGGTCTATTTTTGGCTGAGTCAAGGAGGGTTCTGAAGTGTGATGCTTTCCCAAAGAAGATGTGCTTGTGGTACTTGGATCTTGCTGATCGAAGCGTGGCCAAATTATCGGTGGAGGGCGCTTGCCTCCATTGTTTCCCCAGGAGTCTTAGGTGCTTCCTTTCTTCATAGAGGGATTTGTTGAACCATGGTGCTGAGGGAATGGGCCTTTTATTTTTGCTTTGGAGAGGAGCGACGTTATTGATTTCGACTGCAAGGACTGAGAGGCATTGGGAGGTGAGATCGTCAACATCTAGGTTCGGGTCTATCCTTGGCAGTGACAGCAAAGCTGATTCACAGAGGGAAACGGTGTCAATATTTTTAGTGTCACGAAACCAGGAGGTAGCCCTCTTAGGTTGGTCAAGAGTTATAGAGTGTGCTAGGTGAAGAGAGAATGGGATGAGGAGGTGGTCAGACCAGTCTACGTGAATAGGGGTAGCGATAGAAAGCATGCCTGCTTTAGAAATAACAAGGTCCAGGATTGAGCCCTTAGAGTGTGTTGATTCTGTGCTGTGTTGGATAAGATCGTTTGTAGAGAGGAAGGTGGCCAGCAAGGTTGTGGAAGAGTCTTGCAGAGAGCCCCAGTGGAGATTGAAGTCACCCACGAAGGTCTGATTGTCACTTTGCGAGTATTGGTCGCTGATGAAGTCAGTGAGTTCCTCCATGAACGAAGGGCACTGCCAGGTGGACGGTAAATGACATGGAATCTGAGGGGTGAGCGGTGGTGTAGTTGAAGCTCAAGAGATAGACATTCAAAAGTGCGGAAGGCGCTGATGGGAGAAGCCTTAAGTTGAAGGGAGTTTCTAAAGATGACACACCTCCCCCAACTTTGATAGGTCTGTCATTCCTAAAAATAGAATAGCCTGTGGGTAATAGGAGATCAAACATAGAGTGAGAGGTATCATTGAACCAGGTCTCTGTTAGGAAGAACATGTCAATATTGTGATGGGTGATGGTATCAGAGATTTCGAGTTTGTGTTTTATTGCAGATCTGCAGTTGTGGAACAGACATCGCAGCTCTGTTGAGACTGTTTTGGTGATGGGGGCACTTGGGCTAAGAAGGGTGATAGGGATATTGTACTTATACGGGGGTGCACAGGAGTGTTTAGGTGGATGCTTGGTTCTGACAGAAGAGATGGTCAGAATAGTGTAGATAGTTGGGTTACTCGTAGATGCAAGTTGAAGAAAGGTGGCATTCAAGGGCTTGTGTGAGTGAACGATGTTTGCAGACCACAGGTTATGCTTGGCTATGATACGGTGAGGGGGCGAGGCGCATCTCTTGGGAAGATGGGAGCTTTCCAAAGGAGTTGAGGTGAATGGGAAAGTGGAAATCTTGAAGCTTAAAAGAGAAATGGAAGATACAAGCTGGGAGATGGAGGTGATAAGAGAGCCTAGCTTATTTTCAAGAGAGAGTAGGGCAGAGCACGGAAGGTTGGGTGTCTCAATGGCAAAAGGAGGGGGTGAAATTGGTGGTGGAAGACAGGGAGAGGTGGGGGACAGGAGGAGAATTGGGGTATAGGGTTCATAGGTGGGGAAGGTGGCGGTTGAGAGCGGGGGTTGGTGTATCAGAGGTGAAGGGAGAGTTGTCTTTGTTGGCGTTGCAAGAAGGAAAGGAATTAAGGACATATTTAGGGGGAGATGGGTGTGGATCAAGGCGGTGGAGGAGATGGAGAGGGGAGGACTGTGAGGTGTCATAGGAGTGTAGGAGGTTTAGGGGAAAAGAAGGGAGGTGGTTGGAGAGGTCCTGTTGGTTAGGAGAGGTGGCTGTGAGGGAACGGGCATCTGGCAGAGTGAGGGGGGTTGGGAGAAGAGGAAGTTGAAGAAAGGAAATAGTTCTGCCGGGCCCGATGGGGGGAGATGTAAAGGGTTACCAAGGAGGGAAAGGGGGTAGCACAGCATTGCTGGCGGAGTGGGGGGAAGGAGAGAGATGCAATGGGAATGTGGAGAAATCGGGGTAAGAAGCGAGGGGAGGAGGGGGTAGAGAAGAGGGGGAGAGGGAGGAATAAGGGGAGCATAAGGAAAGTTAGCTGGGGGAGGAGGTTGGAGGAGGAGTGGACTAAAAAAGGGAGTAGCAGGTAGGAATAGGGGGGAGGAGATGAGATCGGAGTACCGGGGCGGTGCAGATTGGACGAGGAGCGTATTAGTTATTGGTACGGCTGACATGATGAAGGGGGGGCATACTGTGAAGTGGGAGGAAAGGGAGAGGAGGGCACAAGGCAGGGGGAGGGAAGAGGGCCGACCTGTGCCTCCCGAGGGCACAGGTTGGCCCACATAGTAAAAGGATTGTTTTAATACAAAAAGGTAAGGGAGCAAACACATTTTATAATTGCATGAGCAATTAATTTGCAAGATAAATAAAGATAACTGTTGGCCATGGCACTCAATGCAGGGGCATTCCCAAACTATTTGCCTTCACCCTCCTGTTTTCCAAACCCGTTTTTGTTAGCTTTTAGGACTCTGTGCACTTTACCACTGCTAACCAGTGCTAATAGTGCTTCTGCTCTCTCCTTTAAACATGGTAAATTTGACTTGCACCCAAATGGCGCATTTAATTTACTTGTAAGTCCCTAATAAAGTGGTACTACATGTATTCATGGGCTGTAAATTAAATGACATTAGTTGACCTGCGGCACCGATTGTGCCACTCACTTAAGTAGCCATTTAAATATGTCTCAGGCCTGCCATTTCAGCCTGTGTGTGCAGTTTTTGACTGCTGTTTCTACCTGGCAAAATAAACTTTTTGCAAGGCCCAAACCTTCCTTTTTATTAAATATAATTCAACCTTAGTGTAGGCCTAACCAGCCCTTAGGGCAGGGTGCAGTTTATTTAAAAAGCTGGAAATGTACTTTTAATGTTTACATGTCCTAGTAGGTAGGGAAAAACACTTACATTTGTTTTTTCCTACTGTAAGGCTTACTTCTCCCTTGGGATAATATTGGGTCACCTTTTTTACATTTAATACGTGATAACTTTCAATTGGGAGCAGGTAGAGAAGTGGAGTATGGTCTCTAAAGTATTGCAATTTAAAACTCTCTTTAATGGTAAAGTTGGATTTTAAGTCACAATTCTGAAAATGCCCCTTTTAGAAAGCTGGCATTATCTTCTTCCAGTCATTTTTGCCTACAGCGTGTATCGTTGGTCAGATGACTAGGTGTAGTTTACAGCTGGTCTTTGTGTATTACTCCCAGACAGTAAGCCAAAGAGGGAATAGGTGTGTCAGGATGGGCCATCTCTGTCAGGATGAGAGGGCGGAGCTGCCACCTACCACACTTGCACATCACAAAGACTCTGCCTCAGCAAACTCTATCAAGCTAATATTTTGTGTCCCCAGACAAGCTAGGGCCAGGGCAGGGAGAAAGAAAATTCCAGACTCCTCTGTAAAGGAGGGATCTATAAGTTTTATCCACTTCAAAGTGGACACCAGGTATCAGTAGTAGACCCTCAGACCCAACTCTTCAGATCACTACAGGACCTGTGAACTCTGCCAGGAAGGACTGCCAAGCTGTGAAGTCTGACCTGCTTGCTGACCAAGGACTTCTTTGCTACTCTTCTGCTACTCTGGGCTGCCCTGCTGAATCTAGCTTGCCTTTGTGGACCAAGGACTTCAAGGTATCTCAAGGGACATTCCACTGGTTCCCTAATCAAACCACGGGGTCATATCAGGCTTCTTCTGTGTCTACGCATCTCCGCACATCTCGATGCAGTGAAGCACAGTTGCCCTTGACTCCGGCCTGATGCGACGCAGCCTATCCCTAATGCCGACACATCTCAGCGCAAGTCCTCACAAGCATCGGTGGGTTCCTTGATGCTGATGCAGGCCGCTGCCGACACCAGCTCAGCGTGACGCATCATGCACTGAGTGCAAGTCTCCGCAAGAACCACCCCTTCCTCGATGATGATGCAAAACCTTGTATCACAAGCTTTGCTGATGGTCATTGACTCTGCCCCTGCGCTACGCATTTTAATGCCGGACCTCGAAATGCAGCTCCTCATCAATGGCTCCTCTAAGCCACTATGCCAGCCCACACAGTTCCTCGCAAGGACTTTGCATCTCAATGCCCAGGTCACAAGGTACTTTTCATCGGATTGCACTCAGTCCTGTATCGGGCCAGTGCTCCATCACGGTCTGCTTGAACTTGTGACATAGAACTGGTGTACCGTGACCAGAAAACCACAGTTTCCATTTTTGGCTTCTTATCACTTGATTTCTACAAGACCTTTAAAATTTCTTTACTCCAGTTCTGCAAATTGGATTTTAACACTTAGGGGCCCATTAGGATGGCGGGCAGCCTGGCGGGGGCGATCCGCCCGCCATCCTTGCTGCAAAGACCCCGCCATATTAACATGGCTGGGGAGTCCGCGGCGGATGGAAAGACCGCCCGTCGCTATTCCGCCCTGGTCGCCTTGCGACCGGGCGAAAAAGGGTTCTATTTGGTGGCGGTGTCTATCAGACACCACCAGCCATATTACAGTGGGCATTCAACAATGCCTTTCCGTGGCGGCAATGCCGCCACGGAAAGGCATGCGGAGTCTCCCTGCGGGGGCCCGTTGCGGGCCCCAGGGACTCTGGGAAGGTCAGGGTTGCACATGGGGGGTACCTATGGTACCCCCCTGCGTGGCAGGCACTGCGCGGTGCCTGTCACGTTGTGCGTTGAAATGCACAAGATGTATTCTTAGCATTGTGGCGGGCGGTGCTTTCAGCAATGCCCGCCACAATGCTAAGAATACGGGATGCGCCCGCCACTGTGGCGGCGCATCCTAATACCCCCACGGGACCCCCGCCCTTATGGCGGGTGGTCTCTTCACACGATGGGATGGCGGGCGGACTAAGTCCGCCCGTCATCCTAATAGACCCCTTAGTGTCAAACAATTTATTAAATTTTACTCTGTTTTTTAAATTGGTGTGGGATTTTTCTTGCATCAAGTTTTCACTTTATTACTGCTAGAAGTGCTGCATAAATACTTTATACATTTCCTTTAAGTTAAGACTGACAGCTTTGTGCCAAGCTACAAGAAGAAGATTAAGCACAGATTAATTTGGGGTATCTTGTTTTTCACCCCCTTCAACCAGTAACCCAATTTCTTATGATGGCACAATGTCCAAGTCCAATTCACAAAGGACAGTTATACTTGCATGGCTTGTATTGTGTACATGCTAGTTCTTCAAGGGCAGGGCTTGCAAATTGAAGCTAATAGGACTAAGTGTTGATAATGTCTGACCTAACCTCTAAATAAGCTCTCAGCTGTCCCATGCATGAAGACAAAGGGCTTACGGAGATCCATAGGACCCCAGCTTTCCAGCCACATGTTAGAGGACAATTCAGACACTCAAGAGTGTACAAGCAAGTACCACTCTCATAAAGAGCAACAATGAGCTTTGTGTAGGTTGGAGTGGGTGACTCACTACTTTGAAACCATGCATTCACAGATCAGTCTACAGGTTCTGCATCTCTTGATGTTGAAAGGTGGTTGTTAATTGGGAGATGTGGGCCAGTTCCTATTTGATGGTGCATTCACGCTACGCATTTCAGTGAAAGTTCCAAACATGGGCTCTTAGATTCCCTCTGTGGTCGACACTCATAACCGTTAATGCAGACTCACCCTTTGAGTTACATTTCATTTAATTTCTCCACTAGACAGACAAGCATTCAATTCTATTAACGTTAATGGTGGAATGCCTTAAATGCTCAGGCATTTATCAATAGCCTTGGGCTAGTGGGTAAATGTCATTGTTCAAGGTGACAATAAAGACTTTTTCAGTCTCTCTCAGACATCGGAGTGCCATATGGCAGATTAATCTGAAACAATATTCTAGGCAATGCGTAACTATGCAAATTCTTATATGCAAGTGTCGTGTGTGGTCATTTACTGAAAGCAACATGTCAATATTCATTTGTTTTTGTGATATGAACCTTTACTGGGAGTTGTGAGGAGAGAAACCTAAAATACTGACCATGGACCAACAAGACAAGAGCGCCACACGGAATTACATGCTAGTCGCAGGACCAATGAAGAGGAGCGGGGTCTGCGAAAAAAATGCTTTAATGATGAGAAATTGTTTGTGCTTCTCATAACTACCAAAGAGTGATTACTTTATATGACTATATGTGGAAACTCAAGGAATCACCTTCAAGAAGTAGAAATCATCATAGAAATGTTACCCAATATCTAACTGCAGAAGAAAGCACTTATAATGTGACTAAGAAGGGGTAATGGGAGACTGAAGCTCTGATTCTGACTGGAGGGGATTAAGGTTTGATCCCTGGACAAACTCCTGTTTATGCAGAGGCTAGAATGCTTGTCTTGTGGTAAACACCATACGCTCACCATTTTTCCCTGACAAAGTTTAGCAAGTCTAATCTGCTGAAATTTACTATGGGTAAGTATAATGCAAAACTCAATACATACAGAACTCACTGTGGCCAGCACTGATTTTTATGTTTTCCTCATTTCAGGATGAAAATTCATAATATGAAGGATTAACGGCACCAGGTAAATCAGAGCTTTTGTAGTGTTCTGTTAATATATTGTTATATTGTGCCTTGTACCATCCTCCCGTCCCTTCCCTGCTCCCTTTCCCACTTTGTGTATGTGTGTGTGGTGAATGTCACGCGCTCTGTTTTAGAATTTTGAGGGCACGGCTGGTGGTGAAGGAACGTCAACTGGCATTCTAAGGGAAGCTGGTACTGAATAAAGTCACAAACAAATCTATCTCCTGGCTCATTATTACACCATGGGTTAATTTGGCAATAAATGCGGATGCTAACGCTACATGCCCCTGCCATGCTTCCTGACAATGTTGTGGCATTTTAGTGAAGCGACTGTTGCTCTCTTCGGATACTCACACAGAGTGACTCTTCGACATTACATGGTGGGAGGAGTGCCAGCGAACTCCTCCTGGCTACCACACACTGAACGACCCAAATCCTTGTGCCTCCTTCCTGAAAAGCCTCCACACCTCCTTAAATCAGCTCCTGATAGGAGCTATTAAACTGAAGGGTGAGTGAACCGGCTCACGCCACTATTTACTGTTGAAGGGTTATACTGCAAGCGGACCTCAGAGAGAGTCAAATCCTAAAAAGTGGCACTGAGGAGTTTTACATTGACATCAATTCATATTTGAAGCCTCATACCGCTAATTGAATTTGGCTGCAGCAATTGTTTATTTTTCAGGAACAGTGTCATTATGGCTGGCGTAATGAATGCAGTGACTAAGCCCAGCACCTGCTGAATGCTGGACCCAATGGGTAAAATGTTTTGCGAAACATCTGGAGGCCATTGATGGGAATCCAGCCAGAAAGCAAGCCATGATATATAATTGTTTGGGGGGAGAGGAAAGGAGGCTATTTGACCACATAACCCTGAATGAGAAAGAAGATGAGGATTAAGAATGGGATGTGTTCCTTGGAGCCAAAACCAGAATGAAGAACTATTTTGATACCACTATGAGCATTATAATGGAAAGGTACAAATTCTACTACAGATACCAGGCACCTGCTGAGGCAATTTTGACCGCAACTTGTGCATTTAGGGACATGGATGAAATGATCCGTGATCAGGTTGTAATGCTCATCACTTGCGTGAAGGTGCAGAAGAAATGATTATGTCATAGGAACCCAAGCTTCAAAAAAGTGGTATCCGTCATTAAGAGCATAGAAAGTTCTGCTAAGGGAGTGAAGTTGCTTTGCAAACTAGACAACCATCAAGTGTCCGTCAATCTGCTTAATAATGAAGAACAGTCATCAATTAAGCAGATCAGGAAGAACAGCTCAAAACACGCCCCTACCACACGCAGTGGCAATACAGGCTGTTGTTGTGGATCCAGTACGCACTTGGCATGTAACAAGGAATTTCCAGCATTAGGCAAAGACTGCAAGAGATGCGGAAACACTAGACATTTCTTCAAAGTTTGAAAAACATCCAGTGTAAGAAAGGTATTCACAGTAGATGAACCTGAATCAGACCAAGACTCTGACGAGAGGGAACAAATGGAGAACTTGGTGATGCTAGTGGCCATCATCAACAAGGAAGACATACAAAGCCAGCCCCGGTGCAATGTTCGTGTGAATGGAGAAAACGTTGAGATGTTGGTGGACACTGGATCCAGAACCACAAACACTTACAATAATTTAAAGTGCAAGACTCCGCTAGAAGCCAGCAGAATCATTCTAGGTGTCTACAGTGGTCACAAGATAAAATAAGAAGGAGTATACGATGCAAACTTGGCATTCAATGAGCAAAACACCTTTACAAGAATTTTTGTGGTGGACTACAATGTCAACATCCTTGGCTGGTTTGAACTACAGAAGCTGAAAATGAAGATTAACCCACACCAGCTCCACTATGTGTTTAGCATACAAGAGGATGACTAGAAAATAATCCTTGAAGAATTCAAGGGAGTATTCACTGAGCAACTGGTATGCCTAAAGTATTTCAAACATGCGATCATTTTGAAAATCAACACATGCCCTATGAAACAAAGCATCAGAAACGACCACTGCCAGCTTATGCGAAAGTCAAAGCCATTCTAAAGAGCTGGTGTAGCAGTAGAATAATTGAACCTATCAATGTATCTGAATGGCTATTGCCCATAGTCATTGCAAAGAAGAGGAAAGTAGCGATCCACCTATTTATCAACCTTCGTGAGTTAAATCGCCATATGGTAGCAGGTTGTCAGCCCCTACCCCTAATAAATGAGATGAGGATGACATTGAACCAGGCAAAAGTCTTAACAATGCTAGATTTCAGTGCAGTGTACCATCAAATACAACTGGACAAGGGGTCAACAAATATTACAGCTTTCATCACACCGGAAGGAGTGTATCAGTTTTGCAGGATACCTTTTGGGCTGTGTTCGACATCTATTGTATTCCAGCGCATAATGAATCAACTGTTCTGCGGCGTGGGAGGTGTGAGGTCATTACAAGATGACGTACTGATTTATAGAAAGACGAAGAAAGTACACACAGCCATGCTGAGGAAGGTCCTACAAAGGATTCAAGACAGAGCACTCATTTTTTAAAAAGGCAAATGCACATTTTTCAAAAGGTCAGTTGAGTATTTAGACCATCTTATCAATGAAAACGCAGTCCGACTAAAACTGTCTTTGATATCAGTGACTTCTATGTCACCTAACCCAAAGAATAAAGAAGAACTTGCAACATTTTGGGCATGTTCGAATCCCACTCCAAATTCATACAACATTATGCTGTTATAGTGGAACCGCTCCGGAAACTGACAAATGTGAGCAAAGCATAAAAGACATTAAAAAAAGAACTTGAGCAAGCACCTTCCCTACAGTCATTCAGTGAAAAATTACAAAACATAGTGACTGCAGACGCCAGGCAAATTGGACTGGGGCGGTACACAGATCAGAAAAAGGGGAAAAGGTCATTTGTTTCGCATCACGAAAGCTAAGTGGGCCAGAGACATGCGGCCACATTCATCATTGTTACATTTTGCGATTTCTTAATTGCGAAAAATAAGGAATCGCAATTAAAAAATCGCAAAATGCTATGCATTAAGAAATCGCAATTTTTTTTGCGATTTCTTAATTTTCCTTAATTGCGATTCACAATTTGCGAATCGCAATTAAGGAATCCCTTCCCTAGAGGCCCATAGGAATCAATGGGAAGCCATTCTCATTTTGTGATTCGCAATTAAGGAATCGCAAAATGAGAATGCTATTTCATGGGTGCAGGGGGGTCGAAAGGACCCCCCTGCACCCCTGAAATTAAACTTTAAGAACATTTTTCACACAAACATGCCCCAAGGGCATGTGTGTGTGTAAAATGAAACTTTCCAAAATGCACTTTTGTGCATTTTTGAAAGTTTTCACAAATTACCATGAAGTTCAACTTCATGGTATTTTACCTCTTCCTATTTGCGAATTCGCAAAAAAAATGTTAATGCATTGCATTTAAGAAATCACAAATTGTGATTTCTTAAATGCAATCGCAATTTAAGAAATCGCAACATAATTGCGATTCCTTAAATTGCGAAAACATGAAAAAATAATGCATCCCAAAAAAGGAAATTGCATTCGCAAACGGCCGAATTTTGCGATTGCACCGTTTGCGAATGCAAAAACCCTTGAGGCATGTGGGCATAAGTACTCTGTAATTGAGTGTGAATTATTGGCTTGTGTTTAGGCAGTTTTAAATGCTTTCTTTGCGGGAAAGAGTTAATTATCCGCACTTATTACAAGTCGTTAGTCAGTATCCTAGAAGGAAAGGGTTCAAGTCGACCCTCCCAGAACATCACAAAGTTGGCATGTAAGTTGCAGGAATATTAGGTCAGGATAGAGTACATTCCTGGCAGAGGCACAAACTCCTTGCGAAAATGTATCGGATTGTGACAAGAGTGTGGATGATGACCTGCTGTTTGCATGTTTGCTTGACTGTGATGAATCTAATAGTACCATTACCAAATCGGAGTGGTTGACAATGTGTTTGCAAAAATAAAAAAAACATCAAAGGGTGGCCTCATTAAAGAGTATTAGACAAGGCATTGAAACCCTATTGGAAAATAAAAGAAAACATCATTGTTTTAGAAGATGTCATTCTACATGGTGAAACCTTAATTGCACCAACGTCCTTGAGGGGAAGGTTAATAACCTCATCCCATTAAGGCCATGTGGGGATACCAAGTAATAAGCAAAGAATAAAGGAGGGATACTGGAGGACCTCAATGGATTGTGATGTTCATGCATATGTCAGTCATTGTTTGGTCTGTACCAAAGCAGATAAACCCATGACCACACATCGATGCCCCATGACATCTGTGAAACTGCCTGAAGGTCCTTGGATAAAAGTCAGCATTGACTTAATTGGACAAATGAATACTTTACCCTTAGAGACGCATTATACTATGGTTAAAATATATTATTACAAGTGGGTAGAAGTTAAATTTGTAGCGCAACTTACCACGTCCGAAGTAGTGATCTTCTTGAAGGAATTATTATGCAGAGAGGGTTTCCCACATCAGTTAGTCACGGATAATGGAGTGCCGTTTGTATCCATGGAACTGGTTTCCCTCATGGAAAGGAATAGCATAGACCATATAAGGTCTTCCTTATACCACCCGCAAGCCAATGGCAAGGTCGAACAAGTCAATTGCCTGATTAAGGAAACCATCCAAATAGCTTTAAGGTCTCACGTTCCCATTGAGGCAGCTCTTAGGACTAGATTGTGGTCATATCATACTACTCCACACAACACCAAGGGCAGAACCCTCTTTGAGTTGATATGGGGTAGACACACAATTGCAGCCATACTGGTCTTAGGCTAAGAAGAAATGGGAAGACGAGAATAGGAGGGATAAAGAGATCAAGGTGAGAAGTCTAGTGGACAAACGCCAGAAGCGCATGAACAGCAATTATGACACTAAGAATGTGGTGAAGGAGATGTCTCTGAGAGCAGGTGGTGTGGTGAGAGTGAAGTATCTAAGGAAAAGAGCAAAAATGAGCAGATACAGTGAGCCAAGGCATGTGATCAAGACCATGGGTACTGCTGTTCTACTAGACGATGATGCAATGGTGAAATAGATCGAAAGTTGTTAGCAGTAGGGCCCAAGAACCAGTGCGCAGGCATGATGCTGTTCAGAATGATGCATTAGCATTGGTTGGAAATGCCAACAACAGTGAACAGTGTGGAACACGCACTGCATGTTCGGGTAGGGAAAATTCCTCCAATGTGTCTTCTCCTAGTATTGCAACCAATCCCAGTGGTATTGTTCAGAGCAAAAAAAATTATTGCTCCACCTGTCAGATTTAAAGACTATGTAATGATTTAGCTTCTGTTTCAAAATAGGGTAAACATTTAGTGTTCTGTTAATATATTGTTACATTGTGCCCTGTCCCATCATCCTGTCCCTTCCCACCTTGTGTGTGTGTGTGTATACACATGGCGAACGGCTTGCGCTGTGTTTTAGAATGTTGAGGGCACAGTTGGCGGTGAGAGAATTTCAACCGGCATTCTAAGATAAGTACTTACTGAATAGAGTCACCAAACAATCTGTCTCCTGCCTGATCATTACCAAGGTATCTCTATATATCAGAGGTGTGGTAAATGCCTCATCCTTTACCAGCTCACTGAAAACCAGGATTGAAGTAGGTTTTGCCGTGCTCACACCAGCAGAATTACTAATATTAATAATAATGGGTTTTTAGGGCACAGTGCTTTCTATTTACATCTGCGTGTCTATGTATAAGAACATACTATGGCATGGATAAACCAACTTTTCTTGAGCTCACTTGAACTCTTTATGGCAGTGATATAATTTAATGTTTGGACAATTCTTGGGGATTTGGGGATTGAAGAATTGCTAAGTGTTGTGGTGAATCATCACATGACAGATGGAGTTACACAGATTCTTTAAGTCCGTCAAGTTTCCAGATCTCTAAAGATGTTTCAGTGTATGTAGCGGTCAAAATCAAGGATATAACCAAAATGCACTCCTTTCTACCATCTTGATATTTTATTGCACATAATAGATCATTTGCCAAGAACTTGGGCACTAGAGGCTTCTGTTACGTCTAGACTAAGCACTTTGGGCCCGATTCACAAAGGGACTTATACCTCGTAAAGTTACGATTACAGAGTCTCCGCACTCAGGGCAGCATCTCTGCACTGTTGCAGAATCTCTGCACTGAACAGTGCAGAGATTCCATCCCGAGTGCTGAGATATCGCCACTAGTATGGAGACTATGGGGCACATGCATCAAGGGTTTTTGCATTCGCAAACGGTGCGAATCGCAAAATTCGGCCGTTTGCGAATGCAAATCCCTTTTTTGGGATGCATTAAGCTTTTTGCTTTTTTCGCAATTTAAGAAATCGCAATTCATTTGCGATTTCTTAAATTTCGATTGCATTTAAGAAATCGTCATTTTGCGATTTCTTAAATGCAATGCATGATTTTTTTAAAATTTCTAAATCGCAAATAGGAAGTGGTAAATTACCATGAAGTTAACCTTCATGGTAATTTGCGAAAACTTTCATTTTACACACACACATGCCCTTGAGGCATGTGTGTGTGTGAAAAAAGTACTTAAAGGTACATTTCAGGGGTGCAGGGGGGGGTCCTTTGGACCCCCCCCTGCACCCTTGAAATTGCTTTCTCATTTTGCGATTCCTTAATTGCGAATCGCAAAATGAGAATGCCTTCACATTCATTCTTATGGGCCTCTAGGCCCATAGGAATCAATGAAAAGGGATTCCTTAATTGCGATTCGCAAATTGTGAATCGCAATTAAGGAAAATTAAGAAATCGCAAAAAAATTGCGATTTCTTGATGCATAGCCATTGGCGAATTCTTAATTGCGATTCCTTAATTTTCGCAATTAAGAATTCACAAACGGGAACATTGATGCATGTGGCCGTAAGCACCTGCAACTTTACGAGTCTTAAGCCCCTTTGTGAATCGGGCCCTGAAATGTTAAGACAATTCTCACATTACTTTAAAGTAATTGTAATTCAGTGAAGAGCTGTGGGTATTTCTCAGTGAAGCGTTCAAGCACCAATCATTCAGCAAACAGCTTGTTAGCTATTAAAAATTGGAGGGACCAGAAATGGTTGAAATGTAATCTCAACTCGACACAAATTCTTAGCCATTTCAAGATTCCTCTGTAACCCTGCAAGATGTGTGACTGTCAGACTCTGGTTGATGCCCTGTACCTTAAACCATTGGTACGAAATCGTGGGGCACTCAGTGACAATGAGCCACCATTATTCCCACAGGGGTCACAAGTAGTAAAGACAAGATTCTTTCAATGGAGCATCATTAGTCACATTTTACATTTCCTGGCCTTTTCACTAAGAGTAGCATTGGCCTGTCAACCAAGACCATACATCAAGATTAAGCTGATTTCAGGAAGGATAGATAACTGTACAAACATCATGAAAACAATTAGTGACTGAAAAATTCTGCATTCAGATTACTTGTAATTGGCAAGCCTTCGATGTCTGACAGTTCAATTCAAGACTTTGCCCTTCCTGAAAAGATGCTTTCTGAACAGATGCGTAGAAAAGAAGTCAAATATGCACCCAAAAGCGAACTTTTTTTTCCTATAGTCATCTCCTGTTAGACCAAGCTTTTCATAAAATCACAACTAAAGAAAAGAATTTTCAGTATATGCGACCATGTTATACAACACACTGATACAAATGAAATCAAAATTCCAGACATACTTAAATTTATGTCGCTTCTAAAAGCAACTAACTAAAAGTTTCCCTGACACATTTGAAGGTCCCCAAAATATGTTTTTTACTTCAGTACGAAAATGCCATTTACATTGTATGAAGCAAATATATTGAAACCATTCTTGTGGAAATGTGCAAATTTAATAGCAGGTATATTCTCTCTAGTTAATCATCAGTTTGTTCAGAGGTTTTGAATTAATTTGTCACTTTCAGAACTGATTCAGTGCAGACAAGTCAAAACTGTAAGCTCTCCCCAGCATATAAATTGTTGAAACTAGAAGGTAGGAAATGTGTTACAATTGTCAGCCAATGGGCTTTTCTTTAAAAATAGAAAAATGACAAAATGTAAGGTAATAAAATGATGACACTAAATAGCTATAATATATTCAAGTATAAGGGAACTTTTCCAAACAGTGCAATCGCTTCTTTCTTCAACCACACTGTGACAGGTACCACAAATAGGTTGGTGACTGCTGGCAAAACCAACCCTATTGGATTTGCCAAAGATTGTTTGCCTGTTACCCTCATTCCATTTGTTAGTGTCAAAGTCAAAAGAGAACCTTTATTTTGTTATTCCTGACCATAAAGTACATTTCATACATTTTGAAATTTAAATTTTTCACTATATAAAATTTCCCTTTCTAAAAGTTACAAAAGATGTTTGGTTAATCCTTACCCTAAAGTGTATTTCAATATATTAAAATTTGCATTCTTGCCCTATGTATGTCATTCCCAATTTACAAAATAATTCTCTACAGTTCATTAAGATTGATAAAAGACAATCCTTTTCCCAGGTTAAGTACCTCAGTTTTTAGGTTTCGCCTAGTGACGCAGCGCATGCGCTGTACGCCTTGACGAGAACTATTGTTGTGGATTTTGCTTCTGAAGGGGGACCGGAGATGTGCACGAACCCGGACAGCAGATTTTCACGCTCACGCCGTCTCTTCTCTGGCGATCTCAGCTTTCACTTTTGCGGGCTCCTACCGCTCTTTCACTTTGCCCGCTTAAACAATGCCCCCGCTGCACTTGTGACACAGAGTGCTGCCTGTGTAACCAAGGACGCTTTCAGGCTTGTTTAATCATCCACAGCGAAACAGGAGACAAGAAGGTTTGGAGAAAGATAGTCGGTGAGGGGGGGGTCATGCTACCCACTGGCGCGGCCTCCCCAGCAGCCACTCTCATTGTCTCCCCTTCGTGAAGCTTTTCAGGAGCCGCTATCCCTCCTGAGACTGGCCAAAAATTAACAATTCTCCTGCCTCCTCCCATCAGCACCAGTGTGATGTCAGAGGAAGCTCTCTTAAAGAGACGGCCCAGTGGAGCTCCCCTCCCCCTCTGCCCTGCCTCATCCGCCTCCTCTCTGCAGATATGCTCTGACACCCTGCCTCATCAGGTACAATAAGCGCAGTGGCAGGACACGGAATCGGCACTCGCTACTTGGGTGGCTGAGGATCAGTAGCCGTGCGCCTATCTTCAGTCCTGAACGATTCAAAAGGGGGTGGTGATGGACAGCAAGCCGGGCCGAAGACGGCTCCAATGCCAGAAACCGGTCCCCGGAAGCTTGTTTCCTTTCCAGTAAAGAATTGGCTTGGTAGTTTGGTCTGCCCTGTTCCCATGATGCACTGGGCCAGGGACAGACTAATTTGCATGTAGACAGGTACTGAACTGGGATGGTGCAGTGAGCTAAAAAACAGTGATGGATCAAGCCCTGATCTTTTGACTGGGTAGGAGTGTTCTGCTTAATTCAGATGCTCTGTCCATCACCACCCCCTTTTCTGAATCGTTTTGGCCACTATAGGAGTGGAAGGGTATGCTCAGACATGAGTCCCTTGCTCACTGCACCATCAGGATTCAAGCAAACCGGGCCGAAGACGACTGTAATGCCAGAAACCGGTCCCCGGAAGCTTGTTTCCTTTCCAGTAAAGAATTGGCTTGGTATTTTGGTCTGCCCTGTTCCCATGATGCACTGGGCCAGGGACAGACTAATTTGCATGTAGCCAGGTTCTGAACTGGGATGGTGCAGTGAGCTAAAAAACTGTGATGGATCAAGCCCTGATCTTTTGATTGGGTAGGAGTGTTCTGCTTAATTCAGATGCTCTGTCCATCACCACCCCCTTTTCTGAATCGTTTTGGCCACTATAGGAGTGGAAGGGTATGCTCAGACATGAGTCCCTTGCTCACTGCACCATCAGGATTGAAGCACGCCGGGCCGAAGACGGCTGTAATGCCAGAAACCGGTCCCCGGAAGCTTGTTTCTTTTCCAGTAAAGAATTGGCTTGGTAGTTTGGTCTGCCCTGTTCCCATGATGCACTGGGCCAGGGACAGACTAATTTGCATGCAGCCAGGTTCTGAACTGGGATGGTGCAGTGAGCTAAAAAACGGTGATGGATCAAGCCCTGATCTTTTGACTGGGTAGGAGTGTTCTGCTTAATTCAGATGCTCAGTCCATCACCACCCCCTTTTCTGAATCGTTTTGGCCACTATAGGAGTGGAAGGGTATGCTCAGACATGAGTCCCTTGCTCACTGCACCATCAGGATTCAAGCAAGCCGGGCCGAAGACGGCTGTAATGCCAGAAACCGGTCCCTGGAAGCTTGTTTCCTTTCCAGTAAAGAATTGGCTTGGTAGTTTGGTCTGCCCTGTTCCCATGATGCACTGGGCCAGAGACAGACTAATTTGCATGTAGCCAGGTTCTGAACTGGGATGGTGCAGTGAGCTAAAAAACGGTGATGGATCAAGCCCTGATCTTTTGACTGGGTAGGAGTGTTCTGCTTAATTCAGATGCTCTGTCCGTCACCACCCCCTTTTCTGAATCGTTTTGGCCACTATAGGAGTGGAATGGTATGCTCAGACATGAGTCCCTTGCTCACTGCACCATCAGGATTCAAGCAAGCCGGGCCGAAGATGGCTGTAATGCCAGAAACCGGTCCCCGGAAGCTTGTTTCCTTTCCAGTAAAGAATTGGCTTGGTAGTTTGGTCTGCCCTGTTCCCATGATGCATTGGGCCAGGGACAGACTAGTTTGCATGTAGCCAGGTTCTGAACTGGGATGGTGCAGTGAGCTAAAAAACGGTGATGGATCAAGCCCTGATCTTTTGACTGGGTAGGAGTATTCTGCTTAATTCAGATGCTCTGTCCATCACCACCCCCTTTTCTGAATCGTTTTGGCCACTATAGGAGTGGAAGGGTATGCTCAGACATGAGTCCCTTGCTCACTGCACCATCAGGATTCAAGCAAGCCGGGCCAAAGACGGCTGTAATGCCAGAAACTGGTCCCCGGAAGCTTGTTTCCTTTCCAGTAAAGAATTGGCTTGGTAGTTTGGTCTGCCCTGTTCCCATGATGCACTGGGCCAGGGACAGACTAATTTGCATGTAGCCAGGTTCTGAACTGGGATGGTGCAGTGAGCTAAAAAACGGTGATGGATCAAGCCCTGATCTTTTGACTGGGTAGGAGTGTTCTGTTTAATTCAGATGCTCTGTCCATCACCACCCCCTTTTTTGAATCGTTTTGGCCACTATAGGAGTGGAAGGGTATGCTCAGACATGAGTCCCTTGCTCACTGCACCATCAGGATTCAAGCAAGCCGGGCCGAAGACGGCTGTAATGCCAGAAACCGGTCCCCGGAAGCTTGTTTCCTTTCCAGTAAAGAATTGGCTTGGTAGTTTGGTCTGCCCTGTTCCCATGATGCACTGGGCCAGGGACAGACTAATTTGCATGTAGCCAGGTTCTGAACTGGGATGGTGCAGTGAGCTAAAAAACGGTGTTGGATCAAGCCCTGATCTTTTGACTGGGTAGGAGTGTTCTGTTTAATTCAGATGCTCTGTCCATCACCACCCCCTTTTCTGAATCGTTTTGGCCACTATAGGAGTGGAAGGGTATGCTCAGACATGAGTCCCTTGCTCACTGCACCATCAGGATTCAAGCAAGCCGGGCCGAAGACGGCTGTAATGCCAGAAACCGGTCCCCGGAAGCTTGTTTCCTTTCCAGTAAAGAATTGGCTTGGTAGTTTGGTCTGCCCTGTTCCCATGATGCACTGGGCCAGGGACAGACTAGTTTGCATGTAGCCAGGTTCTGAACTGGGATGGTGCAGTGAGCTAAAAAACGGTGATGGATCAAGCCCTGATCTTTTGACTGGGTAGGAGTGTTCTGCTTAATTCAGATGCTCTGTCCATCACCACCCCCTTTTCTGAATCGTTTTGGCCACTATAGGAGTGGAAGGGTATGCTCAGACATGAGTCCCTTGCTCACTGCACCATCAGGATTCAAGCAAGCCGGGCCGAAGACGGCTGTAATGCCAGAAACCGGTCCCCGGAAGCTTGTTTCCTTTCCAGTAAAGAATTGGCTTGGTAGTTTGGTCTGCCCTGTTCCCATGATGCACTGGGCCAGGGACAGACTAATTTGCATGTAGCCAGGTTCTGAACTGGGATGGTGCAGTGAGCTAAAAAACGGTGATGGATCAAGCCCTGATCTTTTGACTGGGTAGGAGTGTTCTGCTTAATTCAGATGCTCTGTCCATCACCACCCCCTTTTCTGAATCGTTTTGGCCACTATAGGAGTGGAAGGGTATGCTCAGACATGAGTCCCTTGCTCACTGCACTGTCGTGTAACCTATTCTGGTTAAACTAACTATCTAGTTTACTAACAGTCAGCCCATGAGGCAAGAAATCCCCCATGATGCAGATACCGTTATCTGACGCAGTCACACTCCGGCACAGGAACGTGTTATCTGATTAGGTCATAACGCTTGAGATCTAATTAGACAAGCGACATTCCTCCAGCCCCTGATAAGGCATACGACGTTCTCATAACAAATCAAACCTATGACAACCTGGATAATCCGTGCGGCCATTGTTTTGATTTCACAGAGAACTTTAGTAAAGAATGTGCTAACGAGCAAGTCGTATGACATCTTTATTGACGTACCTATGTCCATCCTTACGTCAATCCCGGCACCTTTAAGGTATAAATATTGCCGACCTTGCCCTATGCAAACACACGCGTGGTGACAAGACGGAGCTGCCATACTTGCCGAAGCCGAGAGCAGAAGCAGACCCCGCTGGCAACAGCCCCGCCTTCCTGACGCGCTGAGAGACGCGCTGCTATCTCAAGCCGAGAGACCCAGCACCGGCGCTTCCGGGTAGCCCTCGCAGGCAGCCTGGAATATCGAGAGCAGAGAAAGAGATACCATTCCTCATTCATCCTAACTTCCAGGTACAGAACTGAATAACCCCTCACAGAGAATTCTTTAGTTATTCACTTGGCAAAAACAAACTTAACTTAAACTGTAACTTTCTATTCCCGCCCACGCATTAGACTTAGGTCAGGTACACGGGGTAGGCGTATTTAGAAACACCAGTTGAGTACGTTTAGTCAAATGTATATGTGTATGTAAATATATTTTAATCATTTTAAACATCATATGGCTCAGAAACCATATCAATGTTTTTACAGTATTATTTTATACTATTGCTTTTAATGTATGCACTTTACTTAACTATAAGTATTGCAATAATATCGATCCATTTCTCTTGTACGAGAAAAGAGACTGATCAATAAATAACACCTTTTTATTGAACACGCCCGTCTCTTCCTTTTCTCTACATTCTGATGAGACTAAGAATGCACGTACTGACTGAGTAAAATAATTGCCTTGTGCTCACACGACTCTTGAGATTGACTCTTGATTAGGGGAGAGCAAAGTTGTCATGTTCTATGGTTGTCAGAAACTAAATCCCTTCTTGTCTAATCAGGGGAGTTAATCCTTCCTTGAACATTCGAGAAAGTTTCTAGCGAACTCTGAGCTTAGCTGGCAAACCCAAAAATTAAGTCTAGTATCGACAGTAGTAGACCTAGTTAACGTCTGGTCTAGGCCTTTACTGCTGTAGGTACTATTCCAATGCGCAGAGCCTATTGGGAAAATAGGAGCTACACTACATGGCGCCCAACGTGTTTGGAAAGGGCGATAAAACTAACGTAAGACATTTAGAGTAACTCAGTCGTGCTTTCTCACTCAGACCCCTTTTCCCAAATACTCCAAAGACGTCTGGAGTGGGTGAAAGGTTACATCCTCCAAAACCTCGCAGGAGGGAACTCCTATGTATGGTTTTTGGTCAAGTCAACGTTGAAGGATAAAACAGTTCCAGAATATTGTGCACCTAATCTCTGTCTCCATAAGAAACCTGATCTGCAAACAAACATAATACCATCCTGTCTGTAAAATGGCAGAGAGTGATGATGAAAGAGAGGCAATTAGATTAGCTACTGAAATACCAGATGCTGATGCTACCATGCAAACAGCAGACCCGGATATAATACTCATCCAGGTCGCCAAAAGGAGATCTATAACCTTAAAACTTATAGAAAATGGACTGACACCTAGAGGTGGCACAGTCATATTCGTAATTGAGGCACACGAATATCGGCAGACAGAGGTATACTATACATGGATACATTTTCCAGCAGCAAATGCTGTAACAAAGTACTTCCACTATTACAAAGTAGAGGAACCTCCTGAAACGTACACTCCTTTCGAGGAGGTGGAAGTACCACTCAAATTCCAAGAGCATTTGCTCTTATTTGATGGCGCCCTAAAACACAATAATCACATTACAAGGCTCGGTCCTTTAGGAAGACCAGGAGCAACGTGGCCGGTCCTAGCCGGATACACACCACATCCAGACATCGATAGGATGCCTGCAGCTGAATTATTAACACAGCTGAAACAATTACTAAAAATTCATAGACAATTAGTTCAGTATGTAATGCGGACTTCAACAATTCAGCCAGCGATTAAACTACCACAGCTGACCCCACACCAGGGGAACACAAATAAAATTACACCACAGAACATCCAATCCTGCCTAGGTAAAGTTCCAGCTAAACGGGAACAGATACCATTCTGGTTGGCACAGAAAATTACCCAAATAGAGGCGGTGTTTCCTGACACCACCCCGCTGGAAAAACACAGGATTCTGACTATATGTCTCCCAATGGGAATCGCACCACACATTGAGGACTGTGACACTTGGGGTACAGTCTTTGCTTCCATCTACACAAAAACGCACGGTGTTCCATCCATTTCGGTAATACCAGATGTGCTTAAACAAATTCAAGATGAATACGGTCCAGAACCTGCTTTAACTCTTGGTATGAAATTACTGAAAGACTTCAAGCAGGTCTCGGCTATATTACTAGCCAACATAAAGGGTGAAGCAGCAAACGTGGCGATCCGCCAGAGGTTAAAAGAGACAGATATAGCAGACCAACCAGCTGAAATTGCCAGAATCATAGAAAAATCCTATGAAGAACTAGGCAGAGATAGTCTAGGTGGAATACCAGTAAAACCGCAACTGACTACAAGTCCAGAAAAAATGTTTTTTAACAATAATAATAATTCACCAAAAAAGAACTGGGATGGAAACAAACAATCCAATCCTAAAGAAAAGAAATTCCAGTCCAGAGGAAGGTCGCCTAGGCGAAGAGAGAAATCTCCAAACCCAAGACAAAGGTCACCCCAGAGTGACCCCTCTGGGAATAGATATAACCTTAGAAATAGGGATAATATTAAAAAACCTGATAGATATCAAGACATTGATACACGTCCCTCTCAATCTTTTCAGAATTCCTCGCAGAAATCGGAAAGAAGAGGACGATCAGAAGAGCACGCCAAGTCCAAAGACAAGGAACCTGCTCAACTGAAAAAGAAATTACAATTTCCAAAAAAGAAGGTAGCCAGTATCAAGGTAGTTAACAATGCCGAGAATACTGAGGACACAACTGAAAAACGGAGAGTGGGCTCAGACAATGCTAGACAGCGCAGCAGAGGTGAGCATAGCTCGCAAAGTCCTTATGAATCATCTGGAGACAGTGGACACGAATGAATACCTTCAAGTGGAAACTGCAGATACCAGAGTTAGCAAGCCCCACAAGATATACGAGATAACATTACGTATAGAGGGAGATAAGACTAGGAAAATAAGGGGACTATTTTGGGATAACCTATCCAAGGGCTATGACATCCTTCTAGCTGAAAAAGACTGGCCACCAGAATTTGTCAGGGAGTGCCCTCATGGCGAAGAGGTAATTATGCCTGCCTTCTCGAATCAAATACCGATTCATAAAAAATACACACTTGCTAGAAAGTGGGCAGTGGCCTTAGCACCTGCTTTATATAAAAATCATGTAGGATGGGATGAGGATTCTCCTCCTCACAAAATCCAGTTAAAATCACAACCTACTGCACAAAGGCAGTACCCAATTAAGCAAGAAGCTAAAAAACAGGTAAATGAAATACTAGATCAGCTAGAATACCAGGGGGTGATTGAAACTTGCACCTCACAAATGAACAATCCTTTGTTTCCGGTCTCCAAACCAGACAATTCATATCGTCTAGTTTTGGATTACCGACACCTTAACACATGTTGCAAAACCTTTGCAGTGCAAAACTCACACAGTGCTGCACTAATGAATAACATAGTGCGCAAAAAATACAAAACAACCTTGGACATCTCCAATGGATTCTTTTGTCAAAACATAGCACCAGAGAGCAGATCTTTAACTGCATTCTCAGTAAATGGCACTCAAAAACAATTCTGTCGGTTAGCCCAGGGGTACAAGAACAGCCCAGGGGTATTCTCAGCGAGAGTAACAGAATTACTACAACTATATGATGATGAAGCATTATCTTATGTCGATGACATTTACTTAACAGATGATGACTTGGAGACTCACTTGAAAAGAGTGAACACCATAATACTTGGGTTCGCTGCAGAGGGTTACAAATTCAACTTCAAAAAATCCAGAATTGCCCATCTAAAAATTCTATACGAAGGATATGAATTATCAAGTATAGCCTGGTTGACAATTTTTTGAGAACTAGAAGAATTAAAAAATCTAAAATATGAAAAGACGTATCCTCTGCCAATCGACATTCTGCCTCTACGACATTACGCCTGTGTAATCTATACAGACGGACATGCTCAACCCTCCGTTTGGGGAGAACATGCATACAATCCCACATGTGAGATTACAAAAGAAGTGTGGCACGGAGGTAAACTAAGACCTCTATTAACAAAATCACACTCAGTAGAAACTAATTCAGAACTACAAACTGAAATAATAGCTTTGAAAATGGCGCTAGATAATGCGGATCACGAATTCCCGACACTTATAGTGTCAGATTCATATTACTGCGTCAAAGCATATAACAAGGATTTGCAGACATGGATTCAGAACGGTTACAAAGATGACACAGATGCACCAATAAAACAGAGACTGCTCTGGGAACAAGTAGCTCTTTTGAAAAAAGAACTACCAAAGACTCACGTGACACACTCACTGAGTCATCAACGTGATGGCGTTCACGTTGTAGGGAATTCATTGGCTGAAACAGCCGCAGCGGCAGCCACTACACCGGCTCCCGTAGATCGAAAAAAGCGTACATTAAAATACATTGACGGTGAAACATTGCTGGCGGTGAAAACGTCATCAAAAGGCGACTGCTCAGCGTTACCGATCAACTATCCACTCAATTATACATACATAATCGATGCAAACTCCGTCCCTTTTGCTCGAATCCCTGGAGTGGGGGATAGAGTGATTCCAAACATGGACAGGAGAAACTTGTTAATCGCAGACGCACACATGGGCGAGGGTCTCAGACACCTTAAATTAAAAGATTCTCTGGAAGAATTACAATCACGGTACTGGTGGCCAGGCATGAGCCTGCACTACACCATGTTTGTAAAAAACTGCCCAAACTGCAACAGAGATCGCAGTGGGGAGAGAAGCAGTTTAATACCTCGTCGTATCAAGGCAGATAATATCACCAGTAAAAAGAATGGCTTGCGATTAACATATACAGGCTAGTTTCCACTTATAATGTAGATCCACGGCACTCGGCTGACGTCCGGACTGTTATACAAGATTCGCGAGTCTAAATGGCATATACGCTAAGAGCATGCTACGTTCGACCATTTCTTTCACTCAGGCAAACCAGCCTGGGGGGGAAACATGGCCAAATGAGCACAGCCCAGCGGGAATCTTCTCACTTCCTTCCTGAGGGTATGGGATGGTGTAAAGAAAAAACCAAGGCAGAAAGCAATCTATAATAGAAAGGATATTAGGTTCGGGAGCTGGGTGGGTCAAACATCTAATAAGTGTCCAACGTAGTCTAAATAACTTGCCAAGAAATTCTCTGAAGGGATTCAGTCCGTACGAATTATTATTCGGAACTAGGATGTTGATCTCTGACCTTGATAGTCAGACTTCAGTGGTAATAGAAAAAACCTTTGATGTCAAAGACCGTTTGGCTATTTTGCAGGACTTAAACAAAACAAGAAAAGACCTGAGCAACATACAGTTGAAACAACAGCCAACAACCACTGAAGAATCACCACCTGTCCCAGCAAGACCTGTCTGGATTCCAAAAGTCGGGGATCTAGTCAGGGAGAAGATCGCGGTAAAGAAGGAATTTGGGCCTTCTTACAGAAAAGCAGTTCCTGTCTTGTCTGTCAACGGGACAAGATCAGTTGTACTACCGCCACTTGCTGGAAAAAAGGAGAACCGAGTTGTATCCATCGACCTGGTAAAACCACAACATGTGGCCAATAACAAACAGTAGGCCAAGTGGACTCCCAATAAGTAGCAGAACACCAAGGTTTGCTACCAGTACAGAGGTCCTATCAAAGAGGCTCATCACATTCGAAACGCCTACAGAAGAACAACAAGGACTATGCAACAATGCAATAGAACTAAGACCTCTGAAAACCCAAATAAAAACATTTAGCAGAGACACACCAATCTACAATGAAGTTCCAAGTGAAAATGCAAGAAACAAAAATCCTGAACCAATTGGAACAATTGACAGAACTGCATCTGGTTACTTCATCAACTTCGATGATTCCTCTGAAGGTTTCAGCGAACAAAAGACACAGCCATCATCAAAATCCTTTAAAGACAAAGCTAAGGAACTTTTGAAACAACTGAAAGAAACATATCTGGTTTCCCCATGGATTGAATTTTGGGTGGGTTTTGGTGCATTTATCCTCATACTTTGGCTCATCATGGTATTTACTTTGGGACGCTTCATTGAGGGAAAATATGCTAAAATGGACACAGCAAGTCAGAACATCAACTTGGTCCTCAAACCACACACATCTTCACACGTCGAGAAAAGAGAACTTTCTTCAGAACTTTCTTCAGCCAACTTCACAGCAATTCCAATACCTGGTGGGGTAGCCTGGGACAACACTGACTATGAAATTTATGGTCCGGTCGAGATCCTGAAATATCCACACCAAATCAAGATCTCCTTGAGTGACTTTGCAAAACCAAACTCATTTGCTGATGATTGGGACTTTGAAAGTATAAACAATATGATGTCTGACTTAGTAATGTCTGCTAAATTTACAAAACATGATTATTTGCAAGGTTCTACAAATTATGATAGTATGTATTGCTATAACCATTATGGTAACCATTTCTTGCATAAATCTGCACAACCTAGAAATGTTTTAAATTATAATCAATGGGAACATTGTGCTACACCTCCAAAAGGGAGCTCTAGAACCGTTTATGACAAATATTCATACTTTCAAGGTTTTAACACTAGTAATGCTGAAACATTTTATTATAAATTGTCAAACAAGACAGGGATGAAAACCATGATAACCAACACAAAATTGATATATTCAGACATATTCTTTGAAAAGATGAATACTTTCGGATTTGATTATTGGGACAAAAATGTTGATTTGAAAAGTGTTTGGGGTACAAAAGAATGGCAAGTACAGGGTTTAGAAGCTTTGTTCAGAGCCTGCATGATCCCAGAACAAATGATATTTTTAAATGACACTGTTCAACAAACCACCTGTCTTGGCTTAGCCAAAATCAAAGATTTAAATAACCCGTCTATTCCAAAGCCAACAATGTTTAGCAATAGCTCTGATACAGATGAAGAAATAGACATAAACCATATACTTAACCAAAACAGAACACATCCTGATTGGAAACAATGGTTGATCTGGCCCACAGATACAAATCACTGTCAAGATAGATTCCTGAATAAAACACAGGGTTTTAAAATGACCAGGCCAGACCCTAGATATCCCCAAAGACATCACCCAGGGATAATAACAACCTACAGTGTGGGCAAATTATGCCTTCAATGGCTACAGACTTCCACACTGCCTGAAATTAAGCAACACCTAACTTTACTTACTGATGGTGCTGACTTGCGTGATTTCATACTGGGACCACGCAAACAGCGTCAAAAGCGTTTCATAGCAGCCTCTGTATATGCAGCATACAATGAGGCCTGGAAGGTTACTCAAATTGAAACAGCAGAAAGAATACGGGAAATTGACCGTATCAATTTGGAAAAATCACTATCTGTAGTGGACAATGGGTTAATGACTCTGTCCTCCAGAATTTTTTCATTGGACAGCATTGTGTCTTCAGCAATCGATATATTATCGCAAGACTTACTGTTATTACAACATGGTCAGTCACAATTGCGTTCTATTGTACAGCTTGGCTGGACGTTACAAAATCTGCGTTCAGGCTATGTGCCTTGGCGTTTAATCAACACAACGTCACTATTCCAAATCTTTAACCTTACTGATAGACAAATCGGTATGGCGCAAAAGGGTGCTGATTATACAATCTTGAGCATTGAAAAACTAGAAAGATTACCGTTGACAATGTCAGAACGACCTGTCAGTGAATGGATAATCCACGGAATCATAAATATTCCAATCTCAACCTTCAGGTTTCAATACTGCCAAAAATATATACAGGCTGGCATGTACGAGAAATTGGGAAAGGGGTACCTTAAAACAACTTGGAACCTGCCCTATTCACATGCATGTGTCAGTAATAAAGGACAGAAAGTGTTTCTTAGTGGCAACAATTGTGCTATGTCACTAAGCGGCACGCTTCTGTGTAACGGAATTAGTTTGCATGGAGCCTGTGAAGGGAATTCATACAACCTTTCATGTCACCAGCAAGGCGCACCTGCAACTGAAATAGAACCATTCTTTCAAAGACTCTATAATGGGAGTTACATTCTTATTGTAGACCTCAGATGTTGTAGTCTTATGCCCGGGACTCCTTATCTCGTCACTACGACGGCGAAGGTCAAGTGCTGTGGACGTTCTTTATTCCCCAGCTCCTTTCCAGACAGGGAGGCAAGGGCATGGCCCAGTTTGAAAATTACTTCTATTCGAATAGACACTTTAAGCAGAATGAAAACAGTGCTTCTTCAGACGCCTACAAGGCTCACGTCATCAAAAGAAACGTATGATCTACAAGTCGCAAGGACGACTGCAGAGATACATACATTATTATCAACCAATTCCCCCGTACATTTCGCGGAAATCCTGAGCGAAATCTTAAATATTTCTGATACCACTGGGGTCTCAAAGGTATTTAAGACAGTATTTTCGATGGCATTAACACCATTCAAAGCCATACTGGGTATTTTTCCAGATTTCGTCCATTCGATTTTTGGCGGACTTCCCCTGATCCTGGGACTAATTGCAGGAATCCTATTCCTAGTCCTTATTTTACGTTATGGCAACCCATGTCACAGATCAAACTCTCGCGACAATGGAAGATACGATCCTAGCCATTGGATACCGGGACCGGATATCAAAAATCCTGGGACTCTCCCGGCTTAGAGACCTAAACATGACTTGGTTTCTATCATTTCGACCAATGTGGCAAAGGTGTGTTTTACCTGTACTAAGGTGTCTGCTATGCGGAGAAGAATGCGTGTTAGACACCTGTCTGACGCTACAATCGGATGCGCCGGTGGATGCAGATACACTGTTGGTTCCTACCAAGGTTCACGCTTTGTGCTGCCCTCAAAGGCTGCCAATCCTGATGACGGCATTCCTGGAATCTTCACCACTGCGATTGAAGAGTAGTGAAGTTCAAGATGAAAGCAACATCGAACAGGTACGACCTTCTGTCAGCAATGCAAATCAGAATGTCAATGCAGACAATCATGCGCATGAATGCATGGTTACACCTATTTCCGACTTAGTGGAACTTTCCCATGAAGCTGTTGACAGTTTTTTCGAAAGCCTGAATGATATGATGTTCTCTCCGGAACAGAAATAGAGACTTTTGAGTAAACTCGCACACGGCGTTCCCTGAATTCGGCCTTCAACTTTTAAAAAATAAAGTCACATGAACAATTACAATCCAGTTCACGGACAGCAACCTTTTTCAGCAAGCCCCTTAAAATATTTTTCTACATATTTTTTCCCGGGACACTGATCTTCTGCTTAAAGTAAGAAACTATTCCTAGAGAAATAAGATTTCTATTTTTAGATACTTTATATAGACTTTAGCTGCCCGCTGGTAGGTTCACGAATATTTTATTATGTGATGAAATGGTCTCGGACTTCCTTTCTGTATAGCCATATTAAGAGCCATTTCATGTGTATTTCTCATATACCAAAAAGCAATAATGCATAACAATGCGTGTTTACTTTTGCTTTTAATTCATAGCTTAAGTGCATACAATATATATGACTGCAATTTTTCAGTATATTTGAAAATTTCGAAATGCATTTATGTATTTTGGGGTGGTAAGGTATACACTATACTCTATAGTATGTTGTACTATGTTATACTATGCATAGATTAGTAGATATGACCATAGTTAGCGTGGAGTGGGTGTCGTGTATTTCTATAGGTTCTGAATCGATCCCCCTATTCCTGACCCTATTCTGGTTAAACTAACTATCTAGTTAACTAACAGTCAGCCCATGAGGCAAGAAATCCCCCATGATGCAGATACCGTTATCTGACGCAGTCACACTCCGGCACAGGAACGTGTTATCTGATTAGGTCATAACGCTTGAGATCTAATTAGACAAGCGACATTCCTCCAGCCCCTGATAAGGCATACGACGTTCTCATAACAAATCAAACCTATGACAACCTGGATAATCCGTGCGGCCATTGTTTTGATTTCACAGAGAACTTTAGTAAAGAATGTGCTAACGAGCAAGTCGTATGACATCTTTATTGACGTACCTATGTCCATCCTTACGTCAATCCCGGCACCTTTAAGGTATAAATATTGCCGACCTTGCCCTATGCAAACACACGCGTGGTGACAAGACGGAGCAGCCATACTTGCCGAAGCCGAGAGCAGAAGCAGACCCCGCTGGCAACAGCCCCGCCTTCCTGACGCGCTGAGAGACGCGCTGCTATCTCAAGCCGAGAGACCCAGCACCGGCGCTTCCGGGTAGCCCTCGCAGGCAGCCTGGAATATCGAGAGCAGAGAAAGAGATACCATTCCTCATTCATCCTAACTTCCAGGTACAGAACTGAATAACCCCTCACAGAGAATTCTTTAGTTATTCACTTGGCAAAAACAAACTTAACTTAAACTGTAACTTTCTATTCCCGCCCACGCATTAGACTTAGGTCAGGTACACGGGGTAGGCGTATTTAGAAACACCAGTTGAGTACGTTTAGTCAAATGTATATGTGTATGTAAATATATTTTAATCATTTTAAACATCATATGGCTCAGAAACCATATCAATGTTTTTACAGTATTATTTTATACTATTGCTTTTAATGTATGCACTTTACTTAACTATAAGTATTGCAATAATATCGATCCATTTCTCTTGTACGAGAAAAGAGACTGATCAATAAATAACACCTTTTTATTGAACACGCCCGTCTCTTCCTTTTCTCTACATTCTGATGAGACTAAGAATGCACGTACTGACTGAGTAAAATAATTGCCTTGTGCTCACACGACTCTTGAGATTGACTCTTGATTAGGGGAGAGCAAAGTTGTCATGTTCTATGGTTGTCAGAAACTAAATCCCTTCTTGTCTAATCAGGGGAGTTAATCCTTCCTTGAACATTCGAGAAAGTTTCTAGCGAACTCTGAGCTTAGCTGGCAAACCCAAAAATTAAGTCTAGTATCGACAGTAGTAGACCTAGTTAACGTCTGGTCTAGGCCTTTACTGCTGTAGGTACTATTCCAATGCGCAGAGCCTATTGGGAAAATAGGAGCTACACTACAGCACCATCAGGATTCAAGCAAGCCAGGCCGAAGACGGCTGTAATGCCAGAAACCGGTCCCCGGAAGCTTGTTTCCTTTCCAGTAAAGAATTGGCTTGGTAGTTTGGTCTGCCCTGTTCCCATGATGCACTGGGCCAGGGACAGACTAATTTGCATGTAGCCAGGTTCTGAACTGGGATGGTGCAGTGAGCTAAAAAACGGTGATGGATCAAGCCCTGATCTTTTGACTGGGTAGGAGTGTTCTGTTTAATTCAGATGCTCTGTCCATCACCACCCCCTTTTTTTAATCGTTTTGGCCACTATAGGAGTGGAAGGGTATGCTCAGACATGAGTCCCTTGCTCACTGCACCATCAGGATTCAAGCAAGCCGGGCCGAAGACGGCTGTAATGCCAGAAACCGGTCCCCGGAAGCTTGTTTCCTTTCCAGTAAAGAATTGGCTTGGTAGTTTGGTCTGCCCTGTTCCCATGATGCACTGGGCCAGGGACAGACTAATTTGCATGTAGCCAGGTTCTGAACTGGGATGGTGCAGTGAGCTAAAAAACGGTGATGGATCAAGCCCTGATCTTTTGACTGGGTAGGATTGTTCTGTTTAATTCAGATGCTCTGTCCATCACCACCCCCTTTTCTGAATCGTTTTGGCCACTATAGGAGTGGAAGGGTATGCTCAGACATGAGTCCCTTGCTCACTGCACCATCAGGATTCAAGCAAGCCGGGCCGAAGACGGCTGTAATGCCAGAAACCGGTCCTCGGAAGCTTGTTTCCTTTCCAGTAAAGAATTGGCTTGGTAGTTTGGTCTGCCCTGTTCCCATGATGCACTGGGCCAGAGACAGACTAATTTGCATGTAGCCAGGTTCTGAACTGGGATGGTGCAGTGAGCTAAAAAACGGTGATGGATCAAGCCCTGATCTTTTGACTGGGTAGGAGTGTTCTGCTTAATTCAGATGCTCTGTCCATCACCACCCCCTTTTCTGAATCGTTTTGGCCACTATAGGAGTGGAAGGGTATGCTCAGACATGAGTCCCTTGCTCACTGCACCATCAGGATTCAAGCAAGCCGGGCTGAAGACGGCTGTAATGCCAGAAACCGGTCCCCGGAAGCTTGTTTCTTTTCCAGTAAATAATTTGCTTGGTAGTTTGGTCTGCCCTGTTCCCATGATGCACTGGGCCAGGGACAGACTAATTTGCATGTAGCCAAGTTCTGAACTGGGATGGTGCAGTGAGCTAAAAAACGGTGATGGATCAAGCCCTGATCTTTTGACTGGGTAGGAGTGTTCTGCTTAATTCAGATGCTCAGTCCATCACCACCCCCTTTTCTGAATCGTTTTGGCCACTATAGGAGTGGAAGGGTATGCTCAGACATGAGTCCCTTGCTCACTGCACCATCAGGATTCAAGCAAGCCGGGCCGAAGACGGCTGTAATGCCAGAAACCGGTCCCCGGAAGCTTGTTTCCTTTCCAGTAAAGAATTGGCTTGGTAGTTTGGTCTGCCCTGTTCCCATGATGCACTGGGCCAGGGACAGACTAATTTGCATGTAGCCAGGTTCTGAACTGGGATGGTGCAGTAAGCTAAAAAACGGTGATAGATCAAGCCCTGATCTTTTGATTGGGTAGGAGTGTTCTGCTTAATTCAGATGCTCTGTCCATCACCACCCCCTTTTCTGATTCATTTTGGCCACTATACGAGTGGAAGGGTATGCTCAGACATGAGTCCCTTGCTCACTGCACCATCAGGATTCAAGCAAGCCGGGCCGAAGACGGCTGTAATGCCAGAAACCGGTCCCCGGAAGCTTGTTTCCTTTCCAGTAAAGAATTGGCTTGGTAGTTTGGTCTGCCCTGTTCCCATGATGCACTGGGCCAGGGACAGACTAATTTGCATGTAGCCATGTTCTGAACTGGGATGGTGCAGTGAGCTAAAAAACGGTGATGGATCAAGCCCTGATCTTTTGACTGGGTAGGAGTTTTCTGCTTAATTCAGATGCTCTGTCCATCACCTCCCCCTTTTCTGAATCGTTTTGGCCACTATAGGAGTGGAAGGGTATGCTCAGACATGAGTCCCTTGCTCACTGCACCATCAGGATTCAAGCAAGCCGGGCCGAAGATGGCTGTAATGCCAGAAACCGGTCCCCGGAAGCTTGTTTCCTTTCCAGTAAAGAATTGGCTTGGTAGTTTGGTCTGCCCTGTTCCCATGATGCACTGGTCCAGGGACAGACTAATTTGCATGTAGCCAGGTTCTGAACTGGGATGGTGCAGTGAGCTAAAAAACGGTGATGGATCAAGCCCTGATCTTTTGACTGGGTAGGAGTGTTCTGCTTAATTCAGATGCTCTGTCCATCACCACCCCCTTTTCTGAATCGTTTTGGCCACTATAGGAGTGGAAGGGTATGCTCAGACATGAGTCCCTTGCTCACTGCACCATCAGGATTCAAGCACGCCGGGCCGAAGACGGCTGTAATGTCAGAAACCAGTCCCCGGAAGCTTGTTTCCTTTCCAGTAAAGAATTGGCTTGGTAGTTTGGTCTGCCCTGTTCCCATGATGCACTGGGCCAGGGACAGACTAATTTGCATGTAGCCAGGTTCTGAACTGGGATGGTGCAGTGAGCTAAAAAACGGTGATGGATCAAGCCCTGATCTTTTGACTGGGTAGGAGTGTTCTGCTTAATTCAGATGCTCTGTCCATCACCACCCCCTTTTCTGAATTATCTTCAGTCCTGAGCATGTTTACTCGGCGCAGGAGCGGGAGACACAATATGCACCCCCCTGCCCCCTTACTCGCTGGACTAAATTTTTTACGGTACGGTAGCCCCACACATATTTTTGTACATTTATTTATCTGTCAACTGAGCTACCAATGATCAGGTATACCAAAAAAACACGAGGGCGTTCTAACATGCAGTGCTAAATGAATAGATTATTAATAGCCCCATGTCATGTGTGACACCCGCAGCCTGTCTTGGCTTCCATCCAGCAGCACTTTACATTTTAGAACTTGTAGTTCTAGTCCCCCCTTTCCACCACGGCCTACGTGTTCCAGCATTCATGTGCTACAGGTGATACCCATGAAGTCAGTCAGCTTAGTAGCTGTGACGCTGACCCAAACGTCCCCTTGCGCTGCTTTGAAAGCCAAGCTGTTTGTGGTTTAATATTTGTTCGTGGTTTGACGTTTTAAGAAATGTTCCTATGGGGTATGAACAGGGCTTTAAGTGGGATGAAAATACTGGGGGGTCTCTCAAAGGGGCTTGGCCAATGTAATTAAGGGCGTGGCTTAAAAACACATACATTAAACATCTGTGCTTAGCATAGTGTGCGGCCCGACATATTTAGCTGTTTCTGTCATTGCAACCAGATATATAATAAAACAAGTAACATCCCTACAAGTCAGGACTATTGGCTATGTCAATGGTTGTTAGTTACATAAGATAATTAAGCAGCAACTATGACTTGTATATAATATTGAACAATTGTAAAACCAACAATTGATGGACAGAATGCAGAATAATGTCATACATTCACCCCAGTACAGAGATCTGGGACTAAATCCATCGTTTTTTTGCACTCCACACCACCCCAGGTCAGACATGGCCATATGCAAATCAGCCTTGACCCTGTGCCTCATGGGAACAGTCCAGCCCGAACTGCCAAGCCATGTCTTTCCTGGACCGGAATCAAGCATCCAAGGATCGGTTTCTGGCTATAAGCCTTCATCAGCCTGGATAGCTTGACTCCAGTGATGTGGAGAGCATGGGACTCACGTCTGAGCATACCCATCCCACACGGGGTGACAAATGCAAAACCAACAATTGATGGACAGAATGCAGAACAATGTCATACATTCACCCCAGTACAGAGATCTGGGCCTAAATCCATCGTTTTTTTGCACTCCACACCACCCCAGTTCAGACATGGCCATATGCAAATCATCCTTGACCCTGTGCCTCATGGGAACAGTCCAGCCCGAACTGCCAAGCCATGTCTTTCCTGGACCGGAATCAAGCATCCAAGGACCGGTTTCTGGCTATCAGCCTTCATCAGCCTGGATAGCTTGACTCCAGTGGTATGGAAGCATGGGACTCACGTCTGAGCATACCCATCCCACTCGGGGTGACAAATGCAAAACCAACAATTGATGGACAGAATGCAGAACAATGTCATACATTCACTCCAGTACAGAGATCTGGGCCTAAATCCATCGTTTTTTTGCACTCCACACCATCCCAGGTCAGACACGGCCATATGCAAATCAGCCTTGACCCTGTGCCTCATGGGAACAGTCCAGCCCGAACTGCCAAGCCATGTCTTTCCTGGACCGGAATCAAGCATCCAAGGACCGGTTTCTGGCTATCAGCCTTCATCAGCCTGGATAGCTTGACTCCAGTGTTGTGGAGAGAATGGGACTCACGTCTGAGCATACCCATCCCACTCGGGGTGACACATGCAAAACCAACAATTGATGGACAGAATGCAGAACAATGTCATACATTCACCCCAGTACAGAGATCTGGGCCTAAATCCATCGTTTTTTTGCACTCCACACCACCGCAGGTCAGACATGGCCATATGCAAATCAGCCTTGACCCTGTGCCTCATGGGAACAGTCCAGCCCAAACTGCCAAGAAATGTCTTTCCTGGACCGGAATCAAGCATCCAAGGACCGGTTTCTGGCTATCAGCCTTCATCAGCCTGGATAGCTTGACTCCAGTGGTGTGGAGAGCATGGGACTCACGTCTGAGCATACCCATCCCACTCGGGGTGACAAATGCAAAACCAACAATTGATGGACAGAATGCAGAACAATGTCAACAGTTCTCGCATTTAAGCGAGTTTGAGCTATTGCCATTGAAAATGACAATGCCGTTTAGTTATGTTTTGGTTTTTGAAACATAAATAAAACGCATTGTTATTTACAATGCCAGTAGCTGAAACTCGCGTAAATGGGAGACCTATTGCATTGCAAATGCTTGTTTAGCTTGTACTTAAAAGAAAGTTACTGTTGTAGGTCCTCTTTTTGGAGAAAGTCGCTTATCAGTGAGGAACATTTTTACCTCTCGGCATATCAATTGGTTGGAGGCACCCACCAGCCAGCTGATAACGGCTTGCCTACAGATTTAATTACCGGAAGACTGGTTTAAGAAGTGTCTTCCTTTGGTTCATAACTGTTGGGCACGTATCATAAGATGGCTTATTGATTCAGTTCTGTAGCCACATAAACAGCAGTTTATGTCTTGCTTCCTGCCCTTCCATGTTGGAGGCAGATTTTTTTTTAAATCATGAGATGCTAAATGATACAGTGTAAAACTCAATTTTATGGCTGGACGGAAATGCGCTGAGATGTATCCTTGCGGCCTCAAGCTGGTATAAGAATTTACCACAGTCCAAGCATGTGCCAGAATGATTTTATCTTCCAAATGCAACAATTTCATTGCTGTGACATTGCTTAGCCTAATGAATTCTGCTCTGTACAACTTGCTGTCCCATGCTTCTTGGATTTTCAATTCAACTAATGTTTCCCCAAGTGGGCGCCCCTTGAATTGGAATGCTTTAGCTCCATCTGAGCCTTAATCTCAACCCAATGTTGGTTGTTCAGTGATCCACACTCTGAGGCACAAAGTCTCTAATGAAGGGGTTAATTCTTTGGAATTTATGTTTTGAAGTCCAAATTCCAGGCACACCTGAGCTGGAGCGGATGCTTTAGGGAGACAAAACACTGTTTTATGCACTTTAGTTTGTAGCTCATTCAAGATGTCTATTTCCTTGCCATGCCATATTTCCAAGCCATATGTCTGGGAGAATAGGAGCTGTGCTGCTATTACAGTCAACAGATGGCTATGTGAAGGGCAACTTAATTTCTTTTTTAGGAGTTTGAAAGCAAATATTAACGATTGAGTTTTTGCTTTCATTGTTGTGATTTGGTTTGTAAACGCCATTTGACTACCCAGGTTTGTTCCCACATATGTATATGAGCGGGCCAAATCGACCTGTTCACATTTTATGAACCATTTATACATTCTGAACTGAGTATCCACTAGGCGTATCACTTTGGTTTTCCTTAGGTTCAGCTCCAACCCTTGCAACTCGATACAGCTTCCTAAGGCGTTGATCCCTCTTTGAAGGCCGATCGGGCTTTGGCTCAGAACAACTATTTCATCGGCATATTGTAGACAGGTGATTGACTAATTTGCCAATTTGTGAGGATGACTCTCTACTCTTGTCAAATAGCTGCTCATCTCAGCCACGTACAAATTAAATAAGCTTGGGGCCAGCACGCAACCTTGTTTCAGGCCGTTATTGATGTTAACTTTAGCGGTCACTCTATTGCCATCACCAAGTTTCACCTGCGCCCACGTCGATTTGTTAGTGCTTTTAACATGTGCCCATAGTCTCTTCTTTGTAAGATAATGATTTCTTTAGATTTAATTTTGAGGACTGTAAGATGCAATGTTTCTGAAATTAATAAAAAACGGCCACAAATATAATACTATGTTAACATCCCGGAGTACCATTTAGTCAAGGTGTCAAGACACACACACATCATACATGCGCACACACACAAACGCACACTCACAAACACACATAAACGTATGCTGCATGCACAAATAAACACACACATATATATTCAAGCATGTGTATACATGTAAATATGGTCGCACATAATGATACACATATGCAAGCAAACACATGGACGTGAAGAACTGGAATAACCCACTTACTGGGCTTCGGCGGCGGGGGACCCGCCCAAATCTTCCATACCCTTCATACATAGTAAAAGGAGACACAGGAGCCTTCGTCTGCAGGAGGAACCCAGATTTATTCAATAGCCCGGGCTATGGAACAGAGTCCTAAGCTAGTCAGAGACAAGACAGAGGAGGCTGCTGCTTCACTCTGCAGCTTACAAGCCTTTTATACTTTTTCATCCCAGTATTTTGGCTGTTAGTTCATTGTTTAATCAGGGCAGTGTTTGCAGTTGATAACCAGATCCAGACGATGTTTGTAGATGGTGACTTGGTCAAGGCTTGGTACACAAATCATTGTTCACTCGGCTTTGATCAAGGCTCAGTCTTTTAGGTCATTGTTCAATTGCCTTGATCAAAGCCTGGTCTTTTAAGTAATTGTTTATTCACCCTGATCAAGGACCAGCAGTCAGACCATTGTCCAGATAACCTGATCACGGTGTCAAGGATGTTTACCAGGCTGGGAGCAGGAGATGCAAAATAAATCACCTACTCATCGTGTGAGTGTCACGTGGCTTTCAGTTGAACTGCAAAGAACAGGGGGGGTTGGGTGTGCGACAGTTCCTGGGCAGAAATGCAGGCTGCAAGATGGTTTTTGTCGTGTCAGTTAGAATTTCATCAGGCATCTGCAGAAATAACCAGGTGGGTCGTGTGGAAGTGTTTGACACGAGATGGTAATGATAAAAACAATGGAGTCCCGGTACAAATGATGCCGATCACCAGCTGTTACTGTGAAGGTGGCTTCAAGGACCCTGGTCAGTCCTCGTACAGCCCGACTGTTGGCCATGGCCCAGAAAGGAAGGAAATCTTTAAAGAAGGCCCCGGTTTACTGGCCTGCGGTATCCTCGGCTGATATGACGCCCCTACGTGAGCGACGTAGAGCGCCCGTCATTGACAGGTGGTAACCTCCATGGGTGGAATACGTTGGTGGAAGGAGGAAGGCCAGATAGCAGGTACCAGACCAGTTACGGGGGAGCCAAGTGTAGGTGGAAGTGCCACAGATGAAATAGGTGTTGGGGGATGCCATCCAGCTTTGGAGGAGATGTAGAGTTTAAAGTTTTTGTGATATGACACGTACTGGTACCAACTTTCTTAGTCCCTAGGCCATGAATGCAGACACGGCCTTGCACATTTATGACATTCACAGTGTCTCGTTCATCAGGTAGTATCTTTCTTGTGAGGAATCTGGAAAATGTTTGTCGTTTAGTTGAGTTAAATACTACCATCTCACCGAGTTCATCCGGGGATAGTAGCGTTGTGGATGAGCTGGTCGGGCAAAAAGGGGCATTGGCATGGCCGGATCTGTTCCGCCAGAAGTCATCCCGGAATGTTTCAAGGGCAGAATTGGAAGTACCATTGACAGTGTAGGCCTTCTGCATCAACATCCACCATGCAAGACAAGACCCAGAGATGGAAAAGGGGTAGGGAAAGAATGGGACAGGGTGTATCATGGAATGCGGCATCAGTCCACACACCCAGCAGTTGGAAGTGTTCATGATCAGCTGGTGATGATGCAATATTTGGATGAAGGTGTTGTTGAAGAATTCCGCACGGCGGGGTTACTCGTGGGCTGGTAATGTGTAATACTGGTGTTCTGCTGGAGTCGGGGTAGGAGTTGGTGAAGTAACAGGATGGTAGATTAGTAACAGCCAACCAAGGATAGACAGGATGAGGGAGACAAACAGCGTCACCACGGTGACCATGAAGCATTTACTATGTTGAAGTCTGACATCTTGTTTCTGGATTCGGGTGTTTTGGACGGCGACCATTGTGCTAGCCAGGGACCTCTAGTGGCTGCCTGTGATTGGTGGTTGCTTCACTGGGCGCAGGTGCCAAGGGCCCTTATTGCTTACCTTAGTCTGACACACCAGCACTACTCTCAGCCGGGGAAGATCACAGCCTTACAGCCTGTAGGTACTTGTCGAAGTCAAGGGTAAGCCTTCCCTCGGGGGCGCAAGTTGTATCGGTCGGAAGTAGGGACAGTATGGTTGGGAAACAATTGTTCTTGGTGCTGAGCAGAGTTAATGAAGGGTTCCACCCTTCCTTTCAGTATGATGTCACTCTCTGCTTTCGTAGATGTAGAATGCATTCTGGCATTGCTGAATGGAACAAACGTCGGGACTGTTTCTGTTACTGAGTCTCCTAGTCCTTCCCTCACCCACTGATCATAGGGGAGGGGCAGAGGCACACGCCTGCAGTGTGATGAATGCACCCAATTCTTCCGACCTTCTACTTTCATGGCGGTGCGGGTGGCTAGTAACACCTGACGGGGTTGTGTCCCGCGGGGCTCGAGGCTCTTAGTCCGTTGAAAATTCTGGATCAGGACCCATTCACCAGGTTGGATAACGTGTCCTGGGCCCTCGCTTTTGTCAGGTATGGCCTCATCATGCACCTGGTGATAAGGAGTACAAAAGGTATTAGTCAGACCTTACAGATAATCAGTTAATACAGGGTATTCAATGTCAGACAGTTTCTTAGGCAGCGGGACACCCCATACATTGGCAGGCCTCCCAAACACAATCTCATGGGGAGACAGCCCTATCCTGGTGTGGGCCATTGTTCTTGTGGACAGTAGGGCTAAGGGCAGAGCATCAACCCAAGTGACACCTGTCTCGGCTACTATTTTGGCCATTTTAGTTTTTGGATGCCATTGTACACCTCCACTAGACCTGCGGACAGGGGGTGGTTAGCTGCATTAATTTTTTGATTTATGCCCAATATTGTACAGACATATTCCATAATTTGCGCTGTAAAGTGAGTCCCGTTGTCACTCCAGACCAAGCGGGGTAAACCGAAGCGTGGGAGGTACTCTTTTAATAGTACTTTGGCTCTAGTGATAGTGGTGCAGTCTTTGACGGGGTAGACCTCCACCCATCGGCTGAATGTACAGACCACCACTAGGACATACTTTAAATTGTTACATCGGTCCATCTGGATGTAATCCATTTGGAGGACTTCAAAAGGGAAGGTAGGAGTAACGGTGCCTTTTCCTGGGTTATACATCAGGCAAATCATGCATGTTTTAACCAGTTTGTCAGCATATGCTGGTATCTTAGAATTGTACCAGGTAGGTTCCAACAGTTTACATATCCCTTTTTCACTGATGTGAGCAGTACCATGGGCCATCGCAACTACTGGTAGCACGTGACTGTCAGGTAACATCCATTGTCTTTCCATAGTCGTACGGACCCAACAACCATCAATTCCCTCCTTTGCTAATTGCTCCTTCCACATCCTTAGTTCCTCAGGAGTAGTATGGGACTGAATATCAATCACACTCTGTACTGTGTTTTCAACCATGCCCTCGTCTGCCACCCACCTAGCCAGACCTCCTACATACATTCCTTCCCTTTTTCTAAGAGCTGTTTGTCTGGCCGTCTGGCCAGCTAGGGCATTGCCTTTCCCAACATCATCTGTCACTTTCTTATGGGCCTTACATTTCATAATGGCCATCTTTCTGGGGAGTGTCAGGGAGTCTAACAATCGGTGAATTAGGGGGCCATGTTGAATCCTGGTCCCATGGGAAGTAAGGAAATTTCTTTCTTTTCATAACCTCCTGAAGTTGTGGTCCACCCCGAAGGAATATTGGTTGTCAGTATAAATATTTACCGTCATACTTTTGCTTAACTAACAAGCTCTAGTGAGGGCCACTAATTCTGCTGCATGAGCAGAGCACTGCGGAATCTGAGCTGTTTCTACTACTCGCCCTAATGTCGTGAGAGCGTAGGCAGCTGAGGTGTTACCATCTGGCCCTCTGAGACATGATCCGTCTACATACAGTGCACCTTCTGGTTCTGCTATCGGGGTACTTAAAAATTCTGGACCCATGTTATAAACATCATCGTATCATGACGATTTTGATATCAGAAGACCGAGAATGGCTAGTACACTATGTACAAGCATTTTCGTCATATTCGAGTGACAATTTCACCTTGAAACCGCAGTTTTCGTCCTGAACCCTCGGGTTCCATTTTGTGTACGGCAGCCATTTTGTGAGTTGCCCTCACATAGGCAAATGATTAAGACCAAACACGGTCCTGAAGTACACGTACACCTTTTCTGACTTCTCTGCGACCTGGGCAAGCTGACTCCACTGCCCCAGGCCAAACCTGTTCGGTCAGTTCCTCTCCCAGTGGCCGAACGAGATAGTATCAAGGCACAACATGCCATAAACCTTTCATCGCACACAAACCACGCCTAATCTTGCACACACCTGTCCCTGTTTCCTACTTTATGACTTGCTTTACAAGGAGGAGGCGCCCGTTTTTATTGGGGTTTCGTCGATATCTGATGAAAATACTGGGCCTTGCCGGATAGTTGATTGTGGGCTGAACAAACTGAAATATGGGCTTGTCATCATGACTCTGCTTTTTCTTTGTAGTGAAAATATGTGAATGGTCAACTGTAATGTAAAGAATGTTTGCCTGAAGCATAATATTTTGTATAAAAAGAGAAGGCTGGCTTTGTAAGTTTGAGCAGTCTCCTGAGAATATACACCGTGTTGTACTTCTAGGATACCTGTTACTTGGTTGCAGCCAATAAATTCGATCTTTGACTTCACCTAGAAGACTCTGTGTTTCTGTAGTCTGAAACAGGAAGGACCCGAAGTCTTAGGGTGTTGTCCCTGGCACCGCTGGGTTACCGGTTCAGTACCGGTTCTGAAAAACCCAGTACTTCAGTTGTCGCCCAATGTGGGGCGATTTCAGCGGTACCGGTCTAAGCCAGAGGTTCGTGAGGAGCTTTGTGTGAAAATTCTGGAGGAAGGCCGCCACTTCATCGACCCCTGCATGTCGACGTGGTCCGAAAGTCTTTGCTGCGAGGTTCCCCGCTTCCCGACGGCTACGAAGGACTGCTGCCCTGACTATCGCCCTGTTTTGGACCCTTGATGATTGGTAGAGCGAAACGATAGACGAGTCTTCTGGTGCAGTCATCGATACCTCAGTTAAGTATAAGTGGAGCGTCTCCCAGTCCTTAGTTGGTTCTTAGTTTTGGGTATCCCCTTGGGATCTTTGATTTGGAACTTGCAAGTACCAAAGCCGAGGGACTCGTGTATTCACGAGAATATCGTAATCGATAATCCCTTGAAGTTTGAAGCTAGACTAGAGAGCGAAGATGCCTGGTCTTAGCAGACTTGGAAATTTGTTTTGTCTTGGTTGTAATAGGGATTCCCGATTGGAGGACTTGTGTCCGGTTCCTCCGATTGGAACTCCAACTTATGAACTTTATGTGAAACATGGAGTAGGCCCCATCACATATAATGAAGTATGGATTAAATACATCAGGAAGGATGGTGTTCTAAAATGGCCCCAATATGGTAGCTTTGACACGGAAATCCTAGATAATCTAGAAGTTAAACTTTTCAAGAAGAAAGCCCGGCCGGGGATGTTTGACTCTTTCCGCCTATGGCGAAAGGAAGCCAAACAGAAAGAAATTAAATTAGCGAAGAAAAATAAGAGAGAAAGGGGTATTTCGATAATGCAAGCTGCTATGCAGTTTAAAGATAACGAAGAAGAACAGATGAATGAGCAGTTGCACAGGCAACGTAAAATGGTAATCGATAAATGTTATCCAGTTTTGCCGCCTCTTCAGCAAGATGCAGCAAAGGACATTGAAAAAGACCCCCTAATGTCGCATTTATTGAGTTCGCCACCCCCTTATGCGCAGAGTGCTACGGCACCTCCGCAGCCTTTAGCCGCACAACCTTTGGTTGTATTGCCTCCTGCTCCTTCACAACCACCGGCTGCTCTTCAGTTGGCTCCTACTCTTCCGGTGCAGCCTCCTCAAGGGCCACCGACTTTGACATCTGCTCTGCCTTTACTTCCTACAACTTTGACCACTATATTGACTACCACTCCTGGTATTCCTCCTGACACTGCCTCTGCATCTGCCTTGCCTAACTCTGCTGTTGCTAGCCTTCTATATCCTCTCTTTGGAGCAACAGGTGTATCTCCTGTCTCAGAGCGTAAACAGTTACGTAGCCAACTGCCTGATTCTAGGGAGAAGGAAACATTGAATTATTTGGCACATAAATGGGTTACCGAACTGACGAGATATGAGCTAGAGTCTGTTATGGATGTCTTCCATCAGTGGGAAGCACCAAAACAGAGATACGTTTTTGAGAAAATGTGTACTTTCCTGAGTGAGGATTTAGAGGAGAATAATTTGGAGCCCAATCCACCTGAGTTATGTCATATACGGTTCGAGTTTGGGAAAGGCGCAATTGTGGGTTCAGATGTTAGGAAAGCAGTTGCGACATTGTTATCATTCAGGAGTGAGGGTGTTTCTCGGTCGTTGTATGAGTCTGATTCCTCTGTTAAAAGGAAGGTGAGACAATATTCCATGAGAGAAGTTCCCCCACAATGGAGAGAAGGGGACCCAAATGCTAATCCAGCCATTCCGCCACATTTTCAGCGTGTTTGGATACATGTTCCATGGAAAAGAGCTGAAGTCTTGGCCCTTAAACAGACATTGCCTGATCCCCGTAAAAACCCTGCAGGATATTACAAGGAATTGTCACAGACTGCAGGCTCTTGCATTATGAATTTAGCAGATATAGACATGTTGTTTGGAAATGTTGTTCCACAGCCTTTATGGGGAAAGATTCGTCATGCGGATCATGATCAAGAGTTAGGTGACTCATGGGCTAATATTAGTGCTGCAAATGACCGACAAGTTGGTGGTGCTAAACCGGAGCCTTTAGTAGCAGATCTCCCTGGTAGGATCATTACTTACATGAAGACTTTAATGCCTGCGATGCGAGTGAATTGGGACAAGTTGTCTGCGTGTAAGCAGAAGAAAGATGAAACAGTGTCTGATTTCTTCACTAGGTTTGAAGAGACGTTTGTCGACCACAGTGGTCAAGATATGAGTACAGAAGGTGGTCAACGGTTGTTCGTTGACAAGTTCGTGCACAATTTGCTTCCTGAGTTGTGAAAGAAATTAAAAGATTCAGAAAGAGCAAAACTCTGGAACTCCCTTCCCCTAAACATCCGCTGCCTTGACAATCTGTCTGCCTTCCGCAAGGCTATAAAAACCCATCTGTTCCCACTGACCTAAGCCTTCAGCCTCCCCCCCCACTTCCCAGTAGGTTATGTTTTGGTTTTTCAGCGCCGGGACGCCCCGTTGCTGGGGCAGCTGTCGCGCTTCAACAAACTTGTAACATAACATAACATAACAAAGTTCGTGGGCCGTTTCCTCTTCAGCAGAGATATTGGCTACTACCCAGTATTACGAAAATAGAGATAAAGATGAGAAAGATAGAGCAGACAAGAAAACGAAAGAGTTAAAAACAAAGGTTCTTTTACAGCAGGCGTACCCGCCTCGTGGTGGTCAGAGTAACTACCAGCAGCCTCAGCAGTTTCAGAGAGACACGCAAAGGACCGAATATCCTCAACAACGTTTTCCTGTAGGCCCTAATCAGTGTGCATATTGTAAAGAGGAGGGCCATTTTAAAAGTAGCTGTCCTGCTTTATTACAGCGTATGAATGGTGTTTCCAGCGCAAGAGGTCGAGGTATTTCACAAGCACCTAGAGGTAGAGGACGTGGAAATTTCCCCCAGAACGCGCGTTTCTTTCCGCCTCAAAATTCAATGAATAGGTTTGATCAGCAGAATAACGCGTCTGGTAGGACAGCTCAGTACTATGCTGATGACTACTATGCAGAAGATGAGCATATGGAAGGTAATGATTGCTAGGACAGCCGTAGACAAAGAGAGGGAGTTGTTTCAGTTCCAGTAGATCAGAGTGGACCTTACGTTGAGGTGATTACATCAGGTGTGTCAGAGCCTTTTCTGTTGGATACTGGTGCTACAAAGAGTTCTATTATGCACTCTAAACTCCCTGGCGCACCTTTGGCTGGCGAAATGAATGTCTCAGTAGGTTTTTCTGGTGCCCCCGTTAGGAACCCGATTTCTAGTCCTATGTCCCTTTCTGTTGGACCTTGTGAATTCGAAGCACCCCTTATTCTGACGACAGGTTGTGGTGAAAACTTGTTAGGATTGGATCTTTTAAAAAGATTGTATGCGACTTTGTTTTGTTCTCCTTCGGGAGTACAACTTACACTGGGTAAGAAAGTGGTTTCTCCAATGTATTTGTCAAAGGACAAACTTCCAACAGAATTGTCATTTCTTCCTGATACTCTTTGGGCTACTGGTCCTAATGATGTGGGTCTTTTGGAAATACCGTCATATGTAGTGACATTGAAAGCCAATGTTAAAATGCCACGAATTCCCCAATATAAGATTTCTAGTGAAGGTGAGAAAGCGTTACTAGCGATCATTTATGACTTGATTGAAAAGGATGTAATTGAAGAGACAAGAGGCAACGTTTGCAATAGTCCTGTTCTGCCTGTTTTGAAACGTACTGACCCTTCTCAGCCACCTGTTTACAGATTTGTGATTGATCTTAGAGAGGTGAACAAAATCATTGTGCCACAATTTCCAGTTGTTCCTGATATCACTGCCCTATTGACTATGATTCCAGCTTCTGCGACTTGGTTTTCGGTGATTGACTTGAAGAATGCTTTCTTCAGCATCCCGATTGCCGAAGAGAGTAGGGATATTTTCGGCTTCAGTTTAGAAGGTCGAAGCTTCCGCTTCAAACGCGCTCCCCAGGGCTACTGTGAAAGTCCATCAATATATAGTCAAGCTTTAAAAGCACAGCTTGACACAATTGTTTTACCTGATGGCGCTACCCTTATTCAGTACGTTGATGATTTGCTCGTCGCTGCAGATACTGAGGAAATATGTAAAGAAGCAACATTGTCATTGTTGCATCCTTTGTCTGATTTGCATCGCAAAGTGTCCCTTTTGAAATTGCAATATTGTCGACAAGAAGTGACCTACTTAGGTCATCTCTTATCGAAGGAGGGAAGGAAACTGACCTCAGAAAGAATTCAGGCAATTGCAAAACTGAGTGTGCCAAAGACACAGAGAAAAGTGCGTGCTTTCCTGGGTATAACGTCATATTGCAGACCATGGATACTGAATTTTTCTTTGCTGGCCAAACCTTTGGTGGCGTTAACTTGCAAAGATACACCGAATCCTCTTCCATGGTCTGAAGAGTGTCAGAAAAGTTTTTCCGAATTGCGCAATGCATTATGTTCGGCTCCTGTGTTGGGTACCTCTGACTACAGTAAACCCTTTACATTGTATGTTCATGAGAAAGAAGGATGTGCATTATCAGTGTTGACACAGTTGTTCGGAAACAGGCAGCGTCCATGCGCGTATTTTTCGTCAACTTTGGACCCGGTAGCTAAAGCATTGCCAAGTTGCTTGAGAGCCACAGCGGCAGCAGCTGTTTCTATTCGACAGTCTGCTGGTTTAGTGATTTATTTATTTAAAACATTTATAAAGCGCAGACTGTCACCTTGCAGGTATCCTGGCGCTGAGAACAACTATTTAAGACAAATGCAGTAGGAGATGAACAAATGAGTAATTGGCGTTTAGCATTTTGGATACAGCCAGGTTTTAATCCGTTTCCTAAAAGGGAGAAGTTCTGTTATTTGGCGGGCATCCAGAGGCAGGCTGTTCCAGAGTTTTGATTCAGTAACCCTGAATGATCTTCCTCCTGTCCTGACTTTTTTAAATCTTGGAACTTTAACCAGACAGGCTGTTGTGGATCTAAGGGCTCTGGTTGGAATGTACCATTCGAACAGAGATTGCAGAGGGGTGGGGCCAACTCCGTGCAGAGCCTTAAAACAAGGCAGAGAGATTTAAAAGCAACTCGCTGTTTCATAGGGAGCCAGTGAAGCTCAGCCATTGCCGCAGTAGCCGATGATCTCCTAGGCCATCCCAGGGCCAGTTTGGCGGCAGCTGATTGAACTCTTTGGAGTCTGTCCAACAGTGCAGACGGAGCCTCAAGCAGCAGCGCATTACAATAGTCAAGGTGACTAAGAATGGTGCATCTGGCAATTAAGGGCCGGGCCTGCAAGGGAAGGAGTGGGAGGATCTTGCGGAGTGAGCGAATCAAAGCAGTGCAGGTAAGCACTGTTTTCGCAACCTGGGCTTCCATGGTGAGCTTGTTGTCTATCATAACTCCCAGATTGCGAACGGTGGTGACCGGCTGTGGTTTTTCCAGAGTTTCAGGGGGCCAGAACTCAGCTGGAAACGGGCGGGGGATCCGGCTTCTGGCACAGAACAGAACCTCAGTTTTGGCGGCGTTAAACTGTAAGGAGTTCTTGTGAAGCCAGCAAGCCATGTCTCGCAGACAGTCATGAAACGGCTCCAAAGGAATCGATTCCTCACCCTCCCAGGAGAGAATGAGCGTCATCGGCATAGTTAATTGCTCTTAGCCTGTGGGATTTAATTAACGTAATAAAAGGTTTTAAATACACGTTAAATAATATCGGGCTTATGGACGAGTCTCTCCAGCAGAATCATATGATTGACCGTATCGAATGCGGCAGACAGGTCCAACAGGATCAAAGCTGCTGCCTGACCCCTGTCTGCACGCATACGAAGGTCCTCCATGGCCGTGAGTAGAGCTGTTTTAGTGCCATGGGCTGGACGAAAGCCAAATTGTATTTCGTCCAGAAAATGATTCTGCTCCAGGTGTTTGGAGAGGCACGAGCTCACCCAGCGCTCAGCAATTTTTGCCGGGAAAGGTAACAGGGAGATAGGTTGATAATTCTGTAGGCACTCGGGATCCAGGGAAGGTTTCTTCAACAGTGGCCTGATGAGAGCCTGCTTCCAAAGGGCAGGAACTAGGCCACTGCTCAAGGATTGATTACAAATCCTACAAAGAGTGGGGAAGAGTTCCTCTTCAGATGACTTCCAGTATTTAGGTGGGATTGGGTCGAGAGGAGAGCCCGAGGAGATTCCATGCGCTAGTCTGTTAAATTCTACCTCAATAATGGGGGGAAATTCCCACAGGAGATCCATGGGCTGGCACACTTGGCTCGCAGCTCCAAGGTCAATGATGGCAGTATCAGGGGCGAAGGCGACAACCAGAGTGGGGGGGATGCTTAAGTTTCGAATGATGGTCTCAATTTGATCATTGAAAAACAGCGCCAAATTTTCGCACAGAAGTTGTGTGGGAGGGGTAGCTTTTTTTGCGCAATCAGGATGGATAAGGCTGTTCAGGATCTGGAAGACACTCTTGGAGCTGTTGGCGGCTGTACAGATTGTAGAGCAATAGTAAGCAGCTTTGGATTTCATAATCGCATTTTTATATTCCAAGAGTTGAGTTTTCCAGATTTGCTTGTTAGCATCAAGGTAACCCAGTCTCCATTTTCTTTCAGCCTGTTTACAAGCCGATTTAAGAAGCTTTAGAGAGTCGTCAAACCAAGGGGCTGATGCTCTACCTTTGTGCTTACATGTTTTTAATGGAGCTAGGGAGTCGATGGTTGTCGATATCTTGAGACAAAAAGCCTCATAGTTATCCTCGGCCGGAAGGTGTGGGGAGAAGATATCCTCCACTTGGAACATAGCATCAGTAGTTCTGCTCGTTTCCAGAGCCTTCCAATCTCTATAGGTGACTTCGGAGGGAATACTGTGTGCTAGTATTTTAGTTCCCTTACAACTAATGAAAAATTTAAGGAGAGAGTGGTCTGTCCAGGCCATGGGCAGAATGTCATTCAAGTGTACTAGCTGAGGGGTGGAAAAAATAAGATCAAGTGGATGTCCTGCTCTGTGAGTGGGTTCTCGGACTAGCTGTTTCAACCCCACACTCTCACAAGAGAGCAGAAGGTTGTGCAGTCCAGTATCTAAAGAACCGTTAGGCCATAGATTGAAATCCCCTAAAATAATTAACTTATTGTGGGAAATCGCCATGTTGGACAGGGAAGTAAGTAGCGATTGTTGGTGCTGGGCACTGAAAGCTCCCGGTGGCCGGTAGCAGATGATTGCTGTGAAGGCGACTCCTGTTTGACTGTTGATTGAAAGTCCAAGAAGCTCAGTACCAACAACCGGGTCCATATCTAAGATGTTAACGTGCCAGGAGGCTCTATAGATGATTCCCACTCCACCTCCTCGACCTTTGGGTCTTGGTAGATGCAGGATTTTGTAGTCCTGCGGACAAGCCCAGTCAAGCTCAATTTCACAGTTGGGGTAGGTCCATGTCTCGGTACAAAAAAGAACGTCTAACTGATGAGTTTCTACTAGAAGTTGAATTTCAGCGGCATGTTTTGGCAGTGATCTTACATTGAGGAGTCTGCCATATATCAGACCACTGGTCACAAAGTCACTCAAAGGGAGGGCGGTGGCGGCAAAAGAAAAATGTCCTTCACACGCCTGCTCCCTCAGATTGAGCAGAGTCTCCCGAGAGTACAGTGGAGGAGAGGCCCCATGGTTGACTATGAATCGGGCAGAGTGGCTCGCGCTCGCCGCGGCCTGGTCACGGACGGGCGCAGACGGGCACGCCTTTGGCGCGCCTTCAGCGCGCTGCCGGCGTGCCCGCTGCGCTCGTCCGCTGCGCTTCCGAGTAGTGAACATGATGAATAATACATTGATTGTGATGGTTCCACATGCAGTGGACACGTTGTTAACCAGAACCAAGACACAGCACTTAACTAGTGCTCGGTTGTCAGGTTACGAGTTAACACTGTTAGCGAGTCATGTGCACATAAAAAGATGCAACACGCTTAACCCAGCCACGTTGTTGCTGATTGAAACAGAGTTATATACTTCTGAACAGCATGATTGTTTTCTCAGAACAGAAGGAGAAACGAAAGGGAGAATAGATCTTAGTGACACTCCTCTTTCAAAGTGTGATGGTACCTTATGGGTGGATGGTTCATGCTTCAAGCTTCCGAATGGAGATACGACTGCAGCATATTCTGTTACGACTTTGCATACGATTGTTGAAGCTGCACGTATCCCACATAGTTCAGCCCAAGCAGCAGAGTTGATTGCACTTACACGAGCGTGTGTGTTGTCGAAAGGAATGAAAGTGACCATATATACCGACAGCCAGTATGCATTTGGTGTGGCTCACAGTTTTGGACGATTGTGGAAAGAACGTGGGTTCCTGACTTCGCATGGAACTAAGATTCAGCATGGTCAATTGGTGAATGAGCTCCTTGAATCACTTACTTTGCCGTTGCAAGTCGCGATTGTAAAATGCAGTGCACACAAGAAAGTGACTGATGATGTTGGTCGTGGAAATGCATTTGCTGACGAAGTCGCAAAAGAAACAGCAAGGGATGTGATGAGTCGAATGTATGTTGCGGGCCCTGCAAGATGGATTGGTGACGTTGGAATGTGTGAAGACACGATAGAGAGTGTAAAGTCCATTCAAGCTGAAGCTACAGAGAAAGAGTTGAGTACATGGAGAGAGAGTAAGGGGAAATTGGATGTGAATGGTTGTTGGGTTGAATTGTCAGAGCATCAGAGATGGTTGTTACCCGATGCGTATGTGCCTGCAGTTGTTACAATGGCTCATGGAATGGCTCACATCAGTGTGAAAGGGATCTGTAAGTTGTTGGCTCCAGTATGGCAAAACACTGGAATTCCCAAGTGTGCAGAGAACATAGTCAAAAATTGAATGGTGTGTCTGAAATACAATCCTGGTAGGGGAACCCTAACTCCAGCTGGTCATTTTGCGCCTCCAACGTATCCGTTCGAGGTTTTGCAGCTAGATTTCATCCACATGGAAAGGTGCAACAATCTGAAATACGTACTCGTTGTTGTTTGTGCCTTTTCAAGATGGGTAGAAGCATATCCCCTAAAGGACAACACTGCCTTATCTACAGCTAAAGCCCTTGTGAAAGAGTTCTTCTCTAGATTTGGAATGCCGAGCATGGTCTGGAGTGACAATGGGAGTGAATTTGTGGGTCGAGTGATGAAGAAAGTATGTGAAGGGCTAGGCATCCAACAGAAATTTCACGCTGCAAATCACCCCCAATCAGCTGGACTAGTAGAATGTTACAATGGCACGTTAAAGCTAAAATTGGCCAAAATTCAAGCGAGCTCTGGTCTTAAATGGCCTGACGCTCTGCCTTTGGCACTCCTATCAACAAGAATGACTGTGCATTCGCGAGTGGGACTTAGTCCGTATGAAATTGTGTATGGCCGTCCGGCCAACATATGGGGAGTGCCAAGGCCGAAAAAATTCAGTGAGATCGAACACCCTGTACTGCTTGACTATTTGTACGAATTGACGGCTAAATTGCGTGTTTTACACCAACAGGTTCACGATTCTCTGCCTCAGGTATCTGAAGATCCAGGCCACACCATCAATCCTGGTTCGTGGATTCTGGTGAAAAATTTCCAGCGGACAAAGAATAATCAGCCCCGCTGGACCGGCCCTCACCTAGTCCTGCTGTCAACGAGATCCGCCGTGCAAGTGGAAGGCAAAAAGAACGGGATCCACGGCGTATACTGCAAGAGGGTGCCTTTGCCTCTACCGTACGACCGGTGGGTCCAGGAGGGTGTTGCTGACTCTGAGACTGAGACTGTGCCTCGTTTTCTGCCTTTCAGTGATGCACGCATAAAAGGAACAATTTCCGAACAAGAAAGTCACAATCTCTTGCAAGAAGCTGTGCCGCCGTCAAATCGATTGGACACTACAGAGCCTGAACTCCTGTTTCAAGACCAGACAGTACCTGGGAAGCAACGCTACAATCTGAGGCCGAGAACTGTGGACAAATACATTTTCCTTTTCTTTGCTATTTTTGAAAGTGCAGCTCTCTCATCTGAGAAACTTTTTTATTTTTGTTTTTTGAACCACCATCCGGGTTCCGCTGTAGGGTCGCGGTTGCCCAAGTCTTTGGGGTGCAGCTGAAGACGTTAGGTCGACAGTTCTGGTTGGTCTAAGGGAGTTGCCCTGGACTGACAGAAGCATTCCTTAGCATAGAACACCCTACCATCGCGAGCAGCATTTTAGAGAGGATGGAGTTTTTCGAGATGGAGAGACCTGCCAAACAAATGAACTTTAAGACTACAATTTGCAGAATAATGACCAAGAAACGTTTTTTGATACTATGTATTTTTATGTTGTTTAGTGTTATGATGTTTTTAGTAGGATAAGTTTTATTCTCTTTTCGAGTGACATTTGCACCCACTACATCGCCCATACCTCCTCCTACTGTTTCCTCGCATTCTTTCCACCCTTTTCCTGAACATGAATCTACTAGGAGATTAGAGTTTATTAATAACTCCTTCGTTCAACTTTTGCACCAACACCAACTAGTAATGAACACAACTAACTGTTGGGTGTGTGGTCTTATGCCTCACACAACGGATAAAGGTATCCCTTATCTGGTCCTGCCTTTCAGCCACAATGGTTCCGTGTGGGCATACAGAACAATGTTCATTTACGCACATGAGACCTACCCCCTACGTTCTGTGGAAGATAATCCTAAGAATAGTGCTCTAGTCAAGGGTATAGTAGACATGATTAGGGAAGATACTTCCTATGAAACTATCCCGAGAGATGAGACACTAGCATATATAGGACGGAACGTGACCGGATATGGAGTGACTCTGAGTGAGAAACAGCAAGCTAAGAGATCTTCCCCGATTTGGATTGTACCCCATCAGGGTCACTTATGTCTGCAAGGTATTGGACAGAATCCCAGAGCTCAGTTAGGGAAAAGCACCTGCACTGAGAGACATATGTTTTTGCGTCTCAGACTTCCCCTTCGTTTCTAGCAGCTAAGGGTACCTATTTCATCTGCCATGATAGAGCCTATACATGGTTGCCCCCTGACTTTTTCGGGCACATGCTTTGTTTCGTTCCTGTTGCCTCCCACCTACACAGCGGCGGCAGATTACCATAAGACAAGTTAGAGGTGTCTTCAGTGAAGAGGACACTGCAGAACAAGAATTTGGAGACTTTGTGAGGGGTTTTCTGCTGTTCTGGGGACCCATGGTTAACAGCAGGAACATAAGGCAATTAACAAGGGTGGTAGAATCCACCGTGGTTGAAACTGCCGGTGCCCTTAGTAACTTGACCGCTGAGCTCCAGTCGGATCGTCTTATGACCCTTCAGAACAGGGTCGCGTTAGACGTCATACTTGCAGACCGAGGTGGGGTATGTAGGGTGATCCAATCGAGTTGCTGTGTTTTCATTCCAGATAACGCTCCAACAGTGTACCAGGCCATCTCCAAACTACATAAGATTTCCGAATCTATTCATGTAGACAAATAAGATTGGTCGTTAATGGGATTGTTCTGGGAACTGGTATCCGGTTGGGGATGGAAAATTCTGATGGTCATTGGGATGATCTTAGCCATTCTTTTCCTGTTCTGTCTGTGCGTACAGTGTGCTCCTGCTATATGTGGCCTCTGTGCTACATCGTGTATAAGGAAGCCTGTATCGAGGGACGAGCTAAGTAATAGGATGACGATACAGCAACATCTCAATGACTTTACGAATATAGACCTGGACTCAGATTAGCATGAGTATAGGTTATTGCCTATGTAAGGGCAAAAGGAGGGCTGCAGTACTTAAAAATTCTGGACCCATGTTATAAACATCATCGTATCATGATGATTTTGATATCAGAAGACCGAGAATGGCTAGTACACTATGTACAAGCATTTTCGTCATATTCGAGTGACGATTTCACCTTGAAACCGCAGTTTTCGTCCTGAACCCTCGGGTTCCATTTTGTGTACGGCAGCCATTTTGTGAGTTGCCCTCACATAGGCAAATGATTAAGACCAAACACGGTCCTGAAGGACACCTACACCTTTTCTGACTTCTCTGCGACCTGGGCAAGCTGACTCCACTGCCCCAGGCCAAACCTGTTCGGTCAGTTCCTCTCCCAGTGGCCGAACGAGATAGTATCAAGGCACAACATGCCATAAACCTTTCATCGCACACAAACCACGCCTAATCTTGCACACACCTGTCCCTGTTTCCTACTTTATGACTTGCTTTACAAGGAGGAGGCGCCCGTTTTTATTGGGGTTTCGTCGATATCTGATGAAAATACTGGGCCTTGCCGGATAATTGATTGTGGGCTGAACAAACTGAAATATTTATTTTGAAAATTTATTTTGAGAGTTTTATACAGTGCGAACAAGATCTTTGCAGATATCAGAGCGCTTTACAAGTAAAAAATACAAAGTAGAATATACAAAGTAAAAATACAAAGTAAAGAAGCGAATATACAAAGTAATATATGAGGTAGTTAGGTACAAGGTGCTAGTTACATAGGTAGGTCAAAGGACATGAGATAGGTCATAGGTGTGGTAATGTAGGTACACTGAGTATAGACAAACAGTTGTGTCAATAGCATAAAGTGCAATAGCAAGGAGCATATACTTGCTTAAGCATCTTTATAGTATCTAGAGTTTAAAGGTGGGCCTAGTTGAGGTGGGTGTGTGCAGGATGTAAAGACCCACAGGTGCGAGTAGAAGGGAAGTAAGGATCGTTGAGGTGGAGAGGGTAAAGTGTGCAAAGTCAACCAGGTGCGTCAACAATATAACAGTAAACATAATCAACCAGGTGCATCCAAGATTATAACAAAATACAAGGAGTGAGCGTATACAATACGTAATTCGTTAATACAGGGTACAATAGGCCATGGACGGGCAGGACTTACAGCGCAGATTCATGAGTGATACGTAGAAATAGGTCATGTGTATTTTGCCATGAGGATCGCTTTAACTTCCTTCTTAAAGATAGTGTTGGAGGTGATGAGCCTTGTTTCAGGAGGGAGTGAGTTCCAGATCCTGGGCGCCATTCCTGAAAAGGAGCGTTTATACGTTTTTTCCTTCCGAAATCTTCGGGGTTTCAGCAACAGATTGCTTGTGCTCCTAGTAGTTCGGGAACCACCCGAAATTGTCAACTTTTGAGTGAGGTAGGCGGGTGAATTCAGATGCACAGCCTTGTGTGTCATGCATGCGATTTTCAGTTGGATTCTGGCTTCAAAAGGTAGCCAGTTCAGTGATTTAAAGTCCGGGGAGATATGTGAGTGTTTTTTTGAGCCTGTGACGAGTCTCGCTGCGGCGTTAAGGGACGCTCTTAGGGGTGCCGTCGTAGTTAGGGGGAGCCCGCAGAGGGCGGTGCAACCGTATTCTATGTGCGGGATGACTATAGATTGTACTGCAGTTTGGAAGTCTTTGGCAGGAAGGAATGGTTTAAGTTTTCTCAGGGTATTGATTTGGAAGTTCGCTCCTTTGGTTGCCTTGCTGATGTGCTGCTGCATGTTGAGATTGGTGTCAAGTGTTATGCCTAAAGATTTTGCAGAGTCTACTACGATGGGCTGTACATTTAGAGCCGTTAATTGCTTAAGCCATGTTTGAGCCGTTGATATTTTAGCGGGAGGTGAGATCAGGAGAAACTCGGTCTTCAGAGCATTGAGTTTGAGGTGATTCTCTGCAAGCCAGGATTGGGTGTTACTGATCGTGGTGTTCAGCAGCATGATGTCCTTGGGAGATTGTATTTTAAGATAAAGTTGGGTGTCGTCGGCATACATGTGAAAGTGCACATTAGAAGCCTGTAGCAACGTGGTGAGAGGTTCCATAACTAGGTTGAACAGTGTTGGGGAGAGGGAGGATCCTTGAGGGACGCCTAGCGATACTGGAACCGGAGATGACAGCAGGTTGTTGCTTTTGATTCTTTGTGTCCGGTTGTGTAGAAATGAGGTGAACCACTTTAGCACAGTCCCTGATATGCCCATTCTTGTGTTTAACAGTTCGAGTAAGTTCTCATGTTTAACTGTATCGAATGCTGAGGAGAGATCCAGAAGGATGAGGAGACAGGTATCGTTTTGGTCTAGGATTTGGAGGGCATCGTCCACTATGTGAGTCATGGCAGTTTCGGTGCTGTGCCCTGCTCGGAAGCCTGACTGATGAGCGTTTAGGAGATCAAACTTATCTATGTGTTTAGTCAGTTGTAGTTGAACGCATTTTTCCAACAGTTTAGCGAGAGTGGGAATGTTTGTAATAGGGCGGTAGTTGTTTAGATCAGTGGGGTCTGCTGTTGGTTTTTTTAGTAGCGGTGTGACTTGGCCTACTTTGAGGGCGTTGGGGATGGATCCTTGTTGAAGAGAGCTATTGATAATCTTAGACCAGAGTGGGAGAAGCCAAGGGGAGAAGTCTTTTACAGCGCTAGCAGGAAGGGGGTCAGAGAGGTGATTGGAAGGTTTCAAGGCGCTGAGCAGTCTGCCAATTTCTTCTACGGAGTAAGTGTCAAAGGAAGACCAAGTAGCATTGTTCTTTGGTTGAGGTATTGCTGAGTGTCGGGGGTTGGAGTACAGGATAGCGTCATTGAGGAGATCGCTTCTTATTCTCTCAGTTTTTTGGGTAAAGAAGGCAGAGAAGTCTTCGCAGGAAGGAGTAACGTCCATGGAGCTGATTGTCTGGGGATGCTCTTTGGATTGAGTTCTGACTAACTCAAACAGTTTTCTTGGACGGTTTTTAGCTTGGGCGAGCTGGAGGCTGAAGAAGTCTCTTTTTGAGCGTTTTATTTTCCTGAAATAGGCGTTTCTCTGTTTCTTTAGATTTTTTAGGTGTACTGCAGAAGGGGCTGACCTCCAGGTGCGCTCTGCCATTCGCATCGCCCGTCTATCCTCATTGAGGCTTCCGTCATACCATGGGTTGGAAGTCTTCTTGGACGAGACTCTTTTCAGTTGCATGGGCGCCACCTCATCGATTATTGTGGACATAGTATTGAGATAGTGGTCAGTCAGAAGTTGAACGTCTGTAACGCCAGGAGGGGGAAGTAGCCGATTGCAGCTATTAGGTGGTAGGGAGTTTGGGTTGAGTTTCTTCAAGTCTCTTTTCCACACTTTGTGCTTAGGGGGTTGAACTGAATTAAGTCTGGTTTTTTCCTTGATGATGAAGGAGACAATATGGTGATCTGACCAGTCACAAGGTTGGATTGACTCCAGTTGAATAGCGCCCTCTTTGGAGATGATGAGGTCAAGGGTAGAACCTCTCTTATGGGTCGGGCTGTTGCATATTTGGATGAGATCAAGTGCGTTGAGAAAGCTTTTGAGGCTGTTTACCACTGTGTCACTGTTGTCATTCCAGTGGAGATTGAAGTCACCAAGGAAAATTTGGGTGTGCTGACGTCCTGAGTTGGCTGTAATTGTGTCCATGAGTTGTTGGAAGAAGGAGAGATTGTCCCCAGGAGGGTGGTATATAATGTGTAGTGAACATACCGGTTTGCTTTCGCTGATGATATCAAGGCAGAAGTATTCACAGGAAGTAAGAGAGGAGACGGTCACTTTGGAGACTGAGAGGTTGCTTCTGTGAATGCAGGCAATTCCACCGCCTATCTTTTTGTCCCTGTCAAGTCTAATGATACAGTAATTGGGGGGGACTAGGATATCCAGTATAGGTGTGGAGGTGTCAGACAGCCATGTTTCAGTCAGGATGGCTAGGTCCAATTCCAGGGACATGATGAGTTCGGCGACCTCCGTGGAATGTCTTTGGGCCGATCTGCAGTTGAGAAGTATGCATTTAAGGCTAGGGGTGCATAGGGTGGAGGAAGATTCCAAAACGAGGGGTACATTAGTGAGGTTGTTGGGGACAGCGCCTCTGTTGTTATCCTTTAGGTGCCTGAGGTTAGTGGCTTTTGGGGAGCCGGGTCGTAAGAGTGGAGAAGGGTGTGTACGTCAAGGTCAGAGATCGTGTTGGTGGTGCGTCTGGGGCGATTGGTGGTATTGCAAAAAGGGGTAGAAGTCCAAGTTGGGGAAGGATGTGTGATGAGGCGAGAAGGAGGTGTGGAGGAAGTGTTGTTAGGTGTAGAGGAAGGAGGAATATTGCGCTTGGTAGTAAAGAGATTGCAATTGTTATTGCGATTGTTGGTGTTGCGAGGGGGGATAGAAGTCCGGTGTGTGGAGAGTTGTGTGGTAGGGCGAGAAGGCGGTGAGGGGGACGTGGTGTTAGGTGTGGGAAGGGTGGTGATGGGGAGGGGGTGTCTGATGGGGTGTGTGATGAGCAACTCTTTAATGGAGTGAAATTCCTCTTTCAGTTGGAGGAGGGTGGACATGATAATGTCCAAGGTGATGATGGGCGCGGTGTTGGGGGAGGGTACTGGTGCTGAATCGGCGAATACGTTGACAGGGGGCAGTCCAGGTGGAGAGGCGGGGCTGGTGTGGGTGTTGGGGGCGTTAGCGAGAGGATAGGTGTTGTTGGGAGGCGCATCCGCGCTAGGGGGGGAAGGGAATAAGGGGGCGATGTGAAGGCTGGCTGTTGTGGGGGAGGAGGTGGAATATTGAGGAGTGAGCGAGGGGGGTGGGAGGTTGAGGGAGGGATACAGGCTAGGCGTGGCGGGAGTGCTAAGTGTGGGGGGGCGGAAGTCGGAGAGAGAGTCATGATGTGTGGGGTGCCATTGGGGGAGGAGGGGTGCTCTGATAAAAAATGTGCGGGGGAAGGTACGGGAGTGCAGAGTGTGGGGGGGGAGACAGGAGGATGAGCGGAGGTAGGGAGGTTAGTAGGGGGGCTGGGAAAGAGAGTGGTGTGTGGAGGGACCAGGTCTAAGTCTGTGTATGAGGGGCGGGGAGGGGTAGCTGGGACGGGCAGGTGATTATTGTGGAGCAGGGTGTGAAGGTGAGGTGCGTGTCTTCTTGCTGCTGCACTGGGTTAGGAGAGTTGAGGGTGGGAGCTGTGACGTTAGGAGAGGTAGGACAGGGGGTGATATGCGTGCAAGTTCGAGGATTGGAAAGGTGCTCTTTGAGAGAGGGGAACATGTTGTCAAGTAGTTCCAGGTTTCTGTCTGTCGCTTGAATTAAGACAATCCCGTTGTTGTATATAGTGACGGTGGTTCTGCCTGGGAGGAGTTGGGACGATGTGATGGAAAGTGTTACGCCATGTGCGGATTTCCGGGAGGTGGAGACGGTGAATAGGGTGAGGAACACTTTTTTCCATTGCGCTCTGCGTGTGGTGTGGAAAATGATGTCGGTGTTCAAGGGTCCATTGACCGATGAGAAGTAGGTGTCGGCAAAGGGTATTTCTGGGTGAGACCTAAGGAAGTCGTGTTTAAAGCGTTTAGTAGCTTTTTTGGTGAGCACGGGAGGGTAGTTTATTTTATATGTGTGTTTGCCGCTGAGCTCCATGTTGGTATGGTGGCAGTATAGCGCAGGGGTTAGTGGGCCCTAGTGATATGCCGGAGCAAGATGCACATGCAAACACCGCCGGCTATCAGGAACAGGGATGGCACAGCACTAGCGGGCAGAAAGATACACTAGTGAGACGACAGGCATATGTGCAGTCGGTGCATTACATGAAGGATAGGTAAAGTGAATACTTGTGGTAGTGCAGTGCGGTTGCAGAGTTGTGTAAAGTGGTAGTGCAGAGTACAATTGGAGGAATAGTTCAGGGACACTATAGACCACCAATGGGTGCAGGTAGCAGCATTATGTAAGGTAGAGCAGGGTATACTTGGAGGAGTAGTTTTGATAAAAAATATAAACCTACATTATATGAGGTAGCAGTAGTGTAAAGTAGTGCAGAGTACAGTTGGAGGAATAGTTCTGATAAAATGCAAATCTATGGATAAAATATACAGATATAAAAATAAACAGCAGAATACACATACAAGCAATCGGTTACAAGACACAGATGGGTGTGCGCCAGAGTAAAGTAGTTGGGCTTAGTCTGAGGTGGCAAGTTCTTAGTGACAGTTTATAAGGTGAAGTGAATCAGTTAATAGCCCAGCGATATTGACTAGTCCAAGATGGCGGCCCGAGAGGAAGAGAATCGTCAAAATGGCCGCCACATAGAGGGGGGAAGAAACCTTAGTCCTCTGTTTATTGTGGTTGCTTTGTGAGCCGGGAGGGCAGTTTCACTTTCCTGCTCGAGGGAGCCTTATCTCGAGGAGCCTCGTGACCACAGGCGGTGATTTATTGCCTTAGCTTTTTGAAACTTGGAAGCCCGCCATTTTAAGCAATGGGTTTTTAAATAGGACTGATGGCAAAAGCACAAAAACAAAGTACCTTTTCTCTGCTCCTCGTTCAGGCGGAGCTTAGCTCACTCAGGTCCGCTGCCAGAAACTGTGTCACCCCTGCATGGCGGGTGGGGCGTCCACAGCCTCCCGTGACCTTCCGCTAGGTCCGTAGGGCTCCCGGTGCATCAACCCGCGGCCCCTCTCAGCCCTCCACACCGCCAGGACTCCTCTGCTGCAGGGGCGGCGGGAGTCGGGCGGGAGTCGATTCCATCCGTCACCAACACTGTCCGCCTCCTCCGGCGTCGCTGTGAGGCGCAGGGCTCAGCTCACAGTGAGCAGTCAGGCGTAGAGCACACTTATAAACTGGTGGTGATATGGGCTCTTAGTCCTTCCTGTCCTTGGGTACAGGCTCCCCGGCTGCCAGCATGCCCTCGCGTGCACCCCTAAACACACGCAATATCATGGGGGGGGGCACGCAACCAGTGTCTGCTGTGCCATGAGAGCACGGGGGTACTGCTGATTGTTGCCAGGCGTCTCAGTGGTGGCTCACACCGGGTGTCTCACGGTGCCTGCTCCCGATGCTGCCCATGCAGCCCTGCTGATCCACGCAGCGCCTGATGCCAGGCGTCTCAGGGAGGCTCACCCCGGGTCTCTCACGGTGCTTGCTTCCGCTGCTCCTTTTGCAGCCCTGCAACCGCGCCTCTGATCAGCGCAGCGCCCGAAGGTCTGGATCTCCGTCCCGAGGGGAAACGTGGCAGCACAGTGAAGCGGGGCAGGCTCTAGCCGCGGTCGGCCAGGCTTGTGAGAGTCCCCCAGCAGCTCCACAGGCTCCAGCCAGCTCCGACCCTCCGCACCGACCCGCCGAGCAATTCTCCGTCCCTGAGCACCAGCCTCCCAGTCCCGGCGAGGTGATGGGGGTGTCTGCAGGCGAGCGCCCAGGAGGAATCGTTCCCAAGGCGTCCAGGAGCAGTCCGGCGAGGATGAGGGGAGATCACAGATCCTCGCAGGCTCCCGACTCCGTCAAGCAGGTAAGCGTCAGAACCAGTTTCTTTTTTCCATCCAGTTACTCGGCAATCCAGTTACTTTTGGGTAGTAGATCTCCTTGACTGGTGGGTACTTAAGAGGGATGAAGCCCAGAATTGGGATCCCTAGTACCGGGAGCTCTCACAGGAGCTCCTACCAGGCGGCCATCTTGAATCTTGATGTCTAAATATGGGCTTGTCATCATGACTCTGCTTTTTCTTTGTAGTGAAAATATGTGAATGGTCAACTGTAATGTAAAGAATGTTTGCCTGAAGCATAATATTTTGTATAAAAAGAGAAGGCTGGCTTTGTAAGTTTGAGCAGTCTCCTGGGAATATACACCGTGTTGTACTTCTAGGATACCTGTTACTTGGTTGCAGCCAATAAATTCGATCTTTGACTTCACCTAGAAGACTCTGTGTTTCTGTAGTCTGAAACAGGAAGGACCCGAAGTCTTAGGGTGTTGTCCCTGGCACCGCTGGGTTACCGGTTCAGTACCGGTTCTGAAAAACCCAGTACTTCAAGGAGTAGTATGGGACTGAATATCAATCACACTCTGTACTGTGTTTTCAACCATGCCCTCATCTGCCACCCACCTAGCCAGACCTCCTACATACATTCCTTCCCTTTTTCTAAGAGCTGTTTGTCTGGCCGTCTGGTCAGCTAGGGCATTGCCTTCCCAACATCATCTGTCACTTTCTTATGGGCCTTACATTTCATAATGGCCACCTTTCTGGGGAGTGTCAGGGAGTCTAACAATCAGTGAATTAGGGGGCCATGTTGAATCCTAGTCCCATGGGAAGTAAGGAAATTCCTTTCTTTCCATAACCTCCTGAAGTTGTGGGCCACCCCGAAGGAATATTGGTTGTCAGTATAAATATTTACCGTCATACTTTTGCTTAACTAACAAGCTCTAGTGAGGGCCACTAATTCTGCTGCATGAGCAGAGCACTGCGGAATCTGAGCTGTTTCTACTACTCGCCCTAATGTCGTGAGAGCGTAGGCAGCTGAGGTGTTACCATCTGGCCCTCTGAGACATGATCCGTCTACATACAGTGCACCTTCTGGTTCTGCTATCGGGGTATCCTGTAAGTCAACCCGTCCCTTTGTCTCTTCCTCTGTCCTTAATATGCAGTCATGTGGGTCTAAGCGTGCATCCCGAGTATCTAGTGGGAGTAATATTGCGGGGTTTAGTACAGTGCACCTTTTGATGTTGATGTGGATGGCAAAGAGTGTCAGTTCATATCCTGAGAGTCGTGCACTAGTGATGTACTGTGTCTTGGTGTTATTAAGGAGGGTATCAACAGAATGTGGGACCATCAGAGTCAGGGGGGAGTTCATGACGATACCAGCACTCTGACGGACTATCAGGGTGGCCGCAGCGGTCGCCCGTAGGCATCCTGGGAGAGCCCTTGCAACAGGAACTAAGGTGGCTGAAAAATAGGCACATGGTCGATGGTGACCTCCGAACATCTGGGTCAAGAAAGCGCATGCACAGCCATCCGTCTAATGTACAAAAAGAAAAAAATGTTTGTTATAATCAGGAGTACCGAGGACTGGAGCAGTACACAGAGCCTTTTTTAAACCTTGGAAGACCTGTGCATGCTCTCTAGTCGATGGAAAGGAACTGTCTGATATGTCTTTGGTGGTGAGGGCAAGGAGAGGTTTGACTATGGCCAAAAAATTGGAAATCCACTGTCCACAGTATGATGTTAGGCCTATGAAGGCTCGCACCTACTTCTGTGTTCGTGGGGCCGTCATAGCATTGATAATGGCTACACGATCAGCGGTGAGCTGCCTTCCCTCCTTCGAGAGGAGATGACCTAAATAGGTCACCTTCTCTTGACAAAACTGAAGCTTTTTCAAAGAGACTTTGTGATTATGGAGGGCAAGGTGGCGTAACAAACAGAGAGTAGCTTCTTTACATGCTGGGGCAGAATTTGCAGCAATGAGGAGGTCTTCTACATATTGTAATAGTGTGGAATTATCAGGTAGTTCCAAGGAATCTAGTTGACTTTTTAGGGCTTGACTATAGATACTGGGGCTCTCGGTGAAACCTTGAGGGGTGCGGCAGAATCTAAAGCTCTGCCCACCAAGGGAGAAACCAAAAAATTGTCTGCTGTCAAGATGTATAGGAATGCTGAAAAAAGCATTCTTCAGGTCTTTGACAGAGAAGGGAGTTGCATCAGAAGGGACTATCGTTAAGAGGGCTGTAATGTCGGGGAAAACAGGATATTGGGAGATTGCTATTTTGTTAAGGTCTCTAAGGTCAAATACAAATATGTATATTTTAGGGGAGAGAGCATCTCCATTGGTCTTTTTAAGAACGGGAATAATGGGACTGTTACAGTTATTGCCACGTGTCTCCTCCACTACGCCCTTGTCCATTAATTCAGATATTATTGTTAAAAGGGCCATTTCTCCTTCCGCGGGCAGTCGATACTGTCGGAGGCGGGGAAGAAGTGCATCTGGCTGGATACATACCACATGAGGGGATATGTTGAGACACCCTACATCAGTGTCTGATGATGCCCAGAGGGAGGAAGGTAAAGATTGCAATTATGGTGGGAGGGGACTAGACAGATACAAATAGGAAGCTGCGGTGGGGGAAATAGTTAGGGATACACCTTGGGGACTACATGATATGGTCACATACAGAGCTTTCAGTAAATCCATGCCTAACAGGTTTTCACTACAACCTGTAGTAAGGATCAAGGGAGCGTCAACATGTGCAGGGCCAATATCGAGAGGAAGGGGTACAGAGACAGGGCTCGTTATAGGTGTTACTGTAAAACCCACGGAGACATTCATTTTGCCAGAAAGGGGTGCCTCCGGGACTGACAGACATGCAATAGAAGACCTGGTGGCCCCAGTATCCAAAAGAAAATTCTAATCGTTCCCCACAACTGACATTTGAACATACGGGCCCCTTTGATCCACTGGAATTTGCACTCTAGTAATACCCCTTTCTTGGCTGTCCTATGCATGGTAGGACCCTGTCATATCAACTTCATCATAATCATCATTTTAATAAGTGCGTGTTGCTTCGTACCCATCAAACCTATTGTCCGGGCGCTGCCGGATGGGGGCATCATCCCTGGGCCTTCGTTCTTTATCCTGTGGACAGGGCGGGCTATGGTCCCTAGTCAGCCTCCCCTCCCTGGGAGGGCGAGGCCGAGTCTTCCCTGTTCAGATGTTTTCAGCTAACACAGGACACTCATCTATCCAATGACCGTACCCCTTACAATAAGCACACTCATCTGTTTGGAGGGCTCCCGTACTTTGAGGGCTGGAGGGGGTAGACTGGCGAGCCCTCGGAGGGGGTTGGGGTTGAGGTCTGAAATTCCCACGGGCATCGGGACCTCAGGGAAGGTAAGCCTGCTGCAGAAGTGCCTTAGTCTTAAGATCCCTAACCTTCTTACTTTCCTTGTCTCTATCCTCATTCTCCCTATTCTCGTGATATTGTGCCATAGCCAAGATACCAGTCATAGTTTGGGCAGACCATGTACTTTCGACTTTCTTGAGCCCGGCGGAGATCTCAGGAAGCAAGTTGCTGACAAATTGATCGACAAACACTGGGCCAGAACCTGGGGTCCGGGGATCCAAACCACTATGTCCCTTGTATTCTGTCTGAAAATGGGTAAAGAAGTCAGCCACATTCTCATCTTTTCACTGCCTACAGGCGTTTATTTTATCCCAGTTAATGACAGTTTCCGGCAAAAGTGTTTTCATATACTTCATTATTGTACCGGGCAAAGTCAGGATGGCAGCTTCTGATTTATTCCCTCCCACCCTTGCTTCTTCCATAGCCTCTAGGTCAGCCCATTTACCTCCCAATGCCGCTTCATGGTCAGTATGTAGAATTTTGTCCCAAATTTCAGTGGGGACAACTGTACCAAAAAGTAAATCTATATCCTCAGGAACGAGAGTACCTGCAGATATAATCTGACCTAATTCTCTGTAAAAGGCAGCCGGATTCTTCCGGGGATCTGGTAATTGTCCTTTTAACTGCATTACTTCTGACCTTTTCCAAGGAACATGAACCCAAAGCCTGCGCCAGTGTGCCTCAACAGCCCCTCGGCCACTATTTTGGGCATCGGTAAGTGCGTTAACAAAGACAGGGGCCGCCTCTTTCATTGGCATAGCTGTTTCTAGAGGGGTGTTGGGAAAAGCGGTCTTATCATGATCAGCCATTAAAGCAGACAAAGTGCCAAACATTCCCTCCCCCTGAACATCGCCTCTTTTTATTTGCGACCTAAGGTCCATTAATCCGGAGGGTATCTGCATAAGCGCATTCTCAAATCTTTGCATGACCAGGGTACACATGTATTCAACCCAGGTGGTCTGCTCCATAATCGTCAATTGGGAAAAGGTGGACCATATTTCTTTAAAGGCATAAATATTCCGATTATTTATCAAACAATCACACGGTTGCCTCTGTAGGTTATTTTCTCGAAGGGACGAAAAGCTGACTGCAGAGCGCAAGGAGGCCAGTCGGGTGGAATTCAACAATTTATATAAATCCTGCTTAACTGTAGACCACAAGGAAGCAGGAAAAGGGCATGTAGGGGTAAAGCTGCAGGGGTTGAGCGGATGTAGACTTGTTGTCATTCCCGCAGCGAGGACAAGGTTAGCGGGCGTGGTCTGTGTCATAGGAAAAATCAGGAGGGATGGTGTGACAGGGAGAGCAGTAAGAGGGGCAATGAGGGCAGGAGTGGGCGGTGGCGGCGGAACACGCGGGGTGTGAGGTGTCAGGGCAGGGTACATATGGGCATATGCGGGAGGGTTCTCTAGCATGGAATCAAGCAAGGAATCATCTTCTTCTCCCCCTTCCATACGGCCCTTTCCTTTCTCCTCACAAGCTGGATAACATTTTTGTATCCGGGCCCCATGTTCCCTATCGACTATTTTTATTGACTTTGTCATTTGATTTTGTAAATTTTCTCTGGCGTGGTCGGCCATTGACATACATTCCTATTTTCTTTCTTGAGCCTTCTGCTTTCTAGCTCTCTGCTCTATCTCTTTCCTCCAAAATCAAACAAATTCAAACATAGACGGCCGCATTTTTTTTCCCATTAATTGTTCCTCTAAGTTGGCGAGAACTTGGGAATTAAAGGAGCCATTAAGTAGCCACTGTAATTCTGCATTACTTTGTTTTGTATATTTCACCCAGAATGAGGTAAACATTATGGCAGAAGGGACAAGCCGCCTTCAGCTGGGAGTCCTGAGTACACATACAACAACATAATTTCTTGAACTTACTACTGACTGCCATGCTTAAAAATGGATAACAGACACCAGCGGGTTTTAAAAACTCACCTCGCTTGCTTGGCTTTTGGAAAAGTCAATAACAGCAGAATTCATGCAGAACAGACACTAGCGTGTTTTTAAAAATTCTCCTCGCTTGCTTGGCTTTGGCAAAAGTCAATAACAGCTTGGCTTTTGCGAAAGTCAATAACAGAATCATACAGACTTGGTGGGTGATCAATTCACCCTTACCTTACAGGGGTAGTTCTCTTCTGCAGACTCTGGGCTGTGTCCTGCTCCAGAAATTATTTGCTAGGGGACTCCAGTGAGAACGAGGTCAAGTGGCCCAGACTGGGTGGGGAGGAACAGCGGGCGAGTCGTTCGGCTTACCGGATTGCAAGAATCCCTTGTGTAGGGTACCTCCATCGGAGTCTCTCCGTGCACCCCCTTACATCCACCGGGCCTGACCTTCGTGCTCGTGGAGTCCCTATTCCGGTGCCATTTGAAGAACCGGAATAACCCACTTACTGGGTCTCGGCGGCGGGGGAACCGCCCAAATCTTCCATACCCTTCATACATAGTAAAAGGAGACACAGGAGCCTTCATCTGCAGGAGGAACCCCGATTTATTCAATAGCCGGGCTATGGAACAGAGTCCCAAGATAGTCAGAGGCAAGACAGAGGAGGCTGCTGCTTCACTCTACAGCTTACCATCCGTTTATACTTTTTCATCCGAGTTCATTGTTTAATCAGGGCAGTGTTTGTAGGTGATAACCAGATCCAGAAGATGTTTGTAGATGGTGACCTGGTCAAGGCTTGGTACACAAATCATTGTTCACTTGGCTTTGATCAAGGCTCAGTCTTTTAGGTCATTGTTCAATTGCCTTGATCAAAGCCTGGTCTTTCAAGTCATTGTTTAATCACCCTGATCAAGGGCCAGCAGTCAGACCATTGTCCAGATAACCTGATCACGGTGTCAAGGATGTTTACCAGGCTGGGAGCAGGAGATGGAAAATAAATCACCTACTCAGGGTGTGAGTGTCTCGTGGCTTTCAGTTGAACTGCAAAGAACGGGGGGGTTGGGTGTGTGACAGTTCCTGGGCAGAAATGCAGGCTGCAAGATGGTTTTTGTCATGTCAGTAAGAATTTCCTCAGGGATCAGCAGAAATGACCAGGTGGGTCGCGTGGAAGTGTTTGACACGAGATGGCAATGAAAAAAACAATTGAGTCCCAGTACAAATCATGCCGATCAGAAGAACACTTTTCCTCAGATGGAAGGATGTGTGTTTGGTTGCCAGTCTCACATAACCATAGAGTGAATTGGGCATGGAAGAAGCATGCTTGGATGAAAAATGAATTTAGTCGCTTCACTGCTTTAATCGATAAAGCACACAAATTAGGTTGTGGCTTAAAGGATAACGTAAACAAATTGGCTATGGCACAGTGACAGAAGATGCCATGAAATCAAGTTCACATGCAAGTTCAACCATATAAGGAAACAACACCAAAGGCTGAAAGACAAGAACGACACAGATTATACCTGAGATCACATTTTCAGGATGACCCAGCATCCTAAACATTACTTGAGCATGCTCAAGTCAGCTCGAGAAAGGAGTCTAATTGCACCAGCAAAAGGTGATGCCCTGATTCAGGATTTAATCAGGCTCAAATATTGAGTGGTCACTCTGGCTCATGTCTGGTATGCCGTGCAAAAATTAAGGATTTAAGACATCTTTTGATGCATTGCCCAGCGCACAGTGGCCTAAAAAAGAGAGACCTAGTGGCAACGTTGTGGACGGGTGGAATCTGTGACACAAAGAAGTCGTGGTATGCCCAATCTCAGAACATCACCTTTGGGTCTCGAACGCCACAGCAGTTTTTCTGTTGGAAGCAGGAAGGGGAAGGAGATATTTACTTAGGCGGTAGTCTGATTGTGTCTTTGCCAAGAAAAGAATTGACACACCCCCCTCACCATAAGTCACTGGACATCTTTTTCACAAAAAATCACTACATATTTCTCATGCTGCTAGAGGTAAATATTCTGTCCACAGTCTTATACACTATGTTGAGTATACACCACTACTCATTTTTGCATAGATGCAAAAAAAACAGGTTTTTCTTATTGTTTATTGCTTCTCCTATGATGTAATTCTAATGTTTTTTAGCCAAGTGTAGGCAAGTATCTTTTAAAATGCATCTCCGTAGGCCTGTGTGGCTGAAAAGGATAATAAAAATTCCTGTGTTCATTCATTCAGATAATACATTAATTTGTGCAAGTAAGAGAATGCACATTGATATTGAAGAACACAATGTTAAACCTGAGTCATCATGTGCTCCACAGATCAGTGGTTGAGAAAGAGATGTAAAAGGAGGAAGAACCAGAAACCTAAATCGAAAGAGCTTACTAAATCAAGAGAAAATGATAACGCATGTATGATAAGTAATTACCTCTTTGGTTCCATTCATAGGTCAGGTCTGCATCAGTAAATTCCTTATGGATCCTACCCAAATACAAAAAAGGAAAGCATTGAAGCAGTTCATAGAAATCCTGCGTAAATTACTTACTGGTAATAGCATTACTCTGAGTCTAATTCCCCTTGCTTGAAGGCATAACTACTGAGGCTTTACTGCCTCTCCTAGACACCAATCCAACACCATCCCGAGGAGTAAACCGCCACCCACCACTTCTTCTGGCACTAAACAAGCTCCAACCAACCTCGTTTGTCACTTGTACATAGGGAGGGCGGGAGAGACTATGACTTCAAGCAAGGGAACTGGACTCAGAGCAATGCAATAACCGGTAACAGGTATTACCTCATCGTCCTTCACTCGCTTGATGTCATCACTACTGGAAAGTAGTAAGCAAACAACAAGGACAACTGACAATGCCTGCGGCATACTGATAAAGCGTTATTACAAACACATAAAACACCACACTCTTCTGTTGTATTTCTATCTAGGACCCTAATTCGATATTCCTGATTTATGCCTTTATGTGAATATAATAAATAATATCTTTATAAAGGCATAAGAATCATATCCATATTTAGTCGTAGCCCATGCAATCCAAATTAAGCAAGGCTACTTCCCCAGACTCCTAGAGAGTACAATGAATTCTTTAAACAAAACAAACCTCCAGCAACCTGGGAAATCCCCATGCTTCTGTTTTGATTTGTCCTAGAACTCCTGCGTATACTGAAAGAACGGCCAGTTCTTAGTGACATCTTTATTGACGTCTAATGCCCAACCTTACGTCAAACCCGGCACCTTTCAGGTATAAATATACCAACGTTGCCTTAAGCAAACACACAGTGGTTTGGAGCAGAGCGGCTATCTACTTGCCCGAGAGCCCAGCTGATGCTAGAGCCCACGGACGCCGCCCCTCCGTTTTGACGCACTCAGAAAGACGGTGTCTTTTTATCCAGCCGAGAAAATCCAGCTATGGTGTTTTCAGCCACCCTTGCGGGTTGCTGGGATATCGAGTCCTGAGAAAGAGATACCAGACCTCCTGCTTTCTATTACCTAGGTACGGAGCTGACTAAACCCTTAAAGAGAATTCTTGACTCAGATTCTTGGCAAAAACCAACTTAACTTAAACTTCAACTTACTTACTCCTTCCCAAGTATTAGGCTTAGGTCAGGTACACAGGGGTAGGCGTATTTAGAAGCACCAGTTGAGTACGTTAGTCAATGTATATATGTATGTATATATTTTATCCATTTTAAAGTATCATATGGCTAAGAAACCATATCAATGCTTTTACAGTATTATTTCATAATTTCATAATACTCCTTTTACTGTACGCACTTTACTTTATAATAAGTATTGCAATTGTGGCAATTCATTTCTCTTGCATGAGAAAGAAGACTGCTCAATAAATAACACCTTTTATTGAAAACGCCCATCTCTCTATTTCTCTGCACTCTGGTGAAACTAAGTATGCACAATTGACTGAGTGAAATAGCTGTCTATTGTTTTCACACGACTCTAGAGATACACTCTTATTCTGAGGGAGAAAAGTTGTCATGTTTATGGTTGTCAGAAGCTAATCCCTTCTTGTCTATCCAGGGAAGTTAAACTCCTCCTTGTTTATTCGAGAAAGTTTCTAGTGACCTCTGAGCTAGCTGGCAAAACTAATTAAGTCTAATATAGTCAGTAGAGACCTAGTCGACCTCAGTCCTACGTCTACACTGCTGTTTATATTATTCCAATGCGCAGAGCCTATTGGGAATATAGGAACTACACTACATGGCGCCCAACGTTTGGTAAGGCGATAATCTAACGCAAGACACTAGAGTAACTCAGTCGTGCTTTTTCACACAGACCCTTTTTCCATAAAAACTCCAATAGATGTCTGGAGTGGGTAAAAGGTTGAAATCCGCCGGAACTTAGAAGGAAGAGATTCCTATGTATAGTTTTTGGTTTAGTCAACGTTGAAGGATACAGTGTTCCAAAATATTGTGTACCTAATCTTTGTTTCCCTTGAAACTTGATCTGCAACAAAAAAACTTTCTGTCGGTAAAATGCCTGACAGAGACGAAGAAAGAGATGCTACAGCATCTCAACTGTTGTTGGATGACACAACTATCCAACAGAATGACCCGAATGCTATAATCATTCCGGCAAACATAAGAAGAACTATAACTATTAAACTTATAGAAAATGGACTATCATCACGAGGTGGTACAGTCATATTCGTGGTAGAGGCCCATGAATATCGGCAGACAGAGGTATTCTATTCATGGATACACTTTCCAGCAGCAAACGCTGTAACAAAAGAATTCCACTATAACAAATAACCTCTGGATGAATACACTCCTTTCGAGGAGGTTAAAATCCCATTAAATTACCAAGAGCACCTGCTCTGGTTTAAAGGCGCCCTAAAACATAAAAATCACATCACCAGGCTCGGTCCACTAGGTATAGCAGGAGCCACGTGGCCGGTTCTAGCCAGCTACACACCACATCGAGACATTGATAAAATGTCAGACCGGAAACTTTTAGCCCAGCTAAAAAAACTAATTAAAATACATAGACAATTGGTCCAATATGTAATGCGGACTTCAACAGTCCAACCAGCATTTAACATTCCACAGCTGACCCCTCATCAGGGGAACACAAACAAAATTACACCACAGAACATACAATCATGTCTTGGTAAAATACCCTCAAAACGGGAACAAATTCCATTCTGGTTAGCACAAAAAATCACTCAAATAGAGGCAGTATTTCCTGAAACTACACCTACTGAGAAACACAGAATTCTGACTATCTGTCTTCCAATGGGGATCGCACCACATGTGGAGGACTGTGACACCTGAGGAACAGTCTTTGCTTTCATTTACACAAAAACACATGGTGTTCCGTCCATGGCGGTTATACCAGATGTGCTAAGACAGATTCAAAATGAATACGGTCCAGAACCTGCTTTAACTCTGGGTATGAAATTACTGAAAGACTTCAAGCAGGTCTCGGCTATATTATTAGCCAACATAAAAGGAGAAGCAGCATCTGTGGCGATCCGCCAGAAACTGAAAGAAACAGATATAGCAGAACAACCTTTTGAACTTGCCAGAATCATAGAAAAATCCTATGAAGAACTAGGTAGAGATAGTTTGGGTGGGAAACCAGTAAAACCCCAACTAACTGAAAATCCTGACTTTTTTTTATTAAAAATAATCTAAATACTCCAAAAAAGAGTTGGGATGGTAATAAACAATCCACTCCCAAAGAAAAACCATTCCAGTCCAGAGGAAGGTCTCCTCAACAGAGAGAAAAATCTCCGGACCAAGGACACAAGTCTCCCCAGAGGGAGCCCTCTGAGAAAAGATACAACCTTAGAAATAGGGATAATCTGAGAAAACCTGACAGATATCAAGATAATGATACACGTCCCTCTCGATCTTTTCAGACTTCCTCACAGAAATCGGAAAGAAGAGGACGGTCAGAACACAAGGAAGAGCACGTCAAGTCCAAAGACAAGGAACCTGCTCATCAAAGTAAAAAATTACAATTTCCAAGAAAGAAGGTAGCCAGCATTAAAATATTTAAACATGCCGAGGATACTGAGGACACAACTGAAAAACGGAGAGTGGGCTCAGACAATGCTAGACAGCGCAGCAGAAGTGACCATAGCTCGCAAGATCCTGATGAATCTTCTGGAGACAGTGGACACGAATGAATACATTCAAGTGGAAACTGCAGATACCAAAGTGAGCAAACCTCATAAAATATACGAAATAACACTGCGTATAGAGGGGGACAAGACTAGGAAAGTAAGGTGTCTCTTTTGGGATAACCTTTCGAAAGGCTATGACATCCTGTTAGCTGAGAAAGACTGGCCACCAGAGTTTGTCAGGGAGTGCCCTCATGGCGAAGAAATGATTATGCCTGCCTTCTCAAATCTTATTCTAATTCATAAAAAATATACATTAGCAAGAAAATGGGCAGTGGCCCAAGCTCCTGCATTATATAAAAATCATGTAGGATGGGATGAGGACTCTCCTCCTCACACAATCCAGTTAAAATGTCAACCCACTGCACAAAGGCAGTACCCAGGTAAACAAGAAGCTAAAAAGCAAGTCAGGGAGATCTTAGATCAACTTGAATACCAGGGGGTGATTGAAACATGCACCTCACAAATGAACAATCCTTTGTTTCCTGTCTCCAAGCCTGATGATTCATATCGTCTAGTTTTGGACTACAGACACTTAAACTCCTGTTGCAAAACATTTGCAGTACAAAACTCACACAGTGCAGCACTAATGAATAACATTGTGCGCAAAAAATATAAAACGACATTAGACATCTCTAATGGATTCTTTTGTCAAAACATTGCACCTGAAAGCAGGTATTTGACCGCTTTCTCAATAATGGGGTCGCAAAAAACTTCTGTCGACTCCCACAGGGATTCAAGAATAGCCCAGGATTATTCTCAGCAAGAGTAACAGAGTTACTGCAAATATATGATGATGAAGCATTATCTTACGTTGATGACATCTATCTCACAGATGATGACCTGGATACTCACTTGAAAAGAGTGAACACCATAATACTTGGGTTGAGGGTTACAAATTCAACTTTAAAAAGTCACGAATTGCCCATCTAACTGTCCTATTTTTAGGATATGAATCATCAAGTGAAGGCAAAAGCCTGGCAGACAACTTCTTAGAGAAGTGTGCTGTACTCCAAGCACCTAAAACACTGAAGAATTTACAATCAATACTAGGTTTCCTGATTTTCGGAAGAACATTCTTTCTAAATTATGCAGTGAGGGTTAAACCTCTCTATGAATTAATAAAACCTGATTTCAAACCAATCAATTGGACTCAGAAACACACAGAAATTTTAAGATCTTTGCAAACAGACATGTTAGCTAAAACTAAATTACAAACTCGCGAAAACATACGCAACCTTGTAATCCGCGGCATCCCAGGAAGATGTGGATACACGTACCTGACCTCTGATGAGGGAGAGACGGTACCAATAGCTTACAAATCACACTTGTACACACAAGCTGAAATGAAATTCAGTTCTACAGAAAAGATTCTAATAGCGGTTCAAACTGCTTTAGCAAAAGAAAGAGCCCAAGGCAGAAGAATAACTGTTTTAACAGCAGAATCAGCCCTTGAGGCACTAACAAGTCCACACAATTTGACTGCAGTGGCATTAGATCCAAAATGGATACAATGGGAAAGTTCTCTTGCTACAGAAGACGTGAAATACTATTTTGACCCGAAAATTAAAAAACTAGAAAATCTAGAATATGAAGAAGAATATCCTCTGCCAATCGAAATTCTGCCTCTCGAACAGTACACATGTGTAATCTACATGGACAGATTTGCACAACACTACGATGTAGAGGAAAAATCCTACAACGCAGCGTGCGCGATTGTTAAAGTTCGCTGGCGCTTTGGTAAATTCAGACCATTAATTACCAAAACTGAATCACTCAGAAAATCTTCAGCTCAGCGAGCTGAAATCAAATCTTTAAAGATGGCGCTTGAAAATGCCGATCGTGAACTCCCGACACTAATAGTGTACGATTCGCATTTCTGCGTCAGGTCTTACAATAATGACTTGCAGAACTGAGTTCAAAACGATTACAAAGATGACACAGGTGCCACAATGAAGCATAAAAAGCTTTGGGAACAAGTAGTTCTTTTGCAGAAAGAACTACAAAAGACACACGTGATACATACACTGAGTCATCAACGTGGTGGCGTTCACGTTGTAGGGAATTCATTGGCTCACAGAGCCACAGCGGAAGCAGCTCAACCGGCTTCCGTAGCCACAAAAAAGCGTTCAGAAAAATACATAGACGGGGAAACAATGCTGGCGGTAAAAGCGTCTTTAAAAGGCGACTGTGTAGCATTACCTGTGAACTATCCACTCAATTATACATACATAATTGATGCAAACTCCGTTCCTTTTGCTCAAATCCCTGGAGTGGGGGATAGAGTAATTCCAAACACGAACAGGAGAGTCTTTTTAATAGCAGACGCACACATGGGATTGGGTCTAAGGCACCAAGAGATCAAGGAATCTCTGAAAGAATTACAATCAGAATACTGGTGGCCGGGGATGAGCCTGCAAATTTACAAATTTGCAATGGGCTGTCAAAACTGCAACAGAGATCGCAGTCGCGAACCAATCAATCAATCAATCAATCAATCAAGAGATTTATATAGCACGCTACTCACCCCAGAGGGTCTCAAGGCGCTTAGGGAGGGGGTCTGCTATTGCTGGAACAGCCAGGTCTTGAGTTGCTTCCTGAAGGCGAGGTGGTCTTGTGTCTGACAGAGGTGGATGGGGAGGGAGTTCCACGTCTTGGCTGCCAGGTAGGAGAAGGATCTTCCTCCCATGGTCGTCCTGCGGATGCGTGGAACGGCTGCGAGGCCGTGGCTGGTCGATCGAAGCTGGCGGGTGGGAGTGTAGAAGGTCAGGCGGTTGTTGAGGTACCTGGGGCCCAGGTCGTGGAGGGCCTTGTGTGCGTGGGTGAGGAGTCGGAATGTGATTCTCTTGACGGGAAGCCAGTGCAGGTCTCTCAGGTGTCCGGAGATGTGGCTGTGGCGGGGGATGTCCAGGATGAGTCGTGCGGAGGCGTTCTGGATGCGTTGGAGTCTCTTCTGTAGTTTGGCTGTGGTACCGGTGTAGAGGGTGTTTTCGTAGTCCAGTCGGCTGGTGACGAGTGCCTGGGTGACCCTCTTCCTGGTTTCGGTGGGGATCCATCGGAAGATCTTCCGGAGCATGCGTAGGATGTTGAAGCACGAGGATGAGACGGCGTTTACTTGTCTGGTCATCGAGAGGGAGGATTCCAGGATGAAGCCCAGATTGCGTGCGTGGTCCGTTGGTTTGGGTGCGCTGCCCAGGGCCGGGAGCCGCCAGGAGTCGTCCCAGGCGGAGGAAGATGTTCCCAGGATGAGGACTTCCGTCTTGTCAGAGTTGAGTTTCAAGCGGCTGTTCTTCATCCACTCGGCTACTTCTTTCATCCCTTGGTGTAGGTTGGTTCTGGCGGTGGCTGGGTCATTGGTGAGGGAGAGGATCAGCTGCGTGTCGTCGGCGTAGGAGATGATGTTGAGGTTGTGTTGGCTTGCGATGGCCGTGAGGGGGCTCATGTAGATGTTGAAGAGGGTGGGGCTGAGTGATGATCCTTGTGGTACGCCGCAGATGACTTCGTGGCCTCGGATCTGAACGGGGGGAGGTGGACTCTCTGGGTTCTTCCGGCGAGGAAGGAGATGATCCACTCCAGGGCCCTCTCTTGGATTCCAATGTTGCTGAGGCGCTGCACTAGGGTGCGGTGGCAGACAGTATCGAACGCAGCGGAGAGGTCCAGGAGGATGAGGGCAGCTGTTTCCCCGTTGTCGAGCAGGGTACGGATGTCGTCAGTGGCTGCGATGAGGGCGGTCTTGGTGCTGTGGTTGGCTCGGAAGCCGGACTACGAGGGGTCTAGGGATCCGTTCGTCTCGAGGAAGGCGGCAAGCTGTTGGTTGACGGTCTTCTCGATGACTTTGGCAGGAAACGGGAGGAGCGAGATGGGGCGGAAGTTCTTGAGGTCGGTGGGGTCTGCTGATGGTTTTTTCAGGAGGGCGCTGAGTTCGGCGTGCTTCCAGCTCTCCGGGAAGGTGGCGGTGTTGAAGGAGCAGTTGATGATGTCCCGGAGTTGGGGTGCGATGACGGAGTCGGCCTTGTTGAAGACGTGGTGGGGGCACGGGTCGGTTGGTGATCCGGAGTGGATGGTGTTCATCGTGTGGATGGTGTCTTCGGTGCTGACCGGGGTCCAGGCGCGGAGGGTGGTGGTGGGGGGCGTCGGTTCGGTGGTTGGGTGCGTGGTCTGTGCGCCGAAGCTATTGTGTATGTCGGCGATCTTGTTGTGGAAGAACGAGGCGAGTGAGTCGCAGAGTTCTTGCGAGGGGGTGATGTCGTTGGTCCCGGCGCTGGGGTTCGAGAGCTCTTTGACGATGTTGAAGAGTTCTTTGCTGTTGTGTGCGTTGTTGTCTAGTCGTTCCTTGAATGCTGTTTTCTTGGTCGCGTGAATTAGCTGGTGGTGTTTGCGGGTGGCGTGCTTGAAGGCTGTCATGTTGTCTGTAGTCGGGTCTTTGCGCCAGGCTTTCTCGAGGGTGCGGCATTTCTTCTTGGAGTTCCTGAGATCGTCGTTGAACCAGGAGGCCTTCTTGCTGCCGGATCTGCTGGGGTGGTTTTTCAGGGGTGCGAGGTCGTCCGCGCAGTTGGTGATCCACTGTGTGAGGTTGTTGGCTGCCTGGTTGGGGTCCGTTGAGCTGGCGGGAGGATTCAGGTTCAGGGATGTGGAGAGCTGGTCGGAGGTGATCTTGTTCCAGCTCCTGCGGGGAACCTGTCGCGGGTGGTGGTGAGTCGTGGTTCTTCTGAGGCTGAAGTGGACGCAGCTGTGGTCTGTCCAGTGGAGTCCGGTGGTGTGGCTGAAGGAGACGTCCTTGCTGGAGGAGAAGACGGGGTCAAGCGTGTGTCCGGCGTAGTGGGTGGGGGTGTTCACCAGTTGTTTGAGTCCGAGGTTGGCGAGGTTGTCCAGCAGGGTGGTGGTGTTGCTGTCCTTGTTGTTCTCCAGGTGGAAGTTGAGGTCCCCTAGGAGGATGTAGGCAGCGGAAGAGAGGGAGTGTGGGCTGATGAGGTCTGCGATGTCTTCGCTGAATTTTGTGCGGGGTCCCGGGGGTCTGTAGATGAGGGTGCCTCTGAGTGTGGTCTTGGGGTCGGTGTGTATCTGGAAGTGAAGATGTTCGGCGGCTGCGAGGATGTCGTCGGAGTTGGTCGTGATGCGGATGGTGTTCTTGTAGACGATGGCGATGCCTCCTCCTGTCTGGTTGACGCGGTCCCTTCGGGTGATCTTGTATCCGTCCGGGATGGCGATGGCGATGTCGGGCTCTGAGGAGGCCTTCATCCAGGTTTCCGTGAGGAAGGCGACGTCTGGAGATGTGGTGTCGATCAGGTTCCAGAGTTCGACGGCGTGCCTGTGGATGGAGCGGGTGTTGAGCAGGATGCACTTGAGGTGGTTGCTGCTGGTGCTCGGCTTTGCGGGTGCGGTGCAGGTCCGGGTGCAGGAGAAGTTGCAGGATCGGCAACAGAAGGGTCCGTGGGTGCGTCGCGGGGTGGCTCGGTAGCATCCGGGGGTCCGGCCGGTGTTGAGTGCGTTGAGGGTGGCAGCGGCGTAGGTCCGGCGGGTGGGCTGGCGTATGCGGGGGCCAGGGGTTCTGGTGCTGGGCGCGGTCCAGGTGCGGACGGGCGCAGATGGGCTTACCTTTGGCGGGCCTTCGGCGCGCCAACTCCGCCTCAACGCTGCGCGTGCGTGAGGGTGTCATAAGAAGGAAGCCGGGATGGAGGGTCCGCACTAGGTGGCGGGAGCGGGGTACCAATAGGCTGGCGGGGGGCGGGGCCGCAGGGAGGCAGCGGCGGGAAAGTCGAGTGCGGGCGGGCGGGCGGCTCAGCAGCGGCTGGGTCGCCTGCACGGGGCGAGGTTAGCAGCGGCAGGAACAGCAGGCAGGAGGAGCGTGGGGGCGACCAGGCCTAGGTAAGGCACAGTGGTTGCTCCCAAGGAGAGGAAGATGTCCCCTTAAGAAGGGAGCCAGGAGGGAGGGTCAGCACTAGGTGGCGGGAGCGGGGGACCAATAGGCTGGCTGGGGCGGTGCCGCAGGGAGGCAGCGGCGGGAAAGTCGAGTGCGGGCAGGCGGGCGGCTCAGCGGCGGCTGGGTCGCCCGCACGGGGCGAAGTTAGCAGCGGCAGGAACAGCAGGCAGGAGGAGCGTGGGGGCGACCAGGCCTAGGTAAGGCACAGTGGTCGCTCCCAAGGAGAGGAAGATGTCCCCTTAAGAAGGAAGCTGGGAGGGAGGGTCCGCACTAGGTGGTGGGAGCGGGGGACCAATAGGCTGGCGGGGGGTGGGGCCGCAGGGAGGCAGCGGCGGGAAAGTCGAGTGCGGGCGGGCGGGCGGGCGGCTCAGCGGCTGCTGGGTCGCCTGCACGGGGCGAGGTTAGCAGCGGCAGGAACAACAGGCAGGAGGAGCGTGGGGGCGACCAGGCCTACGTAAGGCACAGTGGTCGCTCGGAGTACCGACCGGAGTATTGCGAGGACCCTTCTTTTAGAAAGCATAAGGCTATCTATACGCAAAAATCCAGCCGGAGAAATGCGTCCCATTTATGTTTAAGACTAGATTCACTTAAAATGTAGACACCAGCGCTCGGCTGACGCCAGAACTGTTATAAAAGATTTGCGAGTCTTTATTGGCATATACGCAATTGGCATGCTACATTCTGACCAGGGTCCTGCGTTTAGCTCTAGGGCTTACAAGAAAGCCATGGCCAGCGTGGGCATTGCATTGGGGTACTCTTGTCCCTTCCATCCTGAGGGAAATGCGGTAGTGGAAAGAAAAAAACGGGACATAAAGCAATCTATAACGGCGAGGGTATTAGGTTCGGGTGATGGGTGGGTCCAACATTTAACAAGTATCCAACGTAGTCTTAATAATCTGCCAAGAAATTCTCTAAAAGGTCTCAGTCCGTACGAACTATTGTTCGGTACTAGAATGCACATTCAGGACCTTGATAGTCAGACTTCAGTGGTAGAAGAAAAATGCTTTGATATAAAAGACCATTTGGCTGTTTTGCAGGACTTAAATGAAACAAGACGAAACCTGAGCAACATAAAGTTAAAGCAACAGCCAACAGCCACTGAAGAAAAACCACCTGTCCCAGCAAGACCTGTCTGGATTCCAAAGATTGGGGATCTGGTCAGAGAGAAGATCGCGGTAAAGAAGGAATTTGGGCCTTCTTACAGAAAAGCAGTACCTGTCTTAGCTGTCAGCGGAACAAGATCAGTTGTACTATCGCCCCTTGCTGGTAAAAAGGAGAACCGAGTTGTATCCATCGACCTGGTAAAACCACAATCATGTGGCCAATAATAAGTAGTAGGCACAGTGGACTTCCAAGAAATAGCAGAGTACCAAAATTTGCTACAATACAAGAGGTTCAAACTGAGAGACTAATCACATTCGATAAACCTGCAGTGAATATAAAAGGACTATGCAACAAAGCCATGGAACTTATGCCTCTTGAAGCCCAAATTGCAACAGTTCGTCAAGAAACACCAGTCTACAACGATGTAGCCTCAGACTATGCTAATGAAACAAAGAAAAATCCAAAAGCAAATGAAAATCCGGAAGCAATTCCCATAATTGACAGAACTGCATCTGGCTACTTCATCAATTTCAATGACTTTTCTGATGATCCAAGTGAACATGAAGAAACGCCAGCAACAAAAAATACTTTGAAAGACAAAGTAACTGAACTCTTTCATCAACTCAAAGAAACCATCTGATTTCTCCATGGATTGAATTTTGGATTGTGTTAGGTGTACTTTTCCTCCTGCTTTGGCTCATCATGGTTCTTTGTTTGGGAAAATTCATTGAAGGAAAATACAGTACAATGGACACAGCAAGTCAGAACATCAACTTGGTCCTAAAGCCTCACAAGTCATCTCACATCGAGAAAAGAGAACTATTATCAGTGAACGTCACAGCCAATCAAATACCCGGTGGGGTAGCATGGGAAAGAACTGAATTTGACATTTTTGGCCCGATTGAGCTCTTGAAATATCCACATCAGTTCAAGGTTTCATTAAGTGACTTTGTAACACCAAGGACTTTTTCTGATGATTGGGACTTTGAAAATATTAATAATATGATGTCAGATTTAGTAATGTCAGCCAAATTCACAGAACATGATTATTTACAGGGTTCATCCAATTATGAAGAAATGTACTGCTATAATCATTTTGGTCATCACTATTTGCATAAATCTGCTCAACCTAGAAATGTTTTTAATTATAACCAATGGGAACATTGTGCAACGCCACCTAAAAGCAGCTCGAAAACATTTTATGAGAAATTCCCATACTTCTCAGGGTTTAACACAAGTGATGCAGAAACGTTTTATTTTAAAATGTTAAATAAGACAGGAATGAAAACAATGCTGACAAATACTAAATTGATCTATTCTGAAACATTTTATGAAAAAATGATTACATTTGGTTTTGAATTCTGGAAAAACAACATTGAAACAAAAAACATCTGGAGTACAAAAGAATGGCAGGTCCAAGGTTTAGAAGCATTGTTTAGAGCCTGCATGATCCCAGAACAATTAATATTCTTGAATGACACCATTCAACAGACTACCTGCCTTGGCCTAGCCAAAATTAAGGACTTAAACAAACCGTCTATTCCAAAGCCCATACCTGATAGTAATAGCACTACTGATATGGAGATAGACGTATCCCATATTTTATACCAAAATAGAACACATCCTGATTGGAAAAAATGGTTGATCTGGCCCACAGACACAAATAACTGTCAGGATAGATTCCTGAACAAAATACAGGGGTTAAAACTGAACAGGCCAGACCCAAGATACTCCCAGAGACAACATCCAGGGATAGTTACAACATACAGTGTAGGGAAACTATGCCTCGAATGGCTACAGAAATCCACACTGGCTAAAATTAAGCAACACTTGACTTTACTTAAAGACGGTGCTGACTTGCGTGATTTCATATTGGGACCACGCAAACAGCGTCAAAAATGTTTCATAGCGGCTGGTATATACGCTGCGTACAACGAAGCTTGGAAAGTAATGCAAATTGAAAGAGCAGAAAAAATACGAGAAATTGATCGTATTAATTTGGAAAAATCACTTTCTGTTGTGGACAATGGGTTAAGGACTCTGTCCTCCAGAATATATTCACTGGACAGTATTCTATCATCTGCTATTGATATAATAGAGGAAGACTTACTAATGTTACAACATGGTCAGTCCCAATTATGTTCTATTGTACAGCTTGGCTGGACGTTGCAAAATCTGCATTCAGGCTACGTGCCATGGCGTTTAATCAACACAACGTCATTATTCTCTATCTTTAACCTTACTGATAAACAAATCAGTTTGGCACAAAAAGGAGCAGACTATACGATTCTGAGCATTGAAAAACTTGAGAGATTACCATTGACAATGTCAGAAAGACCTGTCATTGAATGTATAATACACGGAATAATTACAATTCCGATAACAACTTTCCAGTTTAAATATTGCCAAGAATATATACCAGCGGGCCAGTATGAAAGGTTGGGTAAAGGTTACAACAAGTCAACATGGAAATTACCTTATACACACACATGTTACAGTGAAAAGAAAAAGAATGTATTTCTTAGTGGTAAAAATTGTAAACGATCACTAAGCGGTACACTTCTGTGTCAAGGTATTAACTTGCATGGGGCCTGCGAAGGGTCTTTGAATAACCTTTCATGTCACCTGCACGGCACTCCTGCAACACAGATAGAGCCATTCTTTAGAGAGCTTTCTAACGGGAGCTATATTCTAATAAATGACCACAGCTGTTGTGGCATGGTGCCAGGAAAAGCCTATCTCTTAAGTGTTAGTTCCAAGGTCACTTGCTGTATGCAAGTATTGTATCCAAACAGCAATCCAGACATGGAGGCGGCAATATGGCCTTGTTTGAATAGCTCTTCTATTCGAATTGATACTTTAAGCAGAATGAAGTCTATTCTTTTACAGACAACTGTGCCTTTAACCTCGTCCAAAGAAACGTATGATCTGCAAGTCGCAAGGACAACGGCAGAGATACATTCCTTATTATCAACAAATTGCCCTTTTCATTTCGTAGAAATGTTATGCCAAATCCTAAACATGTCAGATACCAGTGGCATCGCACATGTATTTAAGATGATTTTTTCGGGACTGTTAATACCCTTTGAAACAGTTCTGGGCATCTTTCCCAATTTTGTCCATTCTGTCTTTGGCGGCCTACCTCTACTTTTGGGACTCGTAGCAGCAATATTATTTTTTATTCTTCTGCTCCGATATGGCAAGCCAAGCCGCAGACAAGACTCCAGCAACGGTGGAAGAAACGATCCTAGCTATACGCTATCGGGACCGCATAACTAAAGTCCTCGGAATAGCCTGGCTAAGAGATCTGAATATGACATGGTTTCTTTCATTCAGACCTATCTGGCAAGATTGCATCTTATCTGTGCTTCGATGTATGCTATGCGGAGAAGAATGCATGTTGGACGTCTGTCTTACACTACCATCAGCAGTACCAATGTATACAGATACCTTGCTAGGTCCTGTAACGGCTCATGCATCGCGTTGTTCCCAGCGGCTACCCATTCTGATGACGGCATTCGTTGAGCCTTCACCACTACGAGTATGTGGCAGTGGAGTACGAGATGAGAGCAGCATCACACAGGTACAACCTTCTGTGAGCATTGCTGATCCTGACATCGCTGATAGCAATCATTCTCACACATGCACTGTTTCGGCATTTTCAAACTTGGTCAAACTTTCACCTGATGTCGTAGACCAATTTTTTGCGAGTCTGTCTGAAATGATGTTCTCCCCTGAACAGAAAGAATAACTTTTAAAGCAACGAGCACACATCGTTCCCTGAACTCTGAATTCGGCCTTCAGCTTTGATAAACAAAAGCTACTGAAAACACTTGGAAATATTTTTTTCCCCCGAAAACAAAATTAATTTTTTTCCACTTCCAAAATATTTACCTTTTTCTGGCACATGTACTCTGCTTAAAGTAGAACTATTCTTAGAGAACAGAGCTTCTATTTTAGGAACTCTAGAGATAATATTTTACCTCAGCCTGTAGCACATGTACAGCATTTCTATTATTATGTGATGGAATGGTCTCGACCTTCTCTTCTATATCAAGAGCCAATTCATGTGTAATTTTCGCAATTCATTCAGCTGATATATATATATATATGCATTTTTAACTGAATGATACTACTGCTTGAAAAGCGTACAGTACCAATACTGTTTTTCGTGTATTTACCATATACCATTTCGAATCCGAATGATGTATTTTGGGGTGGGTTGGAAAACACATGCACCATTATATGTTTACTATTGCTTAGTTTTAGTAATGAGGGACATTAGATCATGGAGTGGGTGTTGTATTTCTATCTAGGACCCTAATTCGATATTCCTGATTCATGCCCATATGTGATTATAATAAATAATATCCTTATAAAGGCATAAGAATCATATCCATATTTAGTCGTAGCCCATGCAATCCAAATTAAGCAAGGCTACTTCCCCAGACTCCTAGAGAGTACAACGAGTTCTTTAATCAAAACAAACCTCCAGCAACCTGGGAAATCCCCATGCTTCGATTTTGATTTGTCCTAGAACTCCTGCGAACACTGAAAGAACGGCCAGTTCTTAGTAACATCTTTATTGACGTCTTATGTTCAACCTTACGTCAAACCCGGCACCTTTCAGGTATAAATATACCAACGTTGCCTTAAGCAAACACACAGTGGTTTGGAGCAGAGCGGCTATCTACTTGCCCGAGAGCCCAGCTGATGCGAGAGCCCACGGACGCCGCCCCTCCCTTTTGACGCACTGAGAAAGACGCTGTCTTTTTCTCCAGCCGAGTAAATCCAGCTCCGGTGTTTACAGCCGCCCTTGCGTGTTGCTGGGATATCGAGTCCTGAGAAAGAGATACCAGACCTCCTGCTTTCTATTACCCAGGTACGGAGCTGACTAAACCCTTAAAGAGAATTCTTGACTCAGATTCTTGGCAAAAACCAACTTAACTTAAACTGCAACTTACTTACTCCTTCCCAAGTATTAGGCTTAGGTCAGGTACACCGGGGAAGGCGTATTTAGAAGCACCAGTTGAGTACGTTAGTCAATGTATATATGTATGTATATATTTTATCCATTTTAAAGTATCATATGGCTAAGAAACCATATCAATGCTTTTACAGTATTATTTCATAATACTCCTTTTACTGTATGCACTTTACTTTATGATAAGTATTGCAATTGTGGCAATTCATTTCTCTTGCATGAGAAAGAAGACTGCTCAATAAATAACACCTTTTATTGAAAACGCCCGTCTCTCTATTTCTCTGCACTCTGGTGAAACTAAGTATGCACAATTGACTGAGTGAAATAGTTGTCTATTGTTTTCACACGACTCTAGAGATACACTCTTATTCTGAGGGAGCAAAGTTGTCATGTTTATGGTTGTCAGAAGCTAATCCCTTCTTGTCTATCCAGGGAAGTAAAACTCCTCCTTGTTTATTCGAGAAAGTTTCTAGTGACCTCTGAGCTAGCTGGCAAAACTAATTAAGTCTAATATAGTCAGTAGAGACCTAGTCGACCTCAGTCCTACGTCTAAACTGCTGTTTATATTATTCCAATGTGCAGAGCCTATTGGGAATATAGGAACTACACTACACTTCTATTTCTTCATAGAAGACAGAAACTTGTACTCAAAGTCATCATGACTGCATTGAACCTCTTCAAGTCTATAATACTTAGTAAAGGTAGAGGGATCAGACCATGAAGCTGAATGGCACATCTCAGCAATAGAAGTTCCTTTGAGCTCTACTACTGAAGAAGACATACTGAGGGCTGATCTACCCTGAATAGGCAATGGCTGATCCTGATCCTGAATTTAATTGGCCTTTGGAATTAAAGACCTGATTCACATTCTCAAAGAGTCTGTAGCTGGCTTTTATCCTTTCTTTCCGTGACCAAAAGTTACAAACAAAGATTCCACTTTCCGAAAAGGTTGAACCCTCTGTAAATAGATGATGAGAGTCCTTCTGACATCAAACACGTGTTTGTGAAAAGGGGAGGTGATCTTAGGGGTGAAATATGGGACTGTGACTAACACCACCCTGTTAGGAAAAATCGTGCAGTAAGGAAACTTACAAGACAAAGGTCCTAACTTCCCTAATTTCCTGACTGACGTAATTGTTACCAAAAACATTGTTTTAGGGATAAGCAACAGCTATTCAACTTCTTCCAAAGGCTCAAAATGAGGCTTAGTTAATGCTTCCAAAACCAAACTCAAATCCCATGCTGGGACAAATCTGGATGGCATAGAACAGCTATTGGACAAGCTCTTTAAGAGCACAGATACTAGGCCCTTTTAATCTCATAAATTCTTCCCCACACTTCTAAATGCCTGAATGCTGCCCACTGTACTCTCAGAGTGACCACCGTCAGACCCAACCATGACCTGTCCTATAAAAATTCCATAACCATGAGCAAGCTGACAGAAGTTGGTTCTAGACCTTTCTTCCCATATCACCTTGAAAAAGAAACTCATTGCCTAATATAGGTCCTTCGGGTCAACCTTTTTCTGGAAGCCTATAAAGTAGTCACTAGAGAACTCCCTGACCTTTTATTCCCCTCCTCTCAACCTCCAAGCTGTCAATTGGAGTTCCTGTAACGACTCCATTCACAAGCTTGGAAAGTCCAGGGGAGAACCAGAGGAAGAGACCGTTCTGGGATACTTGCATGTTCAACAACAGAGGAAACCAATTGGCTCAAGGTCACAGAGGAGTAATTAGAATCACATTTGCAACCATCTTCTGTACTTACACAAGAAAAGGCTTGATGAGAGAGAATGCATATAACAGGCCCATCAGCCATAAACATAGTGCTTCTACTGCCCAAGCCTGAGCATCTTTCTCCCTTGTACAGAAATTTTGAACCTTGGCATTGACCCTCAAAGCAAAAAGTCCACCACCGGAAGACCCCAACGAGGAATTAGCAGAGAGAACACTTTCAGATTCAGAGAAAACTGTAGAGCAGATGGAATTTCACTGCTGTGAAAATCTGCTGTCACATTGGAGGAACCCTGAATGTGAATTGCCCTCAGAAACAGAAGCGCTCGCTGGACCCAAAAGAACATCATGTGAGATATCCTGTTCAGACTCCTGGAACATTCCTACCCTCATCTATTCACATAAGCCTTGGCCTTGCCATTGTCTGTTCTCACTGAGTCTGCCTTTCCTGCAAATGAGAACTGAAGACAAGAAGTGTCCTTCTTTCTGCTTTGAGCTCCCTCTAATTCAAAGATCTTATTGCTTCACTGTGGGACCGGAACCCTTGTACCCCCAACGCTTCTCCCTGTGCTTACCACCCTGACAAACTGGTCTCTGTGGCGGAAATCACAGAATCTAGTGGATCTAATTGCACCCGTTGTAACAGATTGTTGCTGGGAAAGAAAAGAAGGCAGAATATTTCAGCTTGGTGTCAGGTGTTGGTGCAAGCCTATACAAATATGAGGCCGAGTCACCTGTGTCACAACCAGAAAAATAGGCAAACCTCTGCAAATGTTTTTGAACTACCCTGTGGTGGCGTAGGTCAATGTTCCCATCGAATGTAATTGTAAATAGCAAGTGGAACACTTGCTTTATGCAGAAAATGGTGGCTGTAATTTTGAAAACATCACAATTAGATGTACCATTACATAATTCCTCTGAGAAAAACACAGTTGAATGCTCTAGATCTTCTAGCATTCATGCAATGTATTAATTGTCTCAATCATCAGAAATAGTACTTGTGATAATGACATAATTCAAAGAAATTTTTAATAAATATGGCATTTGTTCAAGTTCAGTGAGACCATTCACATCATACAATACCCTGTTCCAAACAATCCCCTCGGGAACTGGAACCACTAATGTTGCAGGGATTCTGCAGAGTCACAGACCTATGCTTGGGATCACAGAAACGTGGTAGGCAGGGACTGAGTCAGCCTACCACCTGAATACACATGATCACGGAACTGACTAGCTATAGTGTCACACTTGCCCCCTACTCACTCATAGAAGAAAAAGTAATTAGGCATCCCAGAACACAACACTCCCAACCCTCTCAGAAATTGCGGTTGCAGGACACACCCTTTTGCTCTCACACTCGTACTAGTCCACAGTAAGATCTGACAGAGACATGAGACAAGTTTAAAATGTTTATTTTAACTATCGTGTTCCATTATGCAGGGAATGTGCTACAATGAGTAAGAAAATGCCTAGCATAAATACGGTCAACTTAGTAAGTAGTCCATAAATCAGAAAAGGCGCTGTCATTGTATAAGACAGGGTAGCCACACCCCCTAGCCCTTCTACAGAAACAAAGTGATTATTTATCAGAAAATCTCTGGGTGTTGGCAGCAGACCCAGTACCTTAGCATGCACAGATGAAAGTTCTACATCTGTCACATGCTGTCACAATCTTTTCCCTGGAAAGATCCCTCTCTAAGTGTGTTGTTACCTATTCTGTACATAGCTATATGACAAAGTATGTGTTCCCAAACAACAGCTGCATTTGTGTGTTTTGTATAGATCCTAAGGCCTGACCAGAACAAAATTACAAGGGGCATTGTTGTTTTACCTTCTCTACAGTGTGCAGACTAAATCCCAGTAAAGAATAGAACATGAAAACAATGGCAGGTTCTGTGAAAGTGAAAACAAAAGGGGGAAATCCCTTGGTGTACACAACTAGAAATCAATCGTACGCTATATTGATCTCAGTTACGTTAGCCCATATATTAGCAATGGTCTCTTACGCTATACACTACACAGACAAAAAATTCTATAAATCTCGTTATTTATTATTATTTTCTGTTAAAAACACATATCATCAGTATTAGAAATCATAAAAACACCAGATCACAATTTCATTAAAAACATACACAATATCATCACCATCATATTTACATAAATATATTGCAGGAAAAAATAAAATTCAGACGACACACTTGTTTTCACACTATATCCTAAAACGTCAAACAGAGGTGGGAGAGACAGACATAGACATTTATATTTGTCATAAAGAATTTGCACATCAAGAGACCCAATATTCGGAAAGAACTAATCCTGGACCAGCTTAGTTTATATTGTCTGCAGGATAGACTTCATGCCTTGATTGTGCGAGTGTAGGCGTTTACAAAAAGGGGGTGGTGATGGACAGAGTATCTGAGTTAATCAGAACACTCCTACCCAGTCAACAGATCAGGGCTTGATCCATCACCGTTTTTAGCTCACTGCACCATCCAAGTTCAGAACCTGGCTATATGCAAATTAGTCTGTCCCTGGCCCAGTGCATCATGGGAACAGGGCAGACCGAACTACCAAGCCAATTCTTCACTGGAAAGGAAACAAGCTTCCGGGGACCGGTTTCTGGCATTACAGCCGTCTTCGGCCCGGCTTGCTTGAATCCTGATGGTGCAATGAGCAAGGGACTCATGTCTGAGCATACCCTTCCACACTCATGGTGGCCAAAATAATTACAAAAAGGGGGTGGTGATGGACTGTTTGCAAGTACTCTATTCCCCTGGTGTGTTAAGGGGTCTCCCTCAACCATTTTCGCAGGTTCTGTGAAAGTACAGTGTGGCACAAAGCAAAATACGTTTGCATAGTAACATGTGCAAAACAGAGAGGGAGTCTGCAACATGCTCATGCAAACATAGGGAAAATGACAATGGGCCTGCACAGGACATATGACACTGAAATGTCCACCAGGAAAAGGTCTCTACGTTCACAGTGTGACGATGCATGTGTTTTCAATACCAAGTTCACCAGTTGTACTGCAGAGCATTGTGGAAAATAATGTCCATTTAGAAGCAGGAAAAAGCATGTCACCAAACCAATCCAGAGGCCCAGGAAAATTAACCCAATTGTAATCCAAAAATGTAACCAGGAAGACAGAAAAATGTCCTTTTCAGCCAAAGATAGAAAACACGCACTTTCAGTCTCAACGGAAGAGGTGGAGATTGTGGTGTTGGATCCGATGCATCGGAAGAGAAGTCATCAAATTCAATGAAGTAGCCAGAAGCAGTCCAATCAATCTTTGGCAGCTCGTCACAAGTTGTATGTAGAACTGGGAGATGACTCGATCTGTGGTACATTGATGTAGACCTTGTTTTTGTCAGGTTTCCTAATTGAGAACTGTGTTTCTACTTGTTGACTGTGCAGCTGTTGTATTTGTAACAGGTGGAAGACACACATCATTGTTGTTGACTGTTATCTCTTGTTGGAGAGAGGATGCTTCTTCAGTTATCAATGCTTCCATCTGAACTTCCGGTATGGTAGTGAGAGGAGGCAGGTGGCTACCCAGGAGTCCATGTGGTTTAATGTTGAGCGCCAGCCACATTGTGTGGTTTTATCAGATCAATGGAGACAAATCTTTTGCTTTTGTGTCCGGCAAGGGGTGGAAGAAGTATGATTCTGGTACCTTCAACAGCCAGGACAGGTACAGGCACTCTGTAAGATGGCCCATACTTTTTTTATCGACTATTTTCTCCCTGACCAGATCCCCAACCTTCGGGATCCAGCCAGGACTCGTCTGCACTGCCTTCACTTCTCCAGTGGCGGTGCGTTTTACTTGGACGTTGCTTTGTTCATCCTGGAAATGAAATTGTTGCAGTCGCCCCCTCATGTGCAGAGGCCAGACCCTCATGAGCAGCTAGTATCAAGCCCAGTCTGCGATTAGTGTTTGGTATTACTCTGTCCCCTACTCCAGGAATGTGAGCATATGGTATGATTTGTGCATCTGTCCTGTAGGAGTACTTGAGTGGAAAGCCTTAAGGCAGGTGGGTGCTGTAGCCACAATGATGTATTTGTCTATCCTTTATTTATTTATTTATATATACAGCACAACATTCATCCGGATGGATATCAGGGCGCTAAGGAGAGCGCAACCAATTTGGGAGTGAAGTAATGTGAAAAGGTCTCTAAGTCACTGATCAAACCGTTGGGAACAGATGGGTTTTCAGTTTCTTCCTAAATACCAGGTAGTTATTGGTAAGCCGGAGTTCTAGTGGTAATTCATTCCAGTGAGTTGCTGCCAGATGAGAGAAGGAGCGATCCCTGCCCTGGTTTTCTTGATGAGTTTAGTTGTTGCCCATGCCTTATAGCACAACCTCAGGTTCCTTGTAGGGACATAGAACTCAACTCTGTCTTGCAAACTTCTGGGGCCAAGATGGTGTAGGCCTTTCTGTGCATGGCCCAACAGCTTAAATCTAGCCCTGTGACACACAGTCAGCCAATGGAGCTCCCTCATGCATTCTGACGCTGAGCTGTACGTGCAAGAAACAACGGCAATCCAATTTACTTATAAACAGGGCCTGAATGATGGTTTTCCTATATTTGTGCTAGAACAAGTGATTGCAGTAACTGCAGCATTGTGAACGGTTGCTTTTGCAGTTTCATCAGCCCTGGAATTCCCTGCAACGTGAACGGCAACATGTTGATGACTCAATGTGTGTATTGCATGAGTCAGTGGCAAGCAATCTTGCAGCTTTGCCACCTTCTCCAAAAGCAACTTGTGCTTTATTGTGTAACCCTTTGAATCTCTAAATCCATTCTGGCTTTTATAGTGTAGGTATTCATTATATGACTGGACACAGTAATACAAATCACACACTATGTGTGTGGGGAATCCTTTATCCATATTTTCTTAGGGACAGAATTAGAGCCTTTAGCTCTGCAAGTTGCACTGTGTAGACACCAAGTGACTGCGTGTAGGTTTTCTTGTGCATGCTCCCTTTTACAATTGTGCACACAGCTGAGTACTGGTGCTTAGTCCCTACTACAGGCTGGGCAGGCCCATCAGTATATATGATGTAATCCTAGCGATCTAGAGGCATTATTCCATTCAGCAGAGGGAATTCTTGTTCATACTGCAGAAAGGCTTGTGTTTAAAGTGTAGAATCAAACCTATACTCTACATCTGTTGCAGTGAGTTAGCCCATTGTATCCAATGAATGTAAAGCATTAGCGTTTAGAATGCGTGCTTTTCTTGACAGCCTCTAAAGTGACAATCATGCATTTACCCTGAGCCAGGGCTCGCTCTCTTAGCACAGCGTTCTGTACTGCTGTCAGTAATTTTTCAGTAGGTGCAAAACACATTTCAACATTGGTATATAAATACGATTTATATGCAATTTGTACTGTGTCACCTTCATTGAACGTGACATAAGTGTACACTGATGTTCCAGCAATGGCGTGGATCACCAGGTTCGTTGTGTTCACATGTGTGTGTAAATGCTTGGAAGCTATCATGTCAGCTTGTACTGAACATAAAATGTTTGTGTGTTTCTTTGTCTAATGTGTGCTTGAAAAGTCTAAGCGTATCAAGTCATAGAATGGTTTAACCTGTTCTGCAAAATCTGGAATGAATGTTCTGCCAAAATTTAGGAATCCCAATATGGATTGTAATCTTTTTTATGTTGTTGATGTTTTAAGCAGCACACATTTCTTCAAGAAATGTGTCACAAGGCTTTTGCCTTTGATTGACAACTCATACCCTAGAAAACTGACACAGAGATGATCAATTTTTGATTTTTTAAAAATTGAATTTGTAGCCCATGTGAGCAAATCCCAAAATTATGCGATCCACTCTTGTCAAGTGTTCCATAAGGTCATCATCCGTCAGATTTATGTCATCAACATAGGACAAAGCCTGCTTCTCAAATGTTTGTAGTAACTCCGTTACTCTGGCTGAAAACAGCCTGGGGCAATTCTCAAACACCTGGGGCAATCAAAAGACATATCCTGTGTTGTTTTGTATTCTTTCCGCGCAATATTGTTCATTAGTGCGGTGCTGTGTGCATTCTATACTGCAAATGTGTGAGGAGCTGTATGTAAATGTCTGTAATCTAATACTAAACTATATGAATGGTCTGGTTTCATTACTGGAAACAAAGGAGTATTCATTGATGATGTGCAACTTTCTATTATACGTTGGTACTCAAGATGTTCTAGGATTTCCCTAATTTGTTTTTAGCTTCATTTTTAATTGGGTATGTTCTTTGAGGTTTTGAGATCGTCCTCAATGGGATCTCATGATAAGGGGAATCGTCATTCCACCCACATGGTTGCGGTATAATGCAGGAGCTAGGGCTGACATCCACTACTTGGGGTATGAACGTTTTTCTGATTCTGGCATGAGGTCGAAGAAAGCAGGTGAAATTACTGTATCCCCATTCGGTCACTCCTTTACGAAATCAGGTGGCCAATCCTTTTCAGCCCAAAAAATATCGGAACCGTAAGTTAAGTCCTCCCAAAAGAGAAGATTGATGTATCTGTGTATGTGCCCCTCAAATTGGGGTCATCTTTTGTTTAAACAATGGGGAACACTTTTCCTTATATCAGGTGATTCCATCATGATATTCTCACTCAGCGCTACTCCCACTAGACAATCCCTCAGGTTCCGGGGAACTATTGTGACTTCTGCCAAGCTGTCACTGCCAATGTAACCCCGCTCAGAAGTAGAGTCCTCAAAATCCAGGGCATACCTGACCTTTAGTCCGGCTACCTTTTTCTTTTTGAAGTGAGGCTTGGAAGGTGTAGGTTTACCTTCCTGTTTGATGATGTATTCAGACAAGCATTGTCAGTCCTTCTTCGGTTTCATGCGCTCCTCCAATCTGCGCTCTGACAAACCTTGAGCAATGAACTCCGCTCCGCTAGCAGAGGTTGCAGAGATTTGTTAACTACGCATTACATTGAAAACACGGAATTCATGCAAAATTCTGCAATTCACACGCATCAGGCGGGAAAAATCACCATAAAAGTAGAAAAAAACGGACAAACAAATGCCAAACAACAGCGAAGCACAATGGATGTTGCCAGAGCAGGTACGGAGGAGAACCAGAACCCCACAAGCTTCCGCGGAGGACCTGCCTGGGACCTTGGCCTCAGGGAAGGCCAAGGAGAAAAAGGGTAGGAAGAAGCGATTCAGTCTGCAGGAAAACAGGATCCTGACAACTCAGGTGGTCAAACATCATCAACAACTGTTCGTCACATCCACTGTGTCATTGGTAACAAAACATGGACTATGGCAGTCCATCGTGGACAAGGTGAATGCAGTGTGAGTGCTGAAGAGGATAATGGAAGAGGTCAAGAGGCACTGGAACGATGTCAAGTGCAAAACCAAGCTGAAACTCGCAAACAAGGCAGCAATGCAGACTGGAGGTTGGAGTCCTGCGCCACAGGAGGAGCTGGATGATATGGAGGAAATGGTGTCCACAGACATCAGTGGGGAGACGGTGGCAGGAGTCACGGGACTGGACACTGCTCAACATGACCGGACACAACAGGACCAGGATGAGCAACGGCCAGGGACTGGGAGACTGGGGGAGATGGGCACAATATCACACATGCACAATTGAGCTGAACACATCTGCGGACAAACCATGCCGCAGCCCCCAACTCCAACCAAGAGACCAATGTACCCAAGTATGCAACATCTCAGCACTGTATACGCAGAGAAGTCAAGGGCACATCGCAGAAAAGTGATACAGGGCAGCAAAATCAGAGCAGCAGGGGCCACTCCCCCAAAATGCAGCACACACACATAACATGCAGAGCACATCAATACTGACAACAATGTGGCACAAACTGCAACACGTCCACAACAGAACACAGGACACAACTGGTGCCAACTGGGCGAAGACACTGGCCAATCACAAGTGGCATTGGAGGGAAATGTGAGTTGATAATGTACAAGTACAAACACACACACGTCTGTTGTCGAAATGTCCACTGTCCCCCATCAAATAGGCAGCTCCTCCCAAACAGCCACAATGTACACAGACATGCAGTCTGTATGTAAACATGTACAATGTGATAACATACATGTGAACACATTGATAAACTGCATCTCCCCTTCACATTGCAGAGGGACAATCAACACCTCCTTCAGAGCAGACTGACCCTCTCTTCTCTGATGACGAAGAGGACCACCACAGCTTTGACTCCCACGCCCTCCAACAGCTTGTGGAGAGCCTACGCAGCCTACTTCCAGGAGCTGGGCAGCCCAGCAGCTATGAGGAGACCCCACCCCCTGCACAGACCACACAGCAGGTAGCACCCACCACCACGGCTGCCTCCCAGGACCTCCACGAAGAACACATGACCTTCCAACGCCGTGTTTTGGGGTGCCAGGAGCAACTGGCTGGACAGGTGCAGGTAGCCTTCAACAGCCTGGCAGACAAACTAGATGCCATACATGGGTGTCTAAGTCCAAACAGGAACCACTCACAGTCCCTCACGGACACCCACAGTCCACTCCATGCTCTCCAATGGACCATGGCTGACATCGCTGGAACCCTGACTCAGAGAATATAACAACTGTCCAGTCAGAGTGGCTCTAGCGATGTCACACAGGAGTTGGGAAACATGTTATGTTATGTTATAACTACTTATATAGCGCTCAGCTGCTCCAGCAAAGGGGCGTCCCGGCGCTTAACAGCAACTAGGAGAGCACCATACTACGGTGGAGCCCAGTAAGACAAATCCCAGCAAGAACTTATTTTTTTAAGGGAAAGAGGTGAGTTATAACTGCCTTCCTGAAGGCCAATAGGTCTTCCAGTTCTCGTATGTGGGCCGGTAGTGAGTTCCACAGTTTTGCTGCCAGGTAGCGGAAGGAGCGAGCTCCCGCTCTGCAGCGTTTTATCCGAGGCACCGTAACTAAATGCTGCCCCGTGGAACGTAATGTACAGGAAGGGACATACGGGATCAGCAAGTTGTCAAGCATTTTAGGCGTAGCCTGTTTCAGAATTTTTAAAGACAGGCAAAGCGTCTTAAATCGAATCCTCTGTGCCACAGGGAGCCAGTGAAGCCTCCGGATGGTATCAGCGGTGGAGCAGAACCGGGGAAGGCCAACTAAGGCTCTGGCTGCTGCGTTCTGGATACGCTGCATCCGGGTGATCTCAGCTTGATAGGCCCCCAGAAGCAGGGAGCTAGCGTAATCCAGACGAAAGAGAATAGTAGACTGGATTATCAGCTGTCTGGTAGATGCATCAAAGAATTTTAGGATAGTTTTAATCCCTCGTAGAATGCCAAAACACGTGGCAGCAACTTTTTTAGTGTGGAAGCAGAAGCTAAGAAAGGTGTCCTTCCACACACCCAAATTCTTGACTTCATTCTTAGGTTCGGGTGCCTTACCCAAGTCATTAGGCCACCAATTGCCACCCTATAAGTCAGACATGCGGAGGTTAATGGAGACCATGGAGTGGGCCAAGACGGAAAGAGCATCTGCCACGGCTTTACACCAGCGAGTAGTAGCTGAGTTCCTCAATGACCTCAAAACCATCCTCATGGCATTGCTGCCGCAAGGCCTGGTGCTGATGAATGCTGCTGCTACCACTACATCCACATCTCTGCGCCCTGAAGTGTCAGTGCCACACAGTGTGGCAGACATTCCACCTATGGCACCTGAGGTGTCACTGCCACACAGTGCTGGTGGAAGGCCAGCACCACCGACACGTGAGGCATATGGAACAGCAGAGGACGAAGATGTGAATGAAACCGCCTTCATGTTAAGAAGGACGCAGTAGCATTCATATCCCCACATGGCCAGTTTCAGCTTGGTTCTGCCCTTTGCATCATCACCTTCCACTGTTCCCCATTGCACTCTGCAACACTCACCTTGGATCTTGACATGGACTGCCATATTCTGTTTGATCGCCAATGACATAGCACTCAGACTGTGAAGTGAACTCTTTCTCTTCCTTTGGACTTGTCATTCCCTGAATGATTCTGGCTGGCCCTCCACGGGCACCATTGTAAAGTGGGGTTTGCGTGGCCCTGTACTGCTCCCAGTGCAACACTCCACTGAATGTGCATTAAACATTCTGAATCACACCGATGTGTTGTGTCTCTGGTCTTTCAAGTGTGGTAGTATGGATGAATGTAGGGTCAGTGAATTCCTTTTACGTCCATGTGGCTCATGTTGTTGGACTTTGGTCACAGGGTGACACATTGCTGAATGTTGTCCTTTCCGCCGACGCAACAACGACACACGCATTATTTACTTCCTTGTCAAGCCCGGTACGGAACAACACCCTGAGCCCCTGGATTATTGTTCAAACCCTTAAGCTGGACTGGCATACGCCAGGCCTGCCCACTATGCTAACGCACACAGGGGGGATGACAACGCTACATGTCCCAGGTCTTCCCTGTATTGATCAGCAGACCACAGGTCTAGTTGTCAGCATGACACAGTCACTCCCTCACGGCTGGTTTACAGCTACACCACCCCCATCCAGCACACACGTCACAGGACATGTGACCCTGACAATAAAAAGGGGCAGGCGCACATGGTCCACACCATTTCCGACCTCTCTTAGGGTGTAACCGTGTGGTATGCATGTAGGCATGGGGACCCAAGGGCCTGCGACATCACATTCCGCCGGCCTGGAGGTGACATGATGGAGTCTGCACCACGATACCCAATCATAGAGGGACCATGACTTGCGAGGCACAGACTTGGTGTCACCGGATACACTGCGGCCAGCACAGGCACACCGCCAGACTGCTCAGGTTTTGTGTGCCCTTCTGGACAGCAGTGTAGGCCTGAGCCAGCGGACAGCAGGGGCCTATCTGCCACGTGGCGTGGCCTTGTGGGTTACAGAGTTAGTGGCTACTAAAGGGCTGAGCGGGTGTGAAGCCTGCAATGCTGCCCTGTGCACTAATATGTCCTGTGCCATGGCAAAAGCAAGACCCAGCACCTAAAGTGAGACGTGGTGGCCTGCGGAGCGGGGCTGCATGAGGTGGAGGGTGCCATGTCCCCGGGCCCCGGCCTGTGGCTTGCAGCAGTACGTGATGGGCCCTCTTTTCTACACACCGGTGGCTGATGGTGAGAATTGAGTCCTTGGTGCGCAGGGGCGGGCTTGCACCGCTGGGCGGTGGGAGTGGCTGGGGTACAGCTGCCTTGGTGCGCAGGGACGGGCAGGCGATGATGTTGTGTGCAATTGTATGTACTCTGCCATTCATGTATCTGGACTCTGTTTCAGGTGACGGGTCTGTCTCAGATGTGGGACCTGGTGGACTGTACTACATACCAGCACAGGGTTGGAGACACACCAGTGGCAGCAGGTGAGCAGTGTGGCCTGGCAGGGCCGGACTGGGAACCAAAACCGGCCCTGGCAAAGTTCTCGGCCGGCCCCCCGCACCCACTCCGGGTGTTGGGGGTGCCGCTGAGCTCTTTGCCAGGGCCGGTTTTCGGACGATTTTGCAAAATCGGCCCTGTAACAAAATCGGCCCCCAGGGGCCCAAAATCGGCCCCCACCCATGCGGCGCACCGGGGGATTGCCCGGTGCCCACTACGGCCAGTCCGGGCCTGTGGCCTGGGTGTGCAGTGTCTGCACTCTCTCTCCCTGTCTCTCTCTTCTTTTCTCTGTCTCTCTCTCCCCCTCTCTGTCCGTCTATCTCTCTCTCCCCCTCCTGTCCATCTATCTCTCTCTCTCCCCCTCTCTGTCCGTCTATCTCTCTCTCCCCCTCTCTGTCCGTCTATCTCTCGCTCCCTCTCTTTCTCTCTGTCTCCTTTGCTCTCTCTCTGTCCCTTGATGTGCACAGGAAACACCTTCTCATCATGATTTTTGTCTTGCAGGTTGTGACCTACCGATTGTCCCCGATAGGAGCCACCATGTGTCTTCATTTCTGTTCTGTGTTTATTTGAATACATTTTCATTTGTTGATTCGAAGGTGAATGTGTGATGTTCATTTTGGTGATAACACATGCATTTCACCAGATGTGATTGTGCAACATCAGGCGGATTATTTGGTACATGATACCATGTAGTTGATGTGGAATGTCTTTGTCCGGGGGGTGCGTGCCCGCCGACTGGGGCTCCTGGGGGTGGTGGCGGTGGGTGTTATGGCCCTCTTGGGTGTCCGGCCTGCATGCTCAGTGGGTCCATGGCATCTGTTGCCGTTCAGGTGTGGGTCTGGGCTGGGCTCCCTTCTTGTGGTGCAGGCTGTGGTCCGACTTTACACCAGGTCGGAGCAGGTGTTAGTTTCCTACTGCTAACGCGCCTTATTGCATGTTTTGTGGTCGTGTTGCCGATCTGGCTGGTCGTTGAGTATGTTGTGGAGTGGTTTTGTCGCGGCTTTTTGCACGGGAACGCCTACTCTGCAATTAGCTATAGTTGCGGGCGTCATCTGTGGCGATGTTTTTAGTGGCTGCTATCGCAGGTAAACTGGTGCTATGGGCTGTTAGCACCAGCTTGTGAATGGGGTGATAAAATTATCACGACTTTGCCTGCGATAAAGTGTTGTTAACGCAGCGATAACTCCTTGAGAATATGCCCCAGAGTTACTTGTTATTTTACTGAAGGTATGTGAGGTTTCTGTTTTATTTATTGGGATGAGATGAGGGGAGTTTCTCGAAGTGGGTTGCAGAGATTTGCTAACTCCAACTACCCACGGAGTTCATGCAAAAACCCTGAAGTTAGCTACTGCACCCACAACCTTTTGATAAAACAACTTTTCCTTTACATGCTAAAAAGCACATAACCAATTCACAAAATTGAGCTTTGAAAAATATCAGGCAATGAGAGAGGTGATGATTTTGGGGTACCCCCTAACCTAGGGGGAGGATCAAGCAGATACCTTGTACACAAAGAGCATATCATGCTGAACTATTCGGTCGTGGTCCCATCCTCCTAGGACCACCCAAACAAAGTTATGGGCAAAAATACAATGCCAACCAAAGGCACAGCAAAGCATTATGGGGTGAGATTCTAGAGTGCAGTGAATATTGTAGTATTAGCTCTCAGCTGAGCTGGGAGAGCCACTGCCGCTTGAGGAATGTTTTGATATTGGAGAGCTTATTTACAAGCCACTTGTGCCACTTTTGCATCATTTTAACATGGCAAAGGTGACGTAGGTGTGGCGCACGGGGCTTGTAAATAAGCCCCTGGATACTTTAATATTGCCCATGCTTAGCACCGGCCCTGCCCAAACTCTCACCTTCTCTCACTGATTCAACCCATCACAGACACTGCTCCTCTACTTCATTCTGTTTCCTCAAGCCTCTTGCTCTTTGTTACTATTCTGCCCCATTACGTTCATCTGTCACTTTTCTGCTGTACTTTTAGTCTATCATCTCTCCCCCACCTCTTACTTTAATTTTTTCCTTTGTCGAACCGCTTTATTTGCACTGCACCTCCATTCTCTTTATTTATTTATTATTTCATTTAAAAGGTTTTATATAGCGCTGGCTCCACCCGATGGTACCAGAGCGCTTTACATTGGAATGAAATAAGTACATGGAATACAAAACAGTGTTACCCAAATGAAGCACTCAGAACATGGAGGACTAAGAGAACACATTGAGTAGTATAGCTTGAATCAATAAAAAGTGCAAAGAAGTGGCTATTTATGAAATAACACATGAATAGCGTAATTACGAATTATTAGACGATATAAAGGAGGTAATTTTGTGAGGAAGTAAGGGTTGGGGGAGAAAGAAAAAAAGGGGGAAGTGTTCGAAAAGGGAGGAAGAAAAAGATGAAGATGGGAAGGGATGGGGTGAATCGGTAAGGTCGACACAAGCGGGGTGAAGAGCGGGGGGAAGACAAGGGTTTCAAAAGGAAGGGGAGAGTGTAGCAAGTTTGGTAATAGAAGGATTAAGAACCCCAGTATTTGTGAAGCAGGTGCATTTTAAGGACTTTTTTTTATACTGACGTATGAAGGATTAAGTCGTAGATCTTTAGGGGGGGCATTCCAGATTCTGGGAGCCTTACCAGGGGAGTGAGATTGTGTGGCTTTCTTTTTTAACAGAGGGGGGACGAGGAGGAGAGAGTTGGTGCTTCTCATCGGTCGGGCACTGCATTGAGTTTGTTTGAGAGGTAAAGCGGGGTCTTTTGATGAAGCGCTTTGTACGTGACACAGGCTATTTTATAGGAGGATCTGCCTTCGATACGAAGCCATTTAAGGGCCTTAAGGGCAGGCGAAATGTGGTCAAAGCGCTTGCAGTCTGTTGTAAGCCTGGCCGCTAGGTTGAGAACAGATTTGATGGGGGCAAGGTGTACTTTGAAAGATACTGAGATTAAAAAGTTGCCACAGTCAATTTTCAAGAGGACTAATGATTGGACAACAGATTTAAAATCTTCCGTTGAATGAAAGGTTTGATTTTTTTGAGATGTTAGGGCGTGATCCTTTTGCAAAGTTCTTTATACGGGAATTGAGCATTAACTTGCTGTCAATGGTGATGGTTGGAGTAGAACCAGGTTTGTATATTAGCAAAGGCGGTGTTAAGGTGTAGGACATCTGAGTGGGATTTGATTTTATAGTACAGTTGGGTATCATCAGCATATAGATGATAGTTAATACCGGCCTGTTTAAGTATGAGGGTAAGGGTTTCCATGAATAGGTTGAAGAGAGAAGGAGAGAGGATAGATCCTTGGGGGACATGGAGGGAGACAGGTGTGGGCTAGAGAGGCAGCTTTAGATTTTGATTTACTGGGTTCTGTGTTGGAAGTAGAAGGTTATCCTCTTGAGGACAGTTCCAGTAAGGCCGAAACAAAGTTTAAGTGTATTAAGTAAGGTTGAATGGTTAACTGTATTGAATGCCGCAGAGAGAGCAAGCAGAATGAGTGGGCAGTACTCGCCATTATCCAGGGTATGATGGATGTCATCAACTATATTTAGCAATGCAGTTACAGTGCTGCAGCCTTTACGGAGCGATACCAAAGGGGATTATGGACGAAGTGCTTGAGCAAATCAAACACTCACCCCAGTCAACTGATCTGGGTTTAATCCATCATCATTCTTTAGCTCACTCCACCACCCCAGTTCAGACATGGCCATATGCAAATCAGTCTGATCCTGTGCCTAATGGGAATAGTCCAGCCCAATCTGCCAAGCCACGTCTTCCATGGACCGGAAACAAGCATCCTGGGACCGGTTTTGGATTCATAATCCTCATCAGCCAGGCTATCTTGAATCCAGTGGTAAAGTGAGCAAGGGACCCACGTCTGGACATACCCTGCCAACTCAGGGCGAACAAAGCGATACCAAATGGAATGATGGACGGAGTGCTTGATCAAATCAAACACTCACCCCCAGTCAACTGATCTGGGTTTAATCCATCATCATTCTTTAGCACACTCCACCACCCCAGTTCAGACATGGCCATATGCAAATCCGTCTGACCCTGTGCCTTATGGGAACAGTCTAGCCATGTCTTCCCTGGACCAGATAGAAGCATCCTGGGACCGGTTTCGGATTCATAATCCTCATCAGCCAGCCTATCTGGAATCCAGTGGTAGAGTGTGCAAGGGACCCACGTCTGGGCATACCCTGCAAACTCAGGGCGAACAAAGCAATACCAAAGGGGATGATGGACGGAGTGCTTGAGCAAATCAAGCACTCACCCCCAGTCAACTGATCTGGGTTTAATCCATCATCATTCTTTAGCTCACTCCACTACCCCAGTTCAGAAATGGCCATATGCAAATCAGTCTGACCCTGTGCTTAATGGGAACAGTCCAGACCGAATTGCCAAACCATGTCTTCCCTGGACCGGAAACAAGCATCCTGGCACCGGTTTTGGATTCATAATCCTCATCAGCCAGGCTATCTTGAATCCAGTGGTAGAGTGAGCAAGGGACCCACGTCTGGGCATACCCTGCCGGATCACTGAAACAATATCGATGACATAAATATAGAACTACCATAATATCACGGAAAAAATATAGAATGCAAAAATATCAAATTCCTTTCTTCAAACAGGTAAGTACAAAAATATCGAATCAAAAATATTGTTGTAAAAAATATAGTTAGTCAAAATGTCGATTTTTTTAAATGTCTTAAAAGTAATTAAGAATTAATGAAATAATAAATATAATTAACTTAATCATACCTAAAATACTTAAATAACCTTAAAATTATTAAATAATTAATGTAATTAAAAAAAGAAGACAATTTGATTTTTTAATACATATATATATATAAACATAATATTAATAAAAAATTATACAATATTTTTACCGTAGGATAGCGGAAAGGGTAACTTTTACTATTACCACTCCAGAGAGTGCAACAGTAGGGAAAGCGTTGGATAGCGTAGGGGTAAAAATTATTATTCCAACTCCAGAGAGTGCAACAGTAGGGAAAGCGTTGGATAGTGGGAGGGTAAAAATTACTATTCCCACTTCAGTGAGTACAACAGTAGGGAAAGCGTTGGATAGCGTAAGGGTAAAAATAACTATTCCCACTCCAGAGAGTGCAACAGTAGGGAAAGCGTTGGATAGCGTAGGGGTACAAATTACTATTCCCACTCCAGAGAGTGCAACAGTAGGGAAAGCATTGGATAGCGTAGAAGTAAAAATTACTATTCCCACTCCAGTGAGTGCAACAGTAGGGAAAGCGTTGGATAGCGTAGGGGTAAAAATTCCTATTTCCACTCCAGAGAGTGCAACAGTAGGGAAAGCGTTGGATAGCGTAGGGGTAAAAGTTACTATTCCCACTCTAGTGAGTGAACCGTAGGGAAAGCGTTGGATAGCATAGGGGTAAAAATTACTATTCTCACTCCAGAGAGTAGAACAGTAGGGAAAGCGATGGATAGCGTAGGGGTAAAAAATACAATTACAACTCCAATGAGTGCAACAGTAGGGAAAGAGTTGTATAGCGTAGGACTAAAAATTACTATTCCAACTCCAGAGAGTGCAACAGTAGGAAAAGCGTTGGATAGTGTAGGGGCAAAAATTACTATTCCCACTCCAGTGAGTGCAACAGTAGGGAAAGTGTTGGATAGGGTAGGGGTAAAAATTACTATTCTCACTCCAGAGAGTCCAATAGTAGGGAAAGCATTGGATAGCGTAGAAGTAAAAATTACTATTCCCACTCCAGTGCGTGCAATAGTAGAGAAAGTGTTGGATAGCATAGGGGTAAAATTTACTATTCCCACTCCAGAGAGTGCAACTGTAGGGAAAGCGTTGGATAGCATAGGGGTAAAAATTACTATTCCCCCTCCAGTGAGTGCAACAGTAGGGAAAGCGTTGGAGAGCGTAGGGGTAAAAACTTACTATTCCCACTCCAGAGAGTGCAGCAGTAGGAAAAGCGTTGGATAGCGTAGGGGTAAAAATTACTATCCCCACTCCAGAGAATGCGACAGTAGGGAAAGCGTTGGATAGCGTAGGGGTAAAAATTACTATTCACACTCCAGTGAGTGCAACAGTAGGGAAAGCGTTGGATAGCGTAGGGGTAAAATTACTATTCCCACTCCAGAGAGTGCAACAGTAGGAAAAGCATTGGATAGCGTAGGGGTAAAAATTACTATACCCACTCCAGAGAGTGCAACTGTAGGGAAAGCATTGGATAGCGTAGAGGTAAAAATTACTATTCCCACTCCAGTGAGTGCTACAGAAGGGAAAGCGTTGGATAGCGTAGGGGTAAAAATTACTATTCCCACTCCAGAGAGTGCAACAGTAGGGAAAGCGTTGGATAGCGTAGGGGTAAAAGTTACTATTCCCACTCTAGTGAGTGAACCATAGGGAAAGTGTTGGATAGCGTTGGGGTAAAAATTACTATTCTCACTCCGGAGAGTGCAACTGTAGGGAAAGCATTGGATAGCGTAGAGGTAAAAATTACTATTCCCACTCCAGTGAGTGCAACAGAAGGGAAAGCGTTGGATAGCGTAGGGGTAAAAATTACTATTCCCACTCCAGAGAGTGCAACAGTAGGTAAAGCGTTGGATAGCGTAGGGGTAAAAGTTACTATTCCCACTCTAGTGAGTGAACCATAGGGAAAGTGTTGGATAGCGTAGGGGTAAAAATTACTATTCTCACTCCGGAGAGTGCAACAGTAGGGAAAGCATTGGATAGCGTAGAGAAAAAATTACTATTCCCACTCCAGAGACTGCAACAGTAGGGAAAGCGCTGGATAGCGTTAGGGTAAAAATTACTATTCCCACTCCAGAGAGTGCAACAGTAGAGGAAGCGTTGGATAGCGTAGGGGTAAAAATTACTATTCCCACTCCAAAGAGTGCAACAGTAGGGAAAGCGTTGGATAGCTTGGTGTTAAAAATTACTTTTCCAACTCCAGTGAGTGCAACAGTAGGGAAAGCGTTGAATAGCGTAGGGGTAAAAAATACAATTACAACTCCAATGAGTGCAACAGTAGGGAAAGAGTTGTATAGCGTAGGACTAAAAATTACTATTCCGACTCCAGAGAGTGCAACAGTAGGAAAAGCGTTGGATAGTGTAGGGGCAAAAATTACTATTCCCACTCCAGTGAGTGCAACAGTAGGGAAAGTGTTGGATAGGGTAGGGGTAAAAATTACTATTCTCACTCCAGAGAGTCCAATAGGAGGGAAAGCATTGGATAGTGTAGAAGTAAAAATTACTATTCCCACTCCAGTGCATGCAATAGTAGAGAAAGTGTTGGATAGCATAGGGGTAAAATTTACTATTCCCACTCCAGAGAGTGCAACTGTAGGGAAAGCGTTGGATAGCGTAGGGGTAAAAATTACTATTCCCCCTCCAGTGAGTGCAACAGTAGGGAAAGCGTTGGAGAGCGTAGGGGTAAAAACTTACTATTCCCACTCCAGAGAGTGCAGCAGTAGGAAAAGCGTTGGATAGCATAGGGGTAAAAATTACTACAGCCACTCCAGAGAATGCGACAGTAGGGAAAGCGTTGGATAGCATAGGGGTAAAAATTACTATTCACACTCCAGTGAGTGCAACAGTAGGGAAAGCGTTGGATAGCGTAGGGGTAAAATTACTATTCCCACTCCAGAGAGTGCAACAGTAGGAAAAGCGTTGGATAGCGTAGGGGTAAAAATTACTATACCCACTCTAGTGAGTGAACCGTAGGAAAAGCGTTGGATAGCGTAGAGGTAAAAATTACTATTCTCACTCCGGAGAGTGCAACTGTAGGGAAAGCATTGGATAGCATAGAGGTAAAAATTACTATTCCCACTCCAGTGAGTGCAACAGAAGGGAAAGCGTTGGATAGCGTAGGGGTAAAAATTAATATTCCCACTCCAGAGTGTGCAACAGTAGGGAAAGCGTTGGATAGCGTAGGGGTAAAAGTTACTATTCCCACTCTAGTGAGTGAACCATAGGGAAAGTGTTGGATAGGGTAGGTTTAAAAATTACTATTCTCACTCCGGAGAGTGCAACAGTAGGGAAAGCAGTGGATAGCATAGAGGTAAAAATTACTATTCCCACTCCAGAGACTGCAACAGTAGGGAAAGCGCTGGATAGCGTTAGGGTAAAAACTACTATTCCCACTCCAGAGAGTGCAACAGTAGGGAAAGCGTTGGATAGCGTAGGGGTAAAAATTACTATTCCCACTCCAGAGAGTGCAACAGTAGGGAAAGCTTTGGATAGCGTAGGGTTAAAAATTACTTTTCCAACTCCAGTGAGTGCAAGAGTAGGGAAAGCGTTGGAAAGCGTAGGGGTAAAAATTACTATTCCCACTCCAGAGACTGCAACAGTAGGGAAAGCGTTGGATAGCGTTAGGCTAAAAATTACTATTCCCACTCCAGAGAGTGCAACAGTAGGGAAAGCGTTGGATAGCAAAGGGGTAAAAATTACAATTCCAACTCCAATGAGTGCAACAGTAGGGAAAGAGTTGTATACCATAGGACTAAAAATTACTATTCCCACTCCAGAAAGTGCAACAGTAGGAAAAGCGTTGGATAGCGTAGAGGCAAAAATTACTATTCCCACTCCAGTGAGTGCAACAGTAGGGAAAGCGTTGGATAGGGTAGGGGTAAAAATTACTATTCTCACTCCAGAGAGTGCAATAGTAGAGAAAGCGTTGGATAGGTAGGGGTAAAAACGTACTATTCCCACTCCAGAGAGTGCAACAGTAGGGAAAGCGTTGGATAGCGTAGGGCTAAAAATTACTATTCCCACTCCAGAGAATGCGACAGTAGGGAAAGCGTTGGATAGCGTAGGGGTAAAAATTACTATTCACACTCCAGTGAGTGCAACAGTAGGGAAAGCTTTGTATAGCGTAGGGGTAAAAATTACTATTCCCACTCCAGAGAGTGCAACAGTAGGGAAAGCATTGGATAGCGTAGGGGTAAAAATTACTATTCCCACTCCGGAGAGTGCAACAGTAGTGAAAGCATTGGATAGCGTAGAGGTAAAAATGACTATTCCCACTCCAGTGAGTGCAACAGAAGGGAAAGCGTTGGATAGCGTAGGGGTAAAAATTATTATTCCCACTCCAGAGACTGCAACAGTAGGGAAAGCGCTGGATAGCGTTAGGGTAAAAATTACTATTCCCACTCCAGAGAGTGCAACAGTAGAGGGAGCGTTGGATAGCGTAGGGGTAAAAATTACTATTCCCACTCCAGAGAGTGCAACAGTAGGGAAAGCGTTGGATAGCGTAGGGTTAAAAATTACTTTTCCAACTCCAGTGAGTGCAACAGTAGGGAAAGCGTTGGATAGCGTAGGGGTAAAAAATACAATTACAACTCCAATGAGTGCAACAGTAGGGAAAGAGTTGTATAGCGTAGGACTAAAAATTACTATTCCGACTCCAGAGAGTGCAACATTAGGAAAAGCGTTGGATAGTGTAGGGGCAAAAATTACTATTCCCACTCCAGTGAGTGCAACAGTAGGGAAAGTGTTGGATAGGGTAGGGGAAAAAATTACTATTCTCACTCCAGAGAGTCCAATAGTAGGGAAAGCATTGGATAGCGTAGAAGTAAAAATTACTATTCCCACTCCAGTGCATGCAAAAGTAGAGAAAGTGTTGGATAGCATAGGGGTAAAATTTACTATTCCCACTCCAGAGAGTGCAACTGTAGGGAAAGCGTTGGATAGCGTAGGGGTAAAAATTACTATTCCCCCTCCAGTGAGTGCAACAGTAGGGAAAGCGTTGGAGAGCGTAGGGGTAAAAACTTACTATTCCCACTCCAGAGAGTGCAGCAGTAGGAAAAGCGTTGGATAGCATAGGGGTAAAAATTACTATAGCCACTCCAGAGAATGCGACAGTAGGGAAAGCGTTGGATAGCGTAGGGGTAAAAATTACTATTCACACTCCAGTGAGTGCAACAGTAGGGAAAGAGTTGGATAGCGTAGGGGTAAAAGTTACTATTTTCACTCCGGAGAGTGCAACTGTAGGGAAAGCATTGGATAGCGTAGAGGTAAAAATTACTATTCCCACTCCAGTGAGTGCAACAGAAGGGAAAGCGTTGGATAGCGTAGGGGTAAAATTTACTATTCCCACTCCAGAGTGTGCAACAGTAGGGAAAGAGTTGGATAGCGTAGGGGTAAAAGTTACTATTCCCACTCTAGTGAGTGAACCATAGGGAAAGTGTTGGATAGCGTAGGTTTAAAAATTACTATTCTCACTCCGGAGAGTGCAACAGTAGGGAAAGCAGTGGATAGCGTAGAGGTAAAAATTACTATTCCCACTCCAAAGACTGCAACAGTAGGGAAAGCGCTGGATAGCGTAGGGGTAAAAATTATTATTCCCACTCCAGAGACTGCAACAGTAGGGAAAGCGCTGGATAGCGTTAGGGTAAAAATTACTATTCCCACTCCAGAGAGTGCAACAGTAGAGGAAGCGTTGGATAGCGTAGGGGTAAAAATTACTATTCCCACTCCAGAGAGTGCAACAGTAGGGAAAGCGTTGGATAGCGTAGGGTTAAAAATTACTTTTCCAACTCCAGTGAGTGCAACAGTAGGGAAAGCGTTGGATAGCGTAGGGGTAAAAAATACAATTACAACTCCAATGAGTGCAACAGTAGGGAAAGAGTTGTATAGCGTAGGACTAAAAATTACTATTCCGACTCCAGAGAGTGCAACATTAGGAAAAGCGTTGGATAGTGTAGGGGCAAAAATTACTATTCCCACTCCAGTGAGTGCAACAGTAGGGAAAGTGTTGGATAGGGTAGGGGTAAAAATTACTATTCTCACTCCAGAGAGTCCAATAGTAGGGAAAGCATTGGATAGCGTAGAAGTAAAAATTACTATTCCCACTCCAGTGCATGCAAAAGTAGAGAAAGTGTTGGATAGCATAGGGGTAAAATTTACTATTCCCACTCCAGAGAGTGCAACTGTAGGGAAAGCGTTGGATAGCGTAGGGGTAAAAATTACTATTCCCCCTCCAGTGAGTGCAACAGTAGGGAAAGCGTTGGAGAGCGTAGGGGTAAAAACTTACTATTCCCACTCCAGAGAGTGCAGCAGTAGGAAAAGCGTTGGATAGCATAGGGGTAAAAATTACTATAGCCACTCCAGAGAATGCGACAGTAGGGAAAGCGTTGGATAGCGTAGGGGTAAAAATTACTATTCACACTCCAGTGAGTGCAACAGTAGGGAAAGAGTTGGATAGCGTAGGGGTAAAAGTTACTATTCTCACTCCGGAGAGTGCAACTGTAGGGAAAGCATTGGATAGCGAAGAGGTAAAAATTACTATTCCCACTCCAGTGAGTGCAACAGAAGGGAAAGCGTTGGATAGCGTAGGGGTAAAATTTACTATTCCCACTCCAGAGTGTGCAACAGTAGGGAAAGAGTTGGATAGCGTAGGGGTTAAAGTTACTATTCCCACTCTAGTGAGTGAACCATAGGGAAAGTGTTGGATAGCGTAGGTTTAAAAATTACTATTCTCACTCCGGAGAGTGCAACAGTAGGGAAAGCAGTGGATAGCGTAGAGGTAAAAATTACTATTCCCACTCCAAAGACTGCAACAGTAGGGAAAGCGCTGGATAGCGTTAGGGTAAAATTACTATTCCCGCTCCAGAGAGTGCAACAGTAGAGAAAGCGTTGGATAGCGTAGGGGTAAAAATGACTATTCCCACTCCAGAGAGTGCAACAGTAGGGAAAGCTTTGGATAGCGTAGGGTTAAAAATTACTTTTCCAACTCCAGTGAGTGCAACAGTAGGGAAAGCGTTGGAAAGCGTAGGGGTAAAAATTACTATTCCCACTCCAGAGACTGCAACAGTAGGGAAAGCGTTGGATAGCGTTAGGCTAAAAATTACTATTCCCACTCCAGAGAGTGCAACAGTAGGGAAAGCGTTGGATAGCAAAGGGGTAAAAATTACAATTCCAACTCCAATGAGTGCAACAGTAGGGAAAGAGTTGTATACCATAGGACTAAAAATTACTATTCCCACTCCAGAAAGTGCAACAGTAGGAAAAGCGTTGGATAGCGTAGAGGCAAAAATTACTATTCCCACTCCAGTGAGTGCAACAGTAGGGAAAGCGTTGGATAGGGTAGGGGTAAAAATTACTATTCTCACTCCAGAGAGTGCAATAGTAGAGAAAGCGTTGGATAGGTAGGGGTAAAAACGTACTATTCCCACTCCAGAGAGTGCAACAGTAGGGAAAGCGTTGGATAGCGTAGGGGTAAAAATTACTATTCACACTCCAGTGAGTGCAACAGTAGGGAAAGCTTTGTATAGCGTAGGGGTAAAAATTACTATTCCCACTCCAGAGAGTGCAACAGTAGGGAAAGCATTGGATAGCGTAGGGGTAAAAATTACTATTCCCACTCCGGAGAGTGCAACAGTAGGGAAAGCATTGGATAGCGTAGAGGTAAAAATTACTATTCCCACTCCAGTGAGTGCAACAGAAGGGAAAGCGTTGGATAGCGTACGGGTAAAAGTTACTATTCCCACTCCAGAGAGTGCAACAGTAGGGAAAGCGTTGGATAGCGTAGGGTTAAAAATTACTTTTCCAACTCCAGTGAGTGCAACAGTAGTGAAAGCGTTGGATAGTGTAGGGGTAAAAATTACTATTCCCACTCCAGAGAATGCAACAGTAGGGAGAGCGTTGGATAGCGTAGGGGCAAAAATTACTATTCCCACTCCGGTGAGTGCAACAGTGGGAAAAGCGTTGGATAGCGCAGGGGCAAAAATTACTATTCCCACTCCAGTGAGTCCAACAGTAGGGAAAGCGTTGGGTAGCATAGGGGCAAAAATTACTATTACCACTCCAGTGAGTGCAACAGTAGGGAAAGCGTTGGATAGCGTAGGGGTAAAAATTAGTATTCTCACTCCAGAGAGTGCAATAGTAGGGAAAGCATTGGATAGCGTAGAAGTAAAAATGACTATTCCCACTCCAGTGAGTGCAACAGTTGGGAAAGCGTTAGATAGCGTAGGGGTAAAAATTACTATTCCCACTCCAGAGACTGCAACAGTAGGGAAAGCGTTGGATAGCGTAGGGGTAAAAATTACTTTTCTCACTCCAGTGAGTGCAACAGTAGGGAAAGTAAATACTTCATATATTAATTAAAATAAATTAAATATTAATACCAATAACAAATTAATTTAACAAAATTACCAATTTAATATAATATAATGATTAATCAATAAAAAATACAAATAAAAAATATTTATTAAAAAGCATTACCTAATAATACAAACTAATTACCAATTAACAATTAATTAATTAGCAATTGAAAAATAATTAACAATTAATTAAAAATAAATACCAATAAATAAATTTAAAAAAATTATTAATTACAATTAAATTACTTCCCACCCTATTCCTCTATAAACCCACAACCCGCTACAGAAAATAAATTAATAAAAATAACATAATGAACAATTAAGCAATTAATAAAAATTAATGACCAATTATAATTTAATTAATTACCAATTACAAATTAATTAACTATTATTTCAAGATAAATACCAATAAATAAATTAAAACATTTAATCAATTATAATTAAATTACTTCCCACCCTATTCCCCTATAAACTCACAACCGACTACAGAATTAAACTACGCAAAAATAAAATACCCAAAAATTAATTACTTAAAATAAATTATCAAATAAATATACACTTTTCACACATATACTAACATAAAAAACACTTAAAAAAATTCGATATTATTGGAAAATCGATATATTTAATACCTATGTTATATACTTCGATATTTTGAGTTTCTATATTTATGTAAATCGATATTAACTTACTTACCTCAAATTCCATATTTTTGTTGTCTATATTCTGTCCACTCGATATTTTGTCCATTACATTCGATATTTTTGTTGCCTATTTTCTGTCCATTCGATATTTTGTCCATTCTATATTTTTAATTCGATATTACTGCAATTCTTTATTTTTAACTCGATATTTCGACTGTATACCATACCCTGCCAACTCAGGGCGAACAAAGCGATTACAAAGGGGATGATGGATGGAGTGCTTGAGCAAATCAAACACTCATCCCTAGTGAACTGATCTGGGTTTAATCCATCATCATTCTTTAGCTCACTCCACCATCCCAGTTCAGACATGGCCATATGCAAATCAGTCTGACCCTGTGCCAAATGGGAACAGTCCAGCCCAATCTGCCAAGTCATGTCTTCCCTGGAAACAAGCATCCTGGGACCGGTTATGGATACATAATCCTCATCAGCCAGGCTATCTTGAATCCAGTGGTAGAGCGAGCAAGGGACCCATGTCTGGGCATACCTTGCCAACTCAGGGCGATCAAAGCGATACCAGAGGGGATGATGGACGGAGTGCTTGAGCAAATCAAACACTCACCCCTAGTCAACTGATTTGGGTTTAATCCATCATCATTCTTTAGCTCACTCCACCACCCCAGTTCAGACATGGACATATGCAAATTAGTCTGACCCTGTGCCTAATGGGAACATTACAGCCGAACTGCCAAGCCATGTCTTCCCTGGACCGGAAACAAGCATCCTGGGACCGGTTTCGGATTCATAATCCTCATCAGCTAGGCTATCTTGAATCCAGTGGTAGAGTGAGCAAGGGACCCATGTCTGGGCATACCCTGCAAACTCAGGGCGAACAAAGCGATACCAAAGGGGATGATGGATGAAGTGCTTGAGCATATCAAAAACTCACCCCCAGTCAACTGATCTGGGTTTAATCCATCATCATTCTTTAGCTCACTCCACCACCCCTGTTCAGACATGGCCATCTGCAAATCAGTCTGACCCTGTGCATAATGGGAACAGTCCAGCCCGAACTGCCAAGCCATGTCTTCCCTGGACCAGAAACAAGCATCCTGGGACCGGTTTCGGATTCGTAATCCTCATCAGCCAGGCTATCTAGAATCCAGTGGTAGAGTCAGCAATGGACCCACGTCTGGGCATACCCTGCCAACTCAGGGCGAACAAAGCAATACCAAAGTGGATGATGGACAGAGTGCTTGAGCAAATCAAACACTCACCCCCAGTCATCTGATCTGGGTTTAATTCATCATCATTCTTTAGCTCACTCCACCACCCCAGTTCCGACATGGCCATATCCAAATCAGTCTGATCCTGTGCCAAATGGGAACAGTCCAGCCGGAACTGCCAAGTCATGTCTTCCCTGGACCGGAAACAAGTGGGATCTGAGGGGAGGGTGTTGGCGTAGAAGCAGGGGTATATTGGGAGTTGGGATGGATCTGAGTTAATGTGAAGGATAGGTCAATTTTGGTGATTTTTCCAGAGAAATAGTTAGTAATTTCTTCACATTTGCTAGTGGTGCCCGTCAAATTGAGGGTGGTGGGGGAAATTTGGTTTCTAACAATGTTGAACAGTTCTCTGGGTCTATTTTTGGCACGGGCGATTTGTGAACGAAAGAAGGATGCCTTTTCAGAAAAAATGTGTTTCTTGTAAGTAGATCTAGCAGTTCGAAGGAGGACGAGATTGGAGGGGGAAGGATGTTGTCTCCAAGTTCTTTCAGCCAGTCTAATTGCTCGTCTTTCATTGGTGAGGTCTGCGTTAAACCAATATTTTTTAGAGTTTTTAGTTTAGGTGGTGCAAGTTGGCCTAATACCTCAGAGACAGTTTTATTATAGTGCTCAGTGAGCTCATTTGCATTAAGAAAGGGAGGGTTTCAGTATAGATGAGTTTGGCGTTTGGCCTCCAGTACACCAAGGAGGATAAGATTAAGGTTTCTGGTTGAAAGTTTGATTTTGTTACTTTTAGATGGGGCGGGCAGGGCTAAGGGGGAGATCGAGAACAGTATGAAGTGGTGGACAGACTAATCAATGGGGATGATGTTAGATAGGGATGCCAAATCATTATTTGCAATGATGGCGTCAAGAGTAGCCCCTTTTGAGTGGGTTGGGGAATGGCAGAGTTGTTTGAGGTCGTTAATCTCAAGAAGGTTATTGAGAAGTTTGATAGTGGGTTCCTTGGGCACATTCCAGTGAAGGTTTAAGTCTCCTAGGAAGAGGTATTTAGAGCTGGAAAGTGATGATTGAGTAAGAAGGTCAGATAGTTCATCAGCAATGAGAAGAGTTTTAGCTGGAGGGTGATAGATGTTGTGTCGCCGTATTGGGTGAGCGCCTTCAATCTTAAGTTCAGCTCCAAGGTATTCAAAGGTAGTCTGTGTTTTTGACTAGGGAGAGCTGGAGTTCGCTTTTAAAGAATATTACTAACCCACCCCCTTCTTTCTTTGGGCGGTCTTTTCTGATGATAGAGTCACCTTGTCGTGTATTTCTATAGGTTCTGAATCAGTCCCCCTATTCCTGACCCTATTCTGGTTAAACTAACTATCAAGTTAACTAACAGTCAGCCCATGAGGCAAGAAAACCCCCATGATGCAGATACCGTTATCTGACGCAGTCACACTCCGGCACAGGAACGTGTTATCTGATTAGGTCATAACGCTTGAGATCTAATTAGACAAGCGACATTCCTCCAGCCCCTGATAAGGCATACGACGTTCTCATAACAAATCAAACCTATGACAACCTGGAAAATCCGTGCGGCCATTGTTTTGATTTCACAGAGAACTTTAGTAAAGAATGTGCTAACGAGCAAGTCGTATGACATCTTTATTGACGTATCTATGTCCATCCTTACGTCAATCTCGGCACCTTTAAGGTATAAATATTGCCGACCTTGCCCTATGCAAACACACGCGTGGTGACAAGACGGAGCGGCCTTACTTGCCGAAGCCGAGAGCAGAAGCAGACCCCGCTGGCAGCAGCCCCGCCTTCCTGACGCGCTGAGAGACGCGCTGCTATCTCAAGCCGAGAGACCCAGCACCGGCGCTTCTGGGCAGCCCTCGCAGGCAGCCTGGAATATCGAGAGCAGAGAAAGAGATACCATTCCTCATTCATCCTAACTTCCAGGTACAGAACTGAATAACCCCTCACAGAGAATTCCTTAGTTATTCACTTGGCAAAAACAAACTTAACTTAAACTGTAACTTTCTATTCCCGCCCACGCATTAGACTTAGGTCAGGTACACGGGGTAGGCGTATTTAGAAACACCAGTTGAGTACGTTTAGTCAAATGTATATGTGTATGTAAATATATTTTAATCATTTTAAACATCATATGGCTCAGAAACCATATCAATGTTTTTACAGTATTATTTTATACTATTGCTTTTAATGTATGCACTTTACTTAACTATAAGTATTGCAATAATATCGATCCATTTCTCTTGTATGAGAAAAGAGACTGATCAATAAATAACACCTTTTTATTGAACACGCCCGTCTCTTCCTTTTCTCTACATTCTGATGAGACTAAGAATGCACGTACTGACTGAGTAAAATAATTGCCTTGTGCTCACACGACTCTCGAGATTGACTCTTGATTAGGGGAGAGCAAAGTTGTCATGTTCTATGGTTGTCAGAAACTAAATCCCTTCTTGTCTAATCAGGGAAGTTAATCCTTCCTTGAACATTCGAGAAAGTTTCTAGCGAACTCTGAGCTTAGCTGGCAAACCCAAAAATTAAGTCTAGTATCGACAGTAGTAGACCTAGTTAACGTCTGGCCTAGGCCTTTACTGCTGTAGGTACTATTCCAATGCGCAGAGCCTATTGGGAAAATAGGAGCTACACTACATGGCGCCCAACGCGTTTGGAAAGGGCGATAAAACTAACGTAAGACATTTAGAGTAACTCAGTCGTGCTTTCTCACTCAGACCCCTTTTCCCAAATACTCCAAAGACGTCTGGAGTGGGTGAAAGGTAATATCCTCCAAAACCTCGCAGGAGGGAACTCCTATGTATGGTTCTGGTATAGTCAACGTTGAAGGATACACCGTTCCAAAATATTGTGCATCTAATCTCTATTTCCATAAAGAAACCTGATCTGCAAACAAACATAATACCATCCTGTCTGTAAAATGGCAGAGAGTGATGATGAAAGAGAGGCAGTTAGATTAGCAACTGAACTCGCAGATGCTGATGCTACCATGCAAGCAGCAGACGCGGATATAATACTCATTCCGGTCATCAAAAGGAGATCTATAACCTTAAAACTTATAGAAAATGGACTGACACCTAGAGGTGGCACAGTCATATTCGTAATTGAGGCACACGAATATCGGCAGACAGAGGTATACTATTCATGGATACATTTTCCAGCAGCAAATGCTGTAACAAAGTACTTCCACTATTACAAAGTAGAGGAACCTCCTGAAACATACACTCCTTTCGAGGAGGTGGAAGTACCACTCAAATTCCAAGAGCATTTGCTCTTATTTGATGGCGCCCTAAAACATAATAATCACATTACAAGGCTCGGTCCTTTAGGAAGACCAGGAGCAACGTGGCCGGTCTTAGCCGGATACACACCACATCCAGACATCGAAAGAATGCCTGCAGCAGAGCTATTAATACAGCTAAAACAACTACTAAAAATTCATAGACAATTAGTTCAGTATGTAATGCGGACTTCAACAATTAAGCCAGCGATTAAACTTCCACAGCTGACCCCTCACCAGGGGAACACAAATAAAATTACACCACAGAACATCCAATCCTGCCTAGGTAAAGTTCCAGCTAAACGGGAACAAATACCATTCTGGTTGGCACAGAAAATCACCCAAATAGAGGCGGTGTTTCCTGACACCACCCCGCTGGAAAAACACAGGATTCTGACTATATGTCTCCCAATGGGAATCGCACCACACATTGAGGACTGTGACACTTGGGGTACAGTCTTTGCTTCCATCTACACAAAAACGCACCGTGTTCCATCCATTTCGGTAATACCAGATGTGCTAAAACAAATTCAAGATGAATACGGTCCAGAACCTGCTTTAACTCTTGGTATGAAATTACTAAAAGACTTCAAGCAGGTCTCGGCTATATTATTAGCCAACATAAAAGGTGAGGCAGCAAACGTGGCGATCCGCCAGAGGTTAAAAGAGACAGATATAGCAGACCAACCAGCTGAAATTGCCAGAATCATAGAAAAATCCTATGAAGAACTAGGCAGAGATAGTCTAGGTGGAATACCAGTAAAACCGCAACTGACTACAAGTCCAGAAAAAATATTTTTTAATAATAATAATTCACCAAAAAAGAACTGGGATGGAAATAAACAATCCAATCCTAAAGAAAAGAAATTCCAGTCCAGAGGAAGGTCTCCGAGGCAAAGAGAGAAATCTCCAAACCAAAGACAGAGGTCACCACAGAGTGACCCCTCTGGGAATAGATATAACCTTAGAAATAGGGATAATATTAAAAAACCTGATAGATATCAAGACATTGATACACGTCCCTCTCAATCTTTTCAGAATTCCTCGCAGAAATCGGAAAGAAGAGGACGATCAGAAGAGCACGCCAAGTCCAAAGACAAGGAACCTGCTCAGCTAAAAAAGAAATTACAATTTCCAAAAAAGAAGGTAGCCAGTATCAAGGTAGTTAACAATGCCGAGAATACTGAGGACACAACTGAAAAACGGAGAGTGGGCTCAGACAATGCTAGACAGCGCAGCAGAGGTGAGCATAGCTCGCAAAGTCCTTATGAATCATCTGGAGACAGTGGACACGAATGAATACCTTCAAGTGGAAACTGCAGACACCAGAGTTAGCAAGCCCCACAAGATATACGAGATAACATTACGTATAGAGGGAGATAAGACTAGGAAAATAAGGGGACTATTTTGGGATAACCTCTCCAAAGGCTATGACATCCTTCTAGCTGAAAAAGACTGGCCACCAGAGTTTGTCAGGGAGTGCCCTCATGGCGAAGAAGTAATTATGCCTGCCTTCTCGAATCAAATACCGATTCATAAAAAATACACACTTGCTAGAAAGTGGGCAGTGGCCTTAGCACCTGCTTTATATAAAAATCATGTAGGATGGGATGAGGATTCTCCTCCTCACAAAATCCAGTTAAAATCACAACCAACTGCACAAAGGCAGTACCCAATTAAGCAAGAAGCTAAAAAACAAGTAAATGAAATACTAGATCAGCTAGAATACCAGGGGGTGATTGAAACTTGCACCTCACAAATGAACAATCCTTTGTTTCCGGTCTCCAAACCAGACAATTCGTACCGTCTAGTTTTGGATTACCGACACCTTAACACATGTTGCAAAACCTTTGCAGTGCAAAACTCACACAGTGCTGCACTAATGAATAACATAGTGCGCAAAAAATACAAAACTACCTTGGACATTTCCAATGGATTCTTTTGTCAAAACATAGCACCAGAGAGCAGATATTTAACTGCATTCTCAGTAAATGGCACTCAAAAACAATTCTGTTGGTTAGCCCAGGGGTACAAGAACAGCCCGGGGGTATTCTCAGCGAGAGTAACAGAATTACTACAACTATATGATGATGAAGCATTATCTTATGTTGATGACATTTACCTAACAGATGATGACTTGGAGACTCACTTGAAAAGAGTGAACACCATAATACTTGGGTTCGCTGCAGAGGGTTACAAATTCAACTTCAAAAAATCCAGAATTGCCCATCTAAAAATTCTATACGAAGGATATGAATTATCAAGTATAGCCTGGTTGACAATTTTTTAAGAACTAGAAGAATTAAAAAATCTAAAATATGAAAAGACGTATCCTCTGCCAATCGACATTCTGCCTCTACGACATTACGCCTGTGTAATCTATACAGACGGACATGCTCAACCCTCCGTTTGGGGAGAACATGCATACAACCCCACATGTGAGATTACAAAAGAAGTGTGGCGCGGAGGTAAACTAAGACCTCTATTAACAAAATCACACTCAGTAGAAACTAATTCAGAACTACAAACTGAAATAATAGCTTTGAAAATGGCGCTAGATAATGCGGATCGCGAATTCCCGACGCTTATAGTGTCAGATTCATATTACTGCGTCAAAGCATATAACAAGGATTTGCAGACATGGATTCAGAACGGTTACAAAGATGACACAGATGCACCAATAAAGCAGAAACTGCTCTGGGAACAAGTAGCTCTTTTGAAAAAAGAACTACCAAAGACTCACGTGACTCACTCACTGAGTCATCAACGTGATGGCGTTCACGTTGTAGGGAATTCATTGGCTGAAACAGCCGCAGCGGCAGCCACTAAACCGGCTCCCGTAGATCGAAAAAAGCGTACATTAAAATACATTGACGGTGAAACATTGCTGGCGGTGAAAACGTCATCAAAAGGCGACTGCTCAGCGTTACCGATCAACTATCCACTCAATTATACATACATAATCGATGCAAACTCCGTCCCTTTTGCTCGAATCCCTGGAGTGGGGGATAGAGTCATTCCAAACATGGACAGGAGAAACTTGTTAATCGCAGACGCACACATGGGCGAGGGTCACAGACACCTTAAATTAAAAGATTCTCTGGAAGAATTACAATCACGGTACTGGTGGCCAGGCATGAGCCTGCACTACACCATGTTTGTAAAAAACTGCCCAAACTGCAACAGAGATCGCAGTGGGGAGAGAAGCAGTTTAATACCTCGTCGTATCAAGGCAGATAATATTACCAGCAAAAAGAATGGCTTGCGATTAACATATACAGGCTAGTTTCCACTTATAATGTAGATCACCAGCACTCGGCTGACGTCCGGACTATTATACAAGATTTGCGAGTCTAAATGGCATATACGCTAAGAGCATGCTACGTTCGACCATTGTTTTCACTCAGGCAATCCAGCCTGGGGGGGAAACATGGCCAAATGAGCACAGCCCAGCGGGAATCTTCTCACTTCCTTCCTGAGGGTACGGGATGGTGTAAAGAAAAAACCAAGGCAGAAAGCAATCTATAATGGAAAGGATATTAGGTTCGGGAGCTGGGGGGGTCAAACATCTAATAAGTGTCCAACGTAGTCTAAATAACTTGCCAAGAAATTCTCTGAAGGGATTCAGTCCGTACGAATTATTATTCGGAACTAGGATGTTGATCTCTGACCTTGATAGTCAGACTTCAGTGGTAATAGAAAAAACCTTTGATGTCAAAGACCGTTTGGCTATTTTGCAGGACTTAAACAAAACAAGAAAAGACCTGAGCAACATACAGTTGAAACAACAGCCAACAACCACTGAAGAATCACCACCTGTCCCAGCAAGACCTGTCTGGATTCCAAAAGTCGGGGATCTAGTCAGGGAGAAGATCGCGGTAAAGAAGGAATTTGGGCCTTCTTACAGAAAAGCAGTTCCTGTCTTGTCTGTCAACGGGACAAGATCAGTTGTACTACCGCCACTTGCTGGAAAAAAGGAGAACCGAGTTGTATCCATCGACCTGGTAAAACCACAACATGTGGCCGATAACAAACAGTAGGCCAAGTGGACTCCCAATAAGTAGCAGAACACCAAGGTTTGCTACCAGCACAGAGGTCCTATCAAAAAGGCTCATCACATTCGAAACGCCTGCAGAAGAACAAGAAGGACTATGCAACAATGCAATAGAACTAAGACCTCTGAAAACCCAAATAAAGACATTTAGCAGAGACACACCAATCTATACTGAAGTACCAAGTGAAAATGCAAGGAACAAAAATCCTGAAGCAATTGGAACAATTGACAGAACTGCATCCGGGTACTTCATCAACTTCGATGATTCCTCTGACGGCTTCAGTGAATCAAAGACACAGCCATCATCAAAATCCTTTAAAGACAAAGCTAAGGAACTTTTGAAACATCTGAAAGAAACATATCTGGTTTCTCCATGGATTGAATTTTGGGTGGGTTTTGGTGCATTGATCCTCATACTTTGGCTCATCATGGTATTTACTTTGGGACGCTTCATTGAGGGAAAATATGCTAAAATGGACACAGCAAGTCAGAACATCAACTTGGTCCTCAAACCACACACATCTTCACACGTCGAGAAAAGAGAACTTTCTTCAGAACTTTCTTCAGCCAACTTCACAGCCAATCCTATACCTAGTGGGGTAGCCTGGGACAACACTGACTATGAAATTTATGGTCCGGTCGAGATCCTGAAATATCCACACCAAATCAAGATCTCCTTGAGTGACTATGCAAAACCAAACTCGTTTGCTGATGATTGGGACTTCGAAAGTATCAACAACATGATGTCTGACTTAGTAATGTCTGCTAAATTTACAAAACATGATTATTTGCAAGGTTCTACAAATTATGATAGTATGTATTGCTATAACCATTATGGTAACCATTTTTTGCATAAATCTGCACAACCTAGAAATGTTTTAAATTATAATCAATGGGAACATTGCGCTACACCTCCAAAAGGGAGCTCTAGAACCGTGTATGACAAATATTCATATTTTTCAGGTTTTAACATAAGTAATGCTGAAACATTTTATTTTAAATTGTCAAACAAGACAGGGATGAAAACCATGATAACCAACACAAAATTGATATATTCAGATTCATTCTTTGAAAAAATGAATACATTTGGATTTGATTATTGGGACAAAAATGTTGATTTAAAAAGTGTTTGGGGTACAAAAGAATGGCAAGTACAGGGTTTAGAAGCTTTGTTTAGAGCCTGCATGATCCCAGAACAAATGATATTTTTAAATGACACTGTTCAACAAACCACCTGTCTTGGCTTAGCCAAAATCAAAGATTTAAATAATCCGTCTATTCCAAAGCCAAGAATGTTTAGCAATAACTCTGATAGATGAAGAGATAGACGTAAACCATATATTAAACAAAAACAGAACACATCCTGATTGGAAACAATGGTTGATCTGGCCCACAGATACAAATAACTGTCAAGATAGATTCCTGAATAAAACACAGGGTTTCAAAATGACCAGGCCAGACCCTAGATATCCCCAAAGACATCACCCAGGGATAATAACAACCTACAGTGTGGGCAAATTATGCCTTCAATGGCTACAGACTTCCACACTGCCTGAAATTAAGCAACACCTAACTTTACTTACTGATGGTGCTGACTTGCGTGATTTCATAATGGGACCACGCAAACAGCGTCAAAAGCGTTTCATAGCAGCCTCTGTATATGCAGCATACAATGAGGCCTGGAAGGTTACTCAACTTGAGACAGCAGAAAGAATACGGGAAATTGACCGTATTAATTTGGAAAAATCACTTTCTGTAGTGGACAATGGGTTAATGACTCTGCCCTCCAGAATTTTTTCATTGGACAGCATTGTGTCTTCAGCAATCGATATATTATCGCAAGACTTACTGTTATTACAACATGGTCAGTCACAATTGCGTTCCATTGTACAGCTTGGCTGGACGTTACAAAATCTGCGTTCAGGCTATGTGCCTTGGCGTTTAATCAACACAACGTCACTATTCCAAATCTTTAACCTTACTGATAGACAAATCGGTATGGCGCAAAAGGGTGCTGATTATACAATCTTGAGCATTGAAAAACTAGAAAGATTACCAATGACAATGTCAGAACGACCTGTCAGTGAATGGATAATACACGGAATCATAAATATTCCAATCTCAACCTTCAGGTTTCAACACTGCCAAAAATATATACAGGCTGGCATGTACGAGAAATTGGGAAAGGGGTACCTTAAAACAACTTGGAACCTGCCCTATTCACATGCATGTGTCAGTAATAAAGGACAGAAAGTGTTTCTTAGTGGCAACAATTGTGCTATGTCACTAAGCGGCACGCTTCTGTGTAACGGAATTAGTTTGCATGGAGCCTTTGAAGGGAATTCATACAACCTTTCATGTCACCAGCAAGGCGCACCTGCAACTGAAATAGAACCATTCTTTCAAAGACTCTATAATGGGAGTTACATTCTTATTGTAGACCGCAGATGTTGCAGTCTTATGCCCGGGACTCCTTATCTAGTAACTACAACGGCGAAGGTCAAGTGCTGTGGACGCTCTTTATTTCCCAGCTCCTTTCCAGACAGGGAGGCAAGGGCATGGCCCAGTTTGAAAATTACTTCTATTCGAATAGACACTTTAAGCAGAATGAAAACAGTGCTTCTTCAGACGCCTACAAGGCTCACGTCATCAAAAGAAACGTATGATCTACAAGTCGCAAGGACGACTGCAGAGATACATACATTATTATCAACTAATTCCCCCGTACATTTCGTGGAAATCCTAAGCGAAATCTTAAATATTTCTGATACCACTGGGGTCTCAAAGGTATTTAAGACAGTATTTTCGATGGCATTAACACCATTCAAAGCCATACTGGGTATTTTTCCAGATTTCGTCCATTCGATTTTTAGCGGACTTCCCCTGATCCTGGGACTAATTGCAGGAATCCTATTCCTAGTCCTTATTTTTCGTTATGGCAACCCATGTCACAGATCAAACTCTCGCGACAATGGAAGATACGATCCTAGCCATTGGATACCGGGACCGGATATCAAAAATCCTGGGACTCTCCCGGCTTAGAGACCTGAACATGACTTGGTTTCTATCATTTCGACCAATGTGGCAAAGGTGTGTTTTACCTGTACTAAGGTGTCTGCTATGCGGAGAAGAATGCGTGTTAGACACCTGTCTGACGCTACAATCGGATGCGCCGGTGGATGCAGATACACTGTTGGTTCCTACCAAGGTTCACGCTTTGTGCTGCCCTCAAAGGCTGCCAATCCTGATGACGGCATTCCTGGAATCTTCACCACTGCGATTGAAGAGTAGTGAAGTTCAAGATGAAAGCAGCATCGAACAGGTACGACCTTCTGTCAGCAATGCGAATCAGAATGTCAATGGAGACAATCATGCGCATGAATGCATGGTTACACCTATTTCCGACTTAGTGGAACTTTCCCATGAAGCTGTTGACAGTTTTTTCGAAAGCCTGAATGATATGATGTTCTCTCCAGAACAGAAATAGAGACTTTTGAGTAAACTCGCACACGGCGTTCCCTGAATTCGGCCTTCAACTTTAAAAATAAAGTCACATGAACAATTTCACTCCAGTTCACGGACAGCAATTTTTTCAGCATGCCCCTTAAAATATTTTTCTACATATTTTTTCCCGGGACACTGATCTTCTGCTTAAAGTAAGAAACTATTCCTAGAGAACTAAAATTTCTATTTTTAGATACTTTATAGACTTTAGCTGCCCGCTGGTAGGTTCACAAATATTTTTATTATGTGATGAAATGGTCTCGAACTTCCTTTCTGTATAGCCATATTAAGAGCCATTTCATGTGTAATTCTCATATACCAATAAGCAATAATGCATAAAAATGCGTGTTTACTTTTGCATTTAATTCATAGCTTAAGTGCATACAATATATATGACTGCAATTTTTCAGTATATTTGAAAATTTCGAAATGCATTTATGTATTTTGGGGTGGTAAGGTATACACTATACTCTATAGTATGTTGTACTATGTTATACTATGCATAGATTAGTAGATATGACCATAGTTAGCGTGGAGTGGGTGTCGTGTATTTCTATAGGTTCTGAATCAGTCCCCCTATTCCTGACCCTATTCTGGTTAAACTAACTATCAAGTTAACTAACAGTCAGCCCATGAGGCAAGAAAACCCCCATGATGCAGATACCGTTATCTGACGCAGTCACACTCCGGCACAGGAACGTGTTATCTGATTAGGTCATAACGCTTGAGATCTAATTAGACAAGCGACATTCCTCCAGCCCCTGATAAGGCATACGACGTTCTCATAACAAATCAAACCTATGACAACCTGGAAAATCCGTGCGGCCATTGTTTTGATTTCACAGAGAACTTTAGTAAAGAATGTGCTAACGAGCAAGTCGTATGACATCTTTATTGACGTATCTATGTCCATCCTTACGTCAATCTCGGCACCTTTAAGGTATAAATATTGCCGACCTTGCCCTATGCAAACACACGCGTGGTGACAAGACGGAGCAGCCATACTTGCCGAAGCCGAGAGCAGAAGCAGACCCCGCTGGCAGCAGCCCCGCCTTCCTGACGCGCTGAGAGACGCGCTGCTATCTCAAGCCGAGAGACCCAGCACCGGCGCTTCTGGGCAGCCCTCGCAGGCAGCCTGGAATATCGAAAGCAGAGAAAGAGATACCATTCCTCATTCATCCTAACTTCCAGGTACAGAACTGAATAACCCCTCACAGAGAATTCCTTAGTTATTCACTTGGCAAAAACAAACTTAACTTAAACTGTAACTTTCTATTCCCGCCCACGCATTAGACTTAGGTCAGGTACACGGGGTAGGCGTATTTAGAAACACCAGTTGAGTACGTTTAGTCAAATGTATATGTGTATGTAAATATATTTTAATCATTTTAAACATCATATGGCTCAGAAACCATATCAATGTTTTTACAGTATTATTTTATACTATTGCTTTTAATGTATGCACTTTACTTAACTATAAGTATTGCAATAATATCGATCCATTTCTCTTGTATGAGAAAAGAGACTGATCAATAAATAACACCTTTTTATTGAACACGCCCGTCTCTTCCTTTTCTCTACATTCTGATGAGACTAAGAATGCACGTACTGACTGAGTAAAATAATTGCCTTGTGCTCACACGACTCTCGAGATTGACTCTTGATTAGGGGAGAGCAAAGTTGTCATGTTCTATGGTTGTCAGAAACTAAATCCCTTCTTGTCTAATCAGGGAAGTTAATCCTTCCTTGAACATTCGAGAAAGTTTCTAGCGAACTCTGAGCTTAGCTGGCAAACCCAAAAATTAAGTCTAGTATCGACAGTAGTAGACCTAGTTAACGTCTGGCCTAGGCCTTTACTGCTGTAGGTACTATTCCAATGCGCAGAGCCTATTGGGAAAATAGGAGCTACACTACAACCTGGGGGGGGGGAGTAAATCAAGAATGGGCTTTGATTGATTATTGAGACAGGTTTCCGTGAGGAAGGCGATGTCTATATCTTCACTAAGGATAGTTTCGGAAATTTTGGTCGCATGTCGAACCGCGGAGCAGGAGTTCACAAGCATGCAGGCCAGGGGCTTGGAGATGTTTTGGATGGGGGGCACGAGTGGATGACGGTAAGTTGGTGGGTCTGGGGGGAGCAGGGGGAGGAGAGGATTCTGCTGGTCCCTATAATAACAGAGATGTTGTAGTGAGTAAAGGCTGTATCCTTAAGTGAGATCTTTGATGTGTAGGAGTTGCAGATGTCAGAGAGGTCAATGGCGGAGTGCTAGTTTAAGGTGCGAAGAGGTCTATGTGTACGGTTGGGTAGTGGTATGGTTTTCCAAGGTTTGGGATTAGAGAGTTTTTGAGGACCAGTGCATGGTGGAGTGGACCAAGAGGGGCGGGTTTTGGGGCTAGGGGATTCGAAGTCTTTGAATTCCTCTCTAAGTCGGGCGAGTTCAGATATCAAGGAAGAGATGTTGTGGACAATGTTGCAAAGTGTTTGAGTTACAAGAGTGAGGTGGGATGTAGTTGCGGCAGGAGGGGGAGGTATGTTCTGAGTAGGTCGGGGTAGGAGGTCTGTTGTTTGGAGATGGTGAGAGGTCGAGGGGGCGAGAGAGGTGTTGAAGCAGCAAGTGAGGGAGGTCTGTGGGGGGAAGAGAGAGGAGAAAGGTGCTGAAACTTGGGGAGTAGGGAAGATCTGTGGGAGGTGAGGGGGGTTACGGCTGCCGGTGGGGGGGCGTAGGGAAGGACGGGATAGTGCAAGTGTGTCGTGTCGATATTCTCAAAGCACAACAGGAGTCATCCAATTTATTCAGGTACCTTTATTTATCTTCTGGTCACAGCATGTTACAACACGTCCTGTTCCCTGCCCAGTTCCTGGCTCTCTGCCGTTCCTCACTCCCTGACCGGAAGTGGTGTCCAGTTCATTGCCCCCTCCCACCAGGTGGGTCCAGGGTCTTTGTGCCCTGTGCCCAGGTCACGAGTTCTCCCCCTTTGTTGCAGAAAAGAAAGAGAGATTGTTGAGAGAGAGAGAGAGAGCGAGAGAGAGAGAGAGAGAGAGAAAGAGAGAGGGAGAGAGAGAGAGAGAGAGAGGCAGAGAGAGAGAGACATTGGTCCCCCTCACATTTCTTCAATCAGTCTCTCTGGTCTTTTGTACTCTCTTCTGTGCCGTGTGTCTCCGTTGTTCATCTGTGCGTCCTCATCCTGTCTCATGCCTGTGTCTCCTGTTGCGATCTCTCCTCTATCCACGATCCACAATCTTGAGTTCCTTGAAACGTGAGCTGTTTCGCATGACGTGGTAACGTCCTGCTGATGCTGTTATCATGGGCCCTTTCACCTCGGTCACCGTCAACGGCTCCTTTGAGAACGGGCTGTCCGATTTCCTCAGCTGCCGCTGCCTCACCACCACTGTGTCCCCTTGCTTTAGTTGCGCTGGAGAGGCGTGTCTCCCTGCATCTGCATAAGTCTTCATTTTCTCCCTTGCCGCTTGATCTTTGGTGGCAATGCTGCTTTGCCCTGGCTTTGCTGCTGCTTCCATCTGCAGTAGCCTGGTCCTGCTTGATCTACCCAGCACTAACTAGGCGGGACACCGTCCTGTGGAGCTGTGAGGGGTGTTTCAATAGTCCCTTAGTACTTGGCACAGAGTCTGACCTATTGAGATCTGTGCCAGTTTTGCTCTTTAGACAGCTTTCTTAATGTTCCCCATGAATCTTTCCACCATGCCATTTGCTTGTGGCCACAGGGGCGTCATTTTCCTGTGATGGATCCCTAGATAGTCCATACATTTTCTGAATTCTTCCCGTGAGAAGGGTGGACCATTGTCTGTCTTTAGTGTTTGCGGAGAGCCCCACGCCACAAAGACGTCGTCCATAGTTGGCAGCATTGCGCTTGCTGATGTTGACGATACTTGTCTCACAATGGGAAATCTGGAGAATTCATCACTTATCACGAGCAGGTAGTTTCCCGTTTGCAGGGGCCCGTAGAAGTCTGCTGCCAGTTCTGTCCACACTGCCCGCAGGAGCTCTGACATTTGTAGTGGTTCCGGTTTTGCTGGTTGCCCCGTCACCTTGCAGACGTGGCAGTTTGTGACTGTGGCCTCTACTATGTTGTCTAACCCGGAGAACCACACTTTTTCCCGTAGCAGTTTCTACGTCGCTACCATGCCTCTGTGTCATTCGTGAGCCAAGTTCACCGTCTGTCTCCGCAGAGCTCTTGGCATCACTATTCTTGTTCCTCTCATTAGTATTCCATTTTTGGTCTATGGTAGCTCTTCATGAAATTTTTTAAATGCCAGCATTTCCTCTTTGAATACTCCGTTTTTCGCGATGCTGTTGTTGTTGACATGCCTCCATCTCTGTTGTCTTGTTATCATTTTGACCGCCTGCATTGTGGCGTCCCTCTCTGTTTCCAGCTCCAACTCCGCCAGTGTTATAGATACCAGAGTATTTTGTTTTAGTACAAAGTTCAGGTATTCCTCCGCTATTGATGTTGCCTCAGGTGCCAGTGGCCACGGGTGCCGCGACATGTAGTCTGCGGGGTTGTGCTCTTTCCCTGGCTTGTGCACGATCTTGAAGTTGTAGTCCATTAGCCGTATGCCCCATCTCTCTATTCTAGGTGGTATTTTTGCATTGGGATTTCCATAGATCGTTACTAGGGCCTGATGATCCGTTATGATGGTAAATGGTTTCCCATATATGAACATGTGATAGTGCTCACACGACCATACTCCTGCGAGGCTTTCCTTTTCTGGCTGCGACTATGCCCTCTCAGCGTCGGACAGGCTTTTGCTTGCATATTCCACTATGTTTCTTGGCGACTCTTTGCCTGGCCTATGCTGTGCCAAGATCGCTCCTAGCCCCACCTGGCTGGCGTCCACCATCAGTTCTGTGCATAGCAGAGGAACAAAGTACGCAAGGTGGTCTACCGGCATCCCTGCATATCTGATGCCTAGAACGCTTTGTTGCAATCTTCTGTCCACATGAATGTCTGGCCCTGTTTATTCAGTTCTCTCAGTGGGGTGCTTACTGTGGCAAAGTCTTTTATGTATCTTGCGCAGTAGCTGGCAAGCCCAAGGAACACCCTCACTTCTGCAACGTCGCAAGGGGGTTTCGCTTTTTGTAGCGTTTCCACTTTGCTGCAATCTGGTCGAATCAATTTTTTTGAAAAGATGTGCCCAAAAAACACCAGTTCATCTCTCCCTATTTCACACTTGTCTTCATTCAGCATGAGACCTGCTTGTTCCAGCTTGGAGCATACGTCTCGCAACGCTTTGTCATGCTTGTCATCTGATCGACCAAATACCAGAATGTCATCATTGTAGCTGAGGCTGTTCTTTACCGGCCTTATCACTTGCCTTATTGTCTCTTGAAATACTTCCGCTGCTGATGAGATGCCAAAACTCAGTCGTTTATAGCGAGGGCCCCAAGTGCGTGAAAAATTTTGTGATATATCTCGACTGAGGGTCAAGCTCTAGCTGATGATATCCTTTGCACAGGTTCAGTTTTGAGAATCAGCATGTGTCAGTTAGGCAGCTGATCATGTAGTTGAGGTGTGCTCCAGGGTGTCTTTCACTTTCAATTGCTGTGTTTGGTATCCTCATATCGACACAGATGCGAATTTTCGATGTGTTCTACTTTGGCACTGCCACTATTGGCGACACCCATGGTGTTGGTCCCACTGCCGGCTCTGTGATGTCCTGGCTTAGCAGCGCTTGTATTTCCTCCTCCACTTGCGGCTGCAAGTATATCGGCCTGTGATGTTGAGCCACTGATCTTACTGCTTCATTGATGTGCAGTGTTACTTGCCGTCCCTTTATTCCATGTAGAATTTCTGGATATTCTTGCAGGATGTTCTTCTTCTCTGACATGTGGTATGTCATTGCTAGGAGGCCCATTACCTGCGCTGTGACGTTACTCAGTAGGCTTGGTGCCGGAACGTCACCCTTTAGTAAATGTATCTCTTCCTTGCTTGTTTGGTCCTTGTACATCAGTGTCTCTGTGAATTTTCCCATGTTAGTTACTGGTTTTCTTGATCCCCACGTGAATACATCAACTCTGGATGGCGCTAGTGCTGGCTTTAGCTTCATTTTTTCATATTCGGATACACACATGATGTTGCATGTGGCACCGCTCTCTAGCACGAAACGTGTTTTGTGTTGCCCCACATCTATGGTCACGGCCTCAGTATTTTTTACTTGATGCTTCTCCATTAGGTGGATGCTTTCTCGCCCTTTGTCTTTTTCCGCCGCCACAGCATCGGACATTAAGTATAGTCGTTCCACATTCTCTTGCACCGCTTCTCCCTCAGTTTTAGCCAATGAGCTGCGGTTTGTCATTTCCATGGGCCTGGCATATCTGTTTGTCATCATTCGCAGTCTTCCAGGTCTTCCTCTCTCGCTTCTGAATTGGGTGCCTAGACATGCGCTTGTGAAGTGGTTGCTCCTGTTGCATTTCCTGCATGTCTGACCCATTGCCGGGCACGCCCCAGTGTGTGAAAAAAATTCCAGTCCGCATCTGTAGCATGTTTACTCTTGTTGTCTCCTTGTCGGTTGCTCATTGTTCTCCTTCTTCCAGGTGTCCGTGCGGCTGCTTCCGATCATGCGGTTTGCTTGTTCCATTTGCCTCTCCTTGCCCAGCTCCATCTGCTTCGATTGCGCCGTCGCCCTCACTTCTGCCATAGCCATCATTACAATTTTCTCCAGTGAGGTCGGTTCTTTCAGAATTCGTGTGCGAAATTCCATTGACCGACATCCCTCAATGATGCGCAGGCGAATCGCGTGTTCGTTGTCGAACTTGTCAAATTCGCAGTGTGTGACCAGTTTGCGCAGTCTTGTCGCAAAGTCATCAAGGGATTCGTCTGTGTGCTGAAATGCAATTGTGAAGGTGTATCTCTCAAAGTCAATGTTTCTTTGTGGATCAAATTTGTCTGAGAGGCACTTTATTAGCCCTTTGTATATTGTTGTTTGGTCATCTGGGAATGTCACTAGTAAATCGTCTACTTCGTCACCTACAAGGTTTAAGAACAGATCCAGCTGCTTGGCGTCTGTTACATCCGTGGCGCGCATGTATCGTTCGATTTTTTTAACCTAGCGCTCCCATCTGATGCCTACTTGTGGTTCAGACAGGCTGAATGGAAGGGGTCTGTGTTACTGAGCGCTCTGCTTTTCACTCCCTTGTTCAGTCATTTTTGTCTTTTCTCTTCCTTTTCTTCTCTTTTCTTCTTTTTGTTTTTCTGCATTTTCTTTCCTTTAGTCTTCTTCTTTTGTCTTTATTTTGCTCTATTTCCACTATTTCCTGTGTCTTCTTTCAGCTTTGTTTCTGCTTTTTCCTTGTTTCCTGTGTTTCTTTCCTTTATTCTCCCCTTTTTTTATCTTTCTGCTTTATGCTTTGTTTCTCCTTTAAGTTCTGTTATTTTCTTTATTTTGTCTCTTTGTTTGATTGTCTGCTCACATTCCTTCTTCTTTTGCCTTTATTTGCTCCTTTTTCCACCTTTCTCCATGTATTTCCTCCTGACCTTAAAATGGCTGCCAGGCCTTTCTTGCTCTCTATTGGCTGAAATTGCCTGGTTCCAAATTGGCCGCCCAAATCTCGCGAGATCGCGGGACCCTTCTACTTCCCGCCTGACTTAAAAATGGCCGCCGGGGCTTCTGCACTGCTGATTGGCCGATTTGCCTGGTCCCCAAATGGCCGCCCAAGTCTCCCGTGAGACTTCGTTTAAGTCCCTCGCGCGTGGGCTTGCTCTTTCGGACGTCGGGCTTCTTCCCGGCTTTCTGTTACGGCCGGATCAGTCCTTCTTGTTTTCTCTCGCTGGTCATGTTGCGGCCGGGGTGGACTCCCGCGCCCAGACTCTGTTGTGTCGCTCGGACCAGGGTGGGCTCCTGACTCTGTAGCTCTTCACTTTTTCGGGGCACTGGACACACGTGTAGTTCGTCCCACCCTTGTCGCCAGTTGTCCTGTCGTTATTCTCACATCACAACAGGAGTCATCCAATTTATTCAGGTACCTTTATTTATCTTCTGGTCACAGCATGTTACAACTAGTCCTGTCCCCTGCCCAGTTACTGGCTCTCTGCCGTCCCCCACTCCTTGTCCAGAAGTGGTTTCCGGTTCATTGCCCCCTCCCACCAGTCGGGACCAGGGTCCTAGTGCCCTGTTACGAGGTCACGACAAATTGGTGGTTAGGGCTGGATGGGGGATGTTTGGAGTTGTTCTGGGGTGGATGTCTGGTGTTCGGAGAGGGTGAGAGGCCTTGGGGATGGCAGGCAGAGTGCAGAAGCTGTGGGAGTGTGTGAGACCTGGAGGAAAGAGATGTGAACTGGCAGTGTGTGGGAGGGACAGGCATGGAGAGGGATGGGATAGTTATATGTGTAGGGGACGGGATAAGTGGAGAAGAGACGGAGTAAAGAGTGAGTGGAGAGGCAGCATCAGAGTTGGGGTGGGCAGAGATTTCGGAGAGGGGGGTGTAGGGGCAGGAGGGGGAGTAGTGGTGTGGGCTAGGAGGGGAGATTGGGGGAAGGAGAGCGTTTAGAAGTGGAGCTAGGGATCAAAATTCTCTGTGCTTCTTTCACCGTTTTCCTTTATTCTTGGTGAACAGGGTTGCCACCTGGCTGGTTTTCTACCTGCACCAATGTCTAGACGAAAAAAGAAGCAAAATTTCCTAACGCCTGTATTTTTAACCCTTACCTGTACATGCTTCAAACTGCAGGAATTATTAGAAAGTACTTTTAAATGTGTTCAAGAGGTGTAGTAACAATATCTGACTAATAGTTAAAGTAAAGAAAAGCAAAAAAATCATGTTACAAATGAATACATACTATTATTCTAAAGTCTTATCTAGTATAACATCTGGGCCTTTGCAGACTCTTAAAAACAACAAATGGGCGGTATTTTTCCCTTGGACAGTTGGCAACCATGAGGTGAGCACAGTTCATTGTGATGCCACGTGATTCTGTCTTTTGTTGTCAATCAATCAATCATGGAGTTTTAAGCACGCTACGCACCTGTGAGGGTCTCATGGTGCTGGGTGGGGGTACTCCAGTCAGTCGAATAGCAAGGTCTTGAGGTTCTTCAAGAAGATGTGCAGGGTGGGGGCAAGTCTGAAGTCGATCGGGAGCTCGTTCCAGGTCTCCCACCCATTCTTGTTCTGTAGGTGCTCAGGGTTTGGTGAGGTTGTCGATCGGAGGTTCCTCTTGGGTACATGGAAGGAGATTCTGTTGCTAAGATATTGGGGTCCGGAGCTGTGGAGGCATTTGTAGGCTTGCGTGAGTATCTTGAATGTTACTCTCTTCTCAATGAGGAACCAGTGGAGGTTACGCAGCTGTTGGGAGATGTGTTCATGTCGAGGGATGCGGAGGACGGGTCCAGCTGCAGTGTTCTGTATGGTCTGGAGTTTGTGGAGCAGAGGGCGTTTCCGTAGTTCAGTCTGCTGGTTATGAGTGCTTGCTTTCTTGATTCAGTGGGGATTCATTTGAAGGTCTTTCGGAGGATGCAGAGGGTGTTGAAGCAGGTGGAGGTGACGGCATTGACCTGTCAGGTCATGGAGAAGGCCTCAGTAGTGATAGTTTCAAGCCAGAGAAGGACAAAGAGGTAATGACAGTGACCAAGCGAGTAGGCCCTTCAGAGCCGATCTTCGTTCGTGTTACAAAATAAACAAAAGGGTGGCATACAAAATAAGACTAGCAGTTTTATAATATTTCTAAAGGTACATTTATTAGAATCACGTTTGTAAGAATTGTTAAAGGTCTTTTCCTGCCTTTGAAATTCAGCAATGTGTTTGAATATCTACTCAAGGTAAAAATGGTCAATGATTAGTTGAGAGTCTCTGTAATCACATCTTTTCTAAATTCATGCTTTGTTATGTGATGTACATAATGATTTTAAGATCTTAATCTTTGTAACTGCAATTAATGTATGGCTTAGTTTAATAGTGCTGCTGCTTTTAGTCTCAGGGGTAGTAGAAGAGGGCCCTCTCAGAGCCCAGTATATGTAATAGCTTATTTATCAAATTTATGTATGACACTGCCTGTCCAAGTCCCCCACTCGAGCATGCTGTCATTGAGCAGTATGACCGTCATAATGAGAAGCAAAAGAAAAATATAAGTTCTGTTTCAGCTACTGAAGTAAATGATGCCAGACCCAGTTCCACACAAAGTGCCTGCATCACCATATTGTGACAATGAAAAAATCCTTTTGAGGCTATTGACTTTGAAATTATCAAAGCCAAAATGTGATCCCACCATGGTAGAAGGGTAACGGTTTAAGACCACACGGGATGATTTTGCTCTAAATGCCCTCAGAAAATCAACAATTGAGAAGCCTCGATAAGCTACTTTAAACTTCATGCCCACCCATGTTGATTGAGACTGTATGTGGTGTTCAAGTCATTGTCCTAGAGAAAAAAGATTCCCTGATGTTTGCATTTAGAGACAGTTCCTAATGGTACATAAAAAAACACTATTATTTGAATGTCACACTAACTCAATTCAGGCATTGGTGCTGTCTTGAGATTAGACGACATGCACCACGTATTAATGTATACTAATTCAGACCACCCAAATAAACACACATAAACATGTATTGTCAAAGGTATATGGTTTAGAACTAGCTATTAAAATCACGTCCATGTGCTCCCTGCGTTTCTTCAAAGTGTAGACAGAATTGTAACACATCAGCACATCACAACGCCAGTGACTTCTTTCTTGCATTGCTGTTATTATTTTGATATCGTGTTACTGTGGATGTACACTTTTTTTATCAGTAACATTGGTATCAATAAAACTTTGAAACTGTTAGCACTACACGTGTGAACAGGGGCATGGTGGATATTAGCAGCCTAGTCCATGCACACAGTGTTTCTGAAATGTTCAATTGTGTAGCTGCATGCAATATATGTGCTTCATTGACACAAAGCTACACAGAGACAATGAAACATTCGATTGAGCATTTATACACTGAAAGAAACTTTCGTCGAGACCTTGGACATGTCTTTATAGAAAGCCTGGACCCATCTGACGCTGTTTAAAATCAACACACCCTCATGAGAACATGACAAAAGTTTTAAAAGCTCGCTGGTATGTGCGCATCAGGCGAATGCGAATGCGATCATGTCACTAGGAATGCAGCACAAAAGGGGCCTGATGAAATTGGAAAAGCATGTGGAGATAAAAATATCTCTCAGATGGATTCAGACACTTCCTGCCACTCTGCAGATGCCACAGCGCTGCAAGCCACCCTCCCAGGAGAGATGATTCACCTGGAAGGGGAGCCGGGCCAGCCAGATGTGTAGGAAGCAGCCTGGGACCCACGCGCTAACACTGTCTCGATTGTATGAAGCATATGCTTCCAGTCAAGGGTGAAAAATGCAGGCACCAGCACATGCCAAGAGTCTTTCAAGCATGGCCCAGCAGTCAGCCCGGAGCTTAATGCGCGGATCCCTCGAGTCAGCAGATGTGTGTCACCGCGGTGCAAGTCGAGGCTGGTTAAACCATGGAGCGGCTAAGTGACCTGACCCAGGCGCCCGGGCCAGGCAGAGCATGCGGCGCTGCCGTCACTCTGCGCGCTTAATGGAGGCTTTCAGGAGTGTCGTAAACTGATGGTGTTCAAAGCAAAATACGACGAAGCCAGTTTAATAGTTAAAAATCTTGGTCTGGGGTACAGCGCTCGTGTTTATGACATTCCTTTTGAAATGTCCCACACCATCCTTTTGTTTGTCTCGCAACCAATCCCCAGCACGCATGCGTGATCCTCTTTATTCAGGGATGCATGTTTCTTATCACTTAAAGTAATCCCAGGCCAAGTTTCAGAAACGCCTGGGCCAAAAGTTTATTTTAGGAGTACCATGGCGTACTTGGGATGATCAAGGTGTTGCATGAGCTGTCCTTCACTCCCCGCTGAGCACTGCCCGGAGTTCAGCAGCGCTAATTGGCTTGGTCAGCGGCCCTCGCAGCTTCTGCCTTTACTGGGCCTGTGCGCGTGAAGCGAACGGGGGCTGGAATGGCCTCGCGGGCGTGACGCGCAACTGTGAATTTGTTATCCTCTAGAGAGGGAGACAGCGAGAAAGTGAGAGAACACTCTCAAGGTCACTGTTTTTCGATCTTCCTTAATGTTGGTTTAGGTAAAATCTGAGGCGGGCCTCTTGTTGATACTCAAGCCGATAAGGTGGGGCTTTTGTTGTAAAATGTACTGATAAAGGTTAGGGGCCCTTTCCTTTGGAATTCTGAACACCTTGACGAAGTCATTAGGATGAAGGGGGGACCCAGGGAGAGCCAGGCGCGAGCTGGTCTCTCCCTGGGTGTGTTCGCGCAGGAATCAGTAAGCAGGTGGGGTTGATTGGGGGGAGGTATTAAAGGGAAGTCAGGCTGGCGGTTGGGCACGGCGTTAGAGGGAGGCAAGGGAAGGGAGGTTCTTTTTGCCCGCCCGCTTACTGTTCTCCGTCTGGGGGCCATGGAGGAGGCGGCGGAGGTCGGGCGGGCTGTCCGGGCGCTTTGCGACGCCGGGTGCTCGGACCTCAGGTTGCCTGGGTGTGCCGGCGGTAGGCGTGGGTTGGTTCGGCCGGCCCCTTTCTCCCCCCTCCCTCCCGCAAGGCTGCTGTGGGCGGGCCGCGGACGGCGGCTGCTGGTGTCGCTTGCAATGGACGACGTAGGCAGCGGAGGGGCCGCCATGCCGGCGGCTTTCCGGATGCCGGCCCAGGTTCCTGCGGACTCGGGGACCCCGCCGGCGACCCGGGCGCCCGCCAGCAGGTAGGCCTTTGCCTTTGTGAGTTGCTGCATTGTGTGGGGCGCCCGGGGGGTGGGCGGGGTCGCTCCGTGGGCCGGCAGGCCCCGCGTATGTTTGGGTCCCCTCATGTTTAGGACCGGGAAGTCTCCTGTTGTTGCTGGGGGCACGGCGAGGGCGGTATTTTTGACTCTACGTGCCTCCCCGGGGCACATGTTCTTGCTCCTCTCGCCGGGGGGCCCCTCACCCTTCAGTGCCTGGTTTGTCAGGCGGGGCTTCGCCCCATTTGGGTATTGGGCAGCGCTACCCGCCGCCTCGCCCCACCCCTGTTCTTGGGCCAAGCCCTCCTGCATTTTACCCCAGCAATTTGGCCCAGGGCTGCCCAGAATTGCCCCCCCCCCTTTTTTGCTGTACTGCTCTCCCCCCCCCCCCTCCCTGGCTCATGGTTTCTGGTTCCGCCCCCCCCCGTGTTTCCCTCCAGCCTCTGGCCTTGGTGGGCGTCCTCTGTTACCAGCCCGGTGTTGTTCCCGGCTCGCCGCGGGATGCCTGCCGCCCCCCGGGGTGGGTTCGGCGCCCGGGTTGGGTGGTGCCCCTGGGTTGGCGCCGGTTGCTGGGTCCTCTTGGGGTGTTTCCCTTGCCTCTGTGGGGGGGAGGTAGTTTTTGCGGATTTTTCGGTCTGGTATGAGCGGCCACAGTTTTCGAGCTGTTCCTCCGGCTGAGCGGCTGAGGACTGTTTCTTCGGGCTTGGGAGCTGTCCCTACGGCTGTTTCCAGTGGTGGGATCACGGGAGAGGGATCTGGAGCGGATCTCTCTTCTGGAAGTTTTCTGCGCGCGCGGAGCTTTCATGTTGTTGACTGGCAGTTTTCTGATGGGGGAATTGTTGATGGGGCGCTGCCAAGTGGCAGGGCAAAAGTTTTCATTTTTCTGGGAAGATTTCTATTTGGATGTACAAGATGATGTATTGGTAGGTGGGGAGTTTGCGGGGTAAGGGAATTGGGCTTTTGGCAGCACGGGCCCAGAGGGGTGGGCTGGGGCAACCCCCTGTTTCTCGTATTTTTGCAGGAGTCATGTGGGACCACGCGGCGGTAGGTGACACAGGGGGAGTGGGCTAGCTAACTGGATGGTTCAGCGGAAGTCGGCACGTTTGCCGGGAGGTAAGATGGTCCGTGTGGAACCCTAGGGAGAGTCTCCCTGTTGCGAGTACCACCTCGTTTGGTGCAGGGGATGGGGTTCTTGGTGAGCGAGTCGCTCTGGCACTCGGGGCTTGAGCGGCCTGCGAGTTTTTGAATGTTTCTGAGGTGCAATCTACAAGGGATGTTTCTACAGTCGGGGATGGGGTGGCTGTACCAAAAAAAAAAAAAAAAAAAGAAACCAGTCACGCAGCGAGGGAGAGTCTCCCTGTTAAGAGTATAAGATTAATTGGTGCGGGGGATGGGATGGTTGGTGAGCGAGTCGCTCTGACACTGCGGCTTGAGCGGCCGTGGTTTTGCATGTTTCTACTATGCAACCTACGGGGGAAGATTTTTCTACAGTTTGGGGATGGCGTGGCTGTTTCGAACATGGTTACGGAGGATAGTATCCTGCCAAAACGATTGCCACGAGTGTGTGCAGTGTGGGGGGGGGGGGGGCGGCATGCTCTCACACAGTGTTTTCACGGACTGCGGGTTGCAGGACGGGGGAGGGGTTCGGGGGTAGGTGACAACCTCCGCGCTTTGCACATGAGGGCTCCTACTCCTATTGAGCAGCACATTCTGATTCTGCGGTTGGTGGACTATCCTGACTTTGTGGCTGCTGCGATTTTGTTCTGGGTTTTTTCAGGGTTTGGGTTTCGGTTTGGTTATCAGGGTCTCCGGGTGGGGTGGTGGTCTGACAATCTGCGGTCGGTGAGGGAGTGCTCTCCGGTTTGTGCAGCAGAAGTTGGATGCTGAGGGATCGGTTTGCAGGTCTGAGGGTGCATCCGTCACCGAATTCATTGACCCGGCTGCCTCAACCGTGCCCGATGCTTCAGGGGATGACGCCTTACGGCTCGTTCGCGGGGCAGGCGTTGGGGTTTTTTTTTTGCTGGCAATGAGTGACATCGGTCGGCTTTCCGGCTCCTTCCTATCCCTAAGTGGTTTTTGTTGGGTCTCTTTGGTATGCGTTTTGGGGGATGTTTTTATGTTCATACAGTATTCCCCGTGGGCTGCTTGGTGTCATGTTCCCTCTTTGAGACCCTCAGTACCCTTCTGCAGTGGGTCAGCAGCTGCTTCTTGGTCTGCCATTCCCTTGATTAATTTCTTTTACAGGGGGGGGGTGGGGGGTCAGTCCGGGCAGTATCAGGCGGCTTTGGTAATCTTTCAGGCTATGACCGGGGTTTGGGCTTTCCTCTGGCGCCGGTTTCGGCCGGAGGTCCCTGTACATCCCTGAATTTCTTCGGGATTGCGATTGATACCGCGACTATGCTGCTGCGCTTGCCTGCTGCTACCGTGCGGGAGATGACTGATTTCATGCGCTTGGTGTTGGGAGTCCACAAAGTGGGCTGCGGAACGTACGGAACCTCTTGGGGTGCCTCAATTTTTGCTTGTTGGGTCGTTCGGGCGGGTAGGACGTTTTTTGTCGACATCTGGGCCTCTCGATGTCAGGCGCAGGCATTCATCATCATTCGTGTGCGCCTTACAACTGCTGTCCGTGCTGATTTGAATATCTGGTTGCGTTTCCTGCAAGCTGTCAGTGGCGTGTCCTTGTTTTTTGCGGATGGGGACATGGTGTGGCGGCAAAAAAAAAAAAAAAAAAAAAAAAAAAAATCAATATAACGGTAGTTGACCTTGTTCACCAACAAAGAGCCCGCGATTTGCGTGTGCTACAGCTCATGTGCGGCTTCGTGTTGCGGTGTTTCTCAACTGCCTATTGCCTTGGGCTCGGCATGCTCCGGGAGCCATTAGTTGTGTCGCTGATTTTTTATCTCGCTTTCAAGGGTCCGTATTCCGCGAGTGGGCTCCCGGGGCGGATCTGGCACTAACGGCAATTCCACGGTCCGTATGGGACTTTGGGAATTGAGGGTCCGCCATTTTGGTAGCACATTCCTTAGCTGCCTCTGCACGGCGGAGTTCTTGTAGGCCTGGCCTGAGTTTTTGCAGTTTGGTGGGGATGGCAGGTACGGTCAGGGCTGGGTTAGCTGATGCACAATTTTTTATTGCGGTTTGTTTTACGCTTAGCGAACTAAGGCCTTTCCTTCCCGATGATTTCCGGTTGGCAGGGGTGTCTTTTTATGGTCAGCTTTGGTGGGGGAGGGTTTTCGGTTGGGGGGGGGTATTGTTTCGTACAGTTCTGAAAGGGTGGGTAGGCTCCGGGCTGGTGGTTGGATGCTACGGCGGCCGGTGCCCCTTGGATTTGCTTCATTTGCTTTTATCGCACTGGGTGGTGTGCTGCTATGATGCTTTGGAGTGCCACAGCAATTTCATTTGTGCTTTGTGTGGGTATTCTTCAGGGCATTTCGGGCCTCTGATCTGCTGGGTTTGAGGGGTTGCGTGGGGGAGGGTCAACGGCGAGGTGGTGGGGGGACCTTGTCAGGGTACGCCTGTGGCCGAGGATGTCTAACATTGATCTGATGGGGAGGGGCAGGCGGAGTGTTTCTGGGTGCAGCGGTGTGTATGCATGCTGCCCTGTGGGGGACTGGGAGGTTTTTTGTGTCTTCTCCTCGCCGTCTCTCGGGGGACCAAGTTTTTGTCATACTGATGGCGGTCCATCCTTGTTTCTCAGTGTTAGCTGTCCTCTGCACGTTTTTGTTGGAGGAAGTAGTCCGCCTTTGCTTTGCCGGACCTCTCTTTTTCCCCTAGGTCTTTGGCCCCAGTCGCTGGATAAATAAGGGGGTGTGGATCCTGGGCGCCCTTTTGTCAAACTGGCTGCTATAGTCGCTGCGCGTCAGCTTTGTGGGAGATCTCTTGGTTTCAGCAGTCTGTCACATGAATTCTCCTGGCATGGCGCAGGGGGCATGCGTTTGGGCGGTATTTTCCTGCTTCGGCTTCTATGGTTTCAAAGGGTTGGGGGGGGGCCTTCGGGTCTACTGGTGCTGCATGTTGGTGAATTTGCCTTAGTTTCTCTATCAGGTTTGACCTTGCTAAAGTTCATGTATCATGATCTCGTAGTCCTCAAGAGCACATGGGTGAGCACCATGGTGATGTGGACGGAGTTCGTGCCTCGATTGCGATGGACTGGGGCAAGGAGCTATTCCGACATGGAGAAGGCAGGACGCAATGTGAAAAGAACAATACGACGTTTTGTCATCATTTATGTATATACAGTTGGCTCATCATAATTGGAATATTTCAGGGAAGTATGTATTCTGTGTGGATGGGGTCCATCTATCTGCATTAGGCAGTTCTTTTTACTTCTGGAGCTTAGTGATTTAATTGCCACAGTTCTTCAGGTGCAGTTGTGGGGTGCTCCTTCCCTTCCTTCTTTGGGTGGGGCAGGAAAACGCTAAAGGTTTTCCTGGGTGGCGGTTTTGGCTAGTGGGGTGGGCAGCCTGGAGCGGGTTGGCCATCCTGAAGGGTAGCTCGTTGGGTAATCCTGGGGGTATTAGTCAAGAGTTAGTTTCGGGTTCTGTTAGGTAGGGAGTTTAGGCATAATGTGTAGATTGGAATTTTATGATATAAATAAATAATGAATGTGTTCAAGAAATGTATTATGCACCTGTCTTAAAATAAAGTGGCCTTTCTTGCTCCTTGAAGAAGTGTGGACAGTGATTTCTTGCGCGAGGGGGGACCCAGGGAGAGCCAGGCGCGAGCTGGTCTCTCCCTGGGTGTGTTCGCGCAGGAATCAGTAAGCAGGTGGGGTTGATTGGGGGGAGGTATTAAAGGGAAGTCAGGCTGGCGGTTGGGCACGGCGTTAGAGGGAGGCAAGGGAAGGGAGGTTCTTTTTGCCCCACCCTCCCTCCCTTTATTCCTTAGTTAGGTTTTTACTTGACGGTGCTCTGGGCGCTGCTCTGGTCTTCGGGCCTTGCCACTTTTTAGGACAGGTGTCTTTGTTCTTTTAGGAGGCGGTTTTGGCTAGTGGGGTGGGCAGCCTGGAGCGGGTTGGCCATCCTGAAGGGTAGCTCGTTGGGTAATCCTGGGGGTATTAGTCAAGAGTTAGTTTCGGGTTCTGTTAGGTAGGGAGTTTAGGCATAATGTGTAGATTGGAATTTTATGATATAAATAAATAATGAATGTGTTCAAGAAATGTATTATGCACCTGTCTTAAAATAAAGTGGCCTTTCTTGCTCCTTGAAGAAGTGTGGACAGTGATTTCTTGCGCGACTGGTATTATTGAGTATTGAGTATAGAGAGACTTGGTTTGCTGCAGAATGATTTTGCAGGAGTCTATCACCTGTATCGTCTGAAATCTCTAGAGTCCCGAGGTCCTTCTGAACCCTTGAATCCGAGAGGCCGCTCGTAGCTTTACTTTTTCACCGTGACTTTGGTTCTTTATCTGCTTGCCTGCTCTCCGCCGAACCAAGGGCGCCAGACTACATTGGAACCGCGTGTGAGGCTGTTTTCAACAGGGGCTGGGACTGCGAGACCCAGGCTGCAGCGCAGGATCACCAGAGCGCACCTGGAGTCTCTTCCCGCCCCTGCTCCGCACTGATTGGCTGCCTGCCTGTGATTGGCCTGTGATTGGCTGCCTGCCTCCCTAACTGCTCGCGGCCCCCGCTCCGCGGGTGCCGCTCGTAGCTTTACTTTTTCACCGTGACTTTGGTTCTTTATCTGCTTGCCTGCTCTCCGCCGAACCAAGGGCGCCAGACTGCATTGGAACCGCGTGTGAGGCTGTTTTCAACAGGGGCTGGGACTGCGAGACCCAGGCTGCAGCGCAGGATCACCAGAGCGCACCTGGAGTCTCTTCCCGCCCCCTGCTCCTCCTATAATTACACTCCCCTGACGCTTAGCGGGACGCGTGCGGGACGCCGGGCTAAGCCCGGGCAAAGGGCGGGCCCTCTGTGCCCCTCAGTGGCTGAGGTAGGCTGGGCTGGGCCCGGTTATTTCCTTTTTCATTTATTCTAATACTTGTATCCTGTCGGATAGTGAAGTGCCTGCTACGAGGGTTCAGTCTACCTACTTTCGTCCATGGACTTTGTCTGCGGGCTGATTGTTTCCCATCACTCCAGTATTCCTTTGGTTTTTACCATCTTAAGCTTATTTACATAATTTAAAAAATCGTCATATTAGTGGACATACTTTCTTTTGTGGTGTTATCCCATCTGGAAATTCGTGAGGATGACTAAGAAACTCCGCTCTGGGAGGTTAGTGGGGGGAAGGACCTGTGCAAAAACAAAATCTAACCCCCTAAGAAATAAATCTGTGATTAATTATTCACTTAAAGGACAGTGCCAGCTCTTTTACTTTGGGAAAAAGCCGTGGATAAGAAAGCAGCTGTGAATGCAATTGACGGTTGATTACCCATTTCTCAGGCTGGTCCATCTCAGACGGCTGATAATATGGTCTCTCCTCCAACACTGATAGTCCCATTGCAAATAGAAACTACTGTAGGGATTAGCCCTGCTCTTGTCACTGATCATGTTATGGAGGGAAAACAGTCTACCAAGTTTCCGGCGCCACAGGCTGGTAATGCTTGTGTTGGCTCAGGGGGAGATGGCTCTCTATCATTTATCGACCTCGAACTTTGTGGCCGTTATGTGAGCACAGGAAGCCCAAAACTCTCTGAAACCTCCAAACCATTTATGGGCGAGACTCCATCTGGCCTATTGCTATACAGTAGTACTCCCTCAATAAATGCGCAGGATATGTCCGCACTGTTAAATGTTTCTGTGTCTCCTGAATTCCATCTGTCAGGAATCTGTCCTCCAGTTGCTAATAGCGAAAAACCAATATCGGAGTCTTTGATTGCCCTTGAAAATTTGCTTTCATCTATATTATGTCTCTTGGGTAAATTTGTGGGCAGCTCGGACTGTATCTTAGAGTCAGTCACAAAAATTTTGAATGCAATGTTGCACAAGGCCCCCGAAACCAGGAGTGCTCCCGGGAACGGGACTGATACTAACCAAACAATGGGGAACTTAAATGTACCTTTGGAGAAGCCTGATAAAAAGCCGTTAGCTATGGTTCTAGAAAACTCTCTTACGGCTACGTCTGTTTCAGCGGCAAAGAATTGTGTAAAAAACTCTGATATTGAAATAGAGGAAGAAATTCAGTCTGATGTACCAAGTGCTGCAGTACTGGAATTATTCCCGATTTTTAAAACTGGGAAATTGGAACTACAAGAAGAGGACGACCAAGAAATTACCAAAAAAAGCCGAAAACACAGAAATGACAAAGGAAAAAAAAGGAAACCTCTGCGTAAATATAGGAAGAAAAGACAAAGGCGGATAATCTTTCAAGACTCTATCGTATCTATTAACAATGAGGAGAATGCCACTAATTCTAACCCGGGGTCCATTAAAAGGGCAAGTGAATCTTGTCATGAACATTTAGGTATGGAGACTAACGATAATTTTCTTCCTTTGCCTCCAGAAGACTTGTCCCAGAAGGGTGGTCATGGCCTGATTACCCCGCAGGTGGTTGAGACAGGAAGCAATACCCCGACTGTACTGGGGGTCCTTAACCCTTTTGCTCCCTCCTTTGCCCCCTCGGTCGGTGCTGATATAGGCCCGTACCACGGTCCTCAGGTAAAAAAATCATTGAATTTTGTGGACACTTTTGTTTTGGACTTTGTTCCTTTATTTGATGTAAATTTGCCTCTAAATAGATCTTGGTTGCTTAAATGCCTTGGTGATCAGGAATCCCTTCACCTTATTCAATCAAGGGATATTGAGTTAGTGTCTCTGTCAGGTGAAGATAGTGTAACCAGTATTAGAGTCAAATTTTATTCTAAACTCATTGTAAATTTGATACTACAGCAAATGGAGAGTTTTCAATGTAGAGGTATCGATGTCCTGCCTATTTTTGGTTCGGATGTATCGATCTCTCCTCATGGGATGACCAGACAGGGTGACAAGGTGGATAGGCAATCCTCTCCGTTTGAGGATCTAAAAATTTGGGTCTCAAAGGGGAAACGGTCAGTCTCTAAAGTACTGCCTCTTCCGCCAATCCAGAACTCCGCCCCAGTAGACGAGAATCATCGGTGGAATTGGCTGCATGGTGTTCTTGCAACCAAGAGCGCCGATAATTCCAAATTATTCCATCACCTTTAACAATCAACTAAAATTAATTTCTTGGAACGCAGCCGGGACACACAGTAGCCCCGAGAAACTTGACTTCTTATTCTCGTTAGGAGCAAGTGTGATCTGTATCCAAGAAACATGGTGCACTGGTAGTATTTATGGAGGGAAGGAATATTTCGTGTTGGAGGCTCCTGCCGCCCCTTCTAGGAAAGGTCACGCTAAAGGGGGAATAGCTTGTATGTTAACTAATAAACTGAGCTGGAGATTCTCGCACTACATTGATCCCAGTAATCTTTTTCAAGCTATAAGTATATCGAATCTCCCTAATTTTCCTAATAAATCCGGCATTGTAATTATTAATGTGTATGTCCCACCTGAAGAGTGTTTTAACATTTTATTGAAGCATGTATTTCAATATATTGGACAGATTAAGAATGTTCCCTCTCCTCCTGATGTAATTCTAGTTGGAGATCTGAACTGTAAAATCTCGAATGTCAGTTTAAATTTATTTAGAAATATACCCAAAGAAGAGGCTTACTTTATTCCACAATCGATTTTTCCCGACAAAATTATAACTAATAAAAGAGGAAAGATTCTCTTGGAGGAACTGTCGATGGTTGAGGGACTTATCTTAAATGGGAGATTTCCTTCTGATACTCCAGCAAATTTTACGCATAAGTCTCCCTTCAGCTCCTCTATCCTGGACTATGTGATTTCTGACTTTGACATTTTTCCTCATGTACAGGACCTAATGATAGTCCCCACTTCTCTGAGTGATCATTGCATAATTACCATGATGCTCTCTCTTAAACCTCCTCCCACCGAGTCTTGGTCGCTTGGTGGTAATGAGGTCACCTTCCAGGGAACTTCGGGTAGGTGTCGTTGGAATAGTACTTTAATAAGAGGTGTACATGATATTTTATGCAAAACTATACCAGTATTAAATAGCTGGTGTGGTGTTGAAATCGCTAATTTTGAAGAATTGGTGAGAAAGATCACTTTTGATGTAAAAAAGGTTAGTGGTGTTGGAAAAAAACCTTATGTCCCTAGTGCATTGCGCACCCTGAACAAGGAAATAAATAAACTTGTGCGAATGCAATATATAGGAAGATCTGGGGAACTTGCTAAAGAAATCTCGAGGTTAAAAAGAAGGAGAATCAGATTAAGAAGGAGTTTAAAAAAGGAGAAGGAAGACTCACTGTGGATAAATTTACGGGAGGCTGTTGTTCATGGAAAAACTAGAGAATTCTGGTCCATAGTCGGGAGGGGCTGCGGTACTAGAAGTAGTCCTCTTCCTATACCCATTTCGGAAGAGGTATGGTCCGCTTATATTAGAAAGCTGTATGAAGGGAATGATGACACGGGTTTAGACAGTGTTCCTGAACTCCTTTCTGAGGATCTGATTATTTACCCATCTGTGAAAACAATAGAAATGGCTATAAAGAACATGCGTTTGTCGGGGGCAATGGGACCTGACGAACTCCCCATGACAGTCTTAAAGCAGGATCCTTTACTCTGGAGTAGGATTCTTCACCCAGTGTTTAAATCCTGCTTTGTTACTAAAACTGTTCCAGCCTCATGGAAGGGAAGTATATTGATCCCTATTTTCAAGAAAGGATCTAGGGAGTGTCCCATGAATTACCGTCTGATTGCTCTCCTCGACTCAGTCGGAAAGGTTTTCGCTAAATGTATCCTGGGCTTGCTTGAGGACTGGGTAGTGGAGAATAATATTCTCCCATGTGAACAGACTGGTTTCCGTAAGGAACACGGTACATTGGACAATCTCACTACTCTGCATGTGATTACAGATAAATATGTACGTGTAAGAAGAGGAGTGGTGTTCGCGGCGTTCATTGATTTCTCCACAGCGTTCGATAAAGTCGATCGTCGAACGCTGTGGAGAAAATGAGCTGCTCTTGGCTTACCAGTGTATCTCTTGGAGCTATTACGTGCACTCCACTCAGAGACGTGGTGCAGTGTGCTTCAGGGGGGTGAGAGGGGACTTTCTCCTAAGATCCCCTCCCAGAATGGCCTTAAACAAGGCTGACTTTTGGCACCTATATTGTTCTCACTCTACACTGCTGACCTTCCTGCCTACTTAGCAGCATGTGTGGGTATAGCTCCGGTGGTAGGTGGGACCCCGATTTCTTGTCTCATGTATGCTGACGATATTCTCGTATTAGATCTAACCCCTAAAGGTCTTGCTAATCGGCTGAAAGCTTTGCACGTTTTTGCTGATACCCACTGCATGAAAATTAATATATCTAAAAGCAAAGTTATGTGTATCGCTGGAAAAAAGAAATGCCGTTCTGTAAATTTTGGATGGTTTATAGGGAGCCAAAAACTAGAGGTTGTTAAAACCTACACCTTTTTGGGAAAAATTATTGCGGCTAACTTGAGTGAGAGGCCCCATATAGAGCACTGTTCACGTAAAGCATTTGCCCACGGCAGAGCCTTAAACTCCCTTTATTCTGCTACTGGAAAGAGACACTTTGCTTGTCTTCTTGAAGTGTTTAGGGCCAAGATTCCTCCTACGATACTGTATGGTATAGAACTGTTAGAGTTGAAGAACTGGGAGTTCTGTAATAAAATTGAGGGGAAACTCCTAAGATCTCTATCCAGCTTTAATACTTCCTGCTCTTTGGCAGCCTGTAGGTTGGATTTCGGCCTCAGAAGCAGCTGGGTTCAGGGACTATGTGCCTTGGTAAGATGGGTGGCCTGCTTGGCTAGAGCTGAATCAGGGTCAATGAGGGCCCTTCTTAAAAAGGAACTGTTGGGCAATTTCAACGAGTTTTCACAGATGGTAAGGAACTTCAGAAAAGCTGTGTCACTCTTAAAGCTAGATGAAAGTATGTTATTTCTGTATTCATCATCACAGCTAAAACTGGTCCTAAAACAGGCATCGTGGGAACTATGTCACCAAATGGATAGGAATTTAATACAAGGGAAAGGGGGTAGTAATCTTCTCCTCAATTCCTACATCATGAAGTTGCCCCAACCCTATGTAAGTTGGAATTTACCGCATGGTATTCGTAGATTATGGTTTCTGCTACGCTATGATGTACTGCCCTTAAATTCGCTACTCTCCAAATGGTACGGAACCTCCCCCATTTGCAATCTCTGTAGTTTGAGTACTCAGAACTGTATTCATGTTATGTTAATCTGCCCTGCACTCCGACCATTGCGCTTTAAATGGTTAAAATCGATATGTCTCCAATTGGGTATATTTGATGTTAATGTTTTTTGCGAGCTTTATACTGTCCCCCAAATGAAATGTTTTGCTTCTATATTTTGAATTTTTTTAAAGGTTTGTTAGCTCTTTATTAAGGTAACCTGGAGAGATTTGACTTTGTGCCCTAGTGCCATCGATTCTATGGATGAAATTTACTTTGTATATGTGATGTAGTTTCTTTTCTTTGTCTGTATCTGTCATGAATTTTATGTGGCCCTTAACCAGAGCCAAACATAATAAAATAAATTGAATTGAATTGAATTGAGTATTGTTTGTAATAATACTGCTGGTATTGTTCCGTGTAAGGGTTAGAGCTTCCTGTTCTCACAAAGCACCTCACAGAACTAACAGAAACAGACCCCATGTGATATTTCTTTAGTGTCTTTAGTGCTTGTGACTATTCTGAGATGGCCTTTTAGTTAGGGGTTCAAAATTGAAATTCTACTGGAAATCTAATATAGCCTTGTATTTGTGTGTACAATATTTAGTTGTGTGATTAAAGCCATTGTAATTTTTTTTTTAATGAAAGGCCCTGTTGTACATAGGGCAAACTTGCCCCGAAGGTATTCTAGCACTTTACATGAGCATTAGTTACATCACACAAGGACACATTCATTTGTAGGTTTCGTCTGCACAGTGCTTGCACTGTGGTTGAGAAATCTATTATTTTTAACCTCTTCGACGATCATGACGAGCTGAGCTCGTCATGAGCCACGGCGCTCCGGTGCTCATGACGAGCTCAGCTCGTCATGGCCCGTGGAACGCTCAGGTGCGGGGAGAATTCCCCCGCTGTGCTGAGCGTTCCACGGGAGCCAATGCACCTGTGACGAGCTGAGCTCGTCATGAGCACCGGAGCGCCGTAGCTCATGACGAGCTGATGGGAGCGCTGTGCGCACCCCCCTTTCCCCCCCAGCAAAACAGGGGAATAACCCCCGCAGCGAAGGGGATAATATAAACTTAAAAGGGACTTACATCGTGCCTCCTCTCTTTCCTGGCATTTCATTGGTTCCTGTGCATGCCACTTACCTTTCTTCCATTTCTATTGGCTGAAGCATATTTTCCTGCATTTACCAATGCTTGTTCCTGCTCTGCTTCTCTTATCAGTTTCCCACCACTGAAATTCTGTTAACATACACTTTGGTGGAACTATATGTTCCTAAAGTTTTGCCTTTTACTCTTGCAGCATAGTTATATAACAATTTGCCACCTGGGTAGATTAAGTGATTTTCATAGAAATACAGGATGTTGCACAGAGCCTCTGAGACTCGAACCACAGCTCTGGCCCCTGCCCCACATCCTCTCTACTTCTGTGTCATCTTTCAGGTAGCTTTTTCCTTCTCCTGGACAATGATGGATGAAATCAGCTCTTTATCGTCAAAACCGATGCATTACCAATGCTTGTTGTTTTTGGGCACGGAGAGAGTAACTGATTTGCCCAGCGTTACAGGACGTTGATGAGTTTTGAGTTTTAAACCCACTGCACCTCTGTCGGTCAGACTTGGACTGCTCTTCCTTACTAAACTGAGGCCCTGATTTACTAGATTATCACGCAGCTCAGAGCAGAAGCTGCAAATGCTGCACTGTGCTGTGTGAGAAGGAGAAAGCAGGAGAGCACCATATTTACAGATATATAGCACTCTTCTGCCCCCTCCATATCGCTCTTTCAGAAATGTGCTGCCATGCACCACGGACACACCTTTACGTCATAGTGCATGGGTGTCTCCTTGAGTCTAGCATAGGTTTTGTACTGGAAGAATAGCCTTCCAGTACAAAATACTATGCTTAGACTAACTTTAAACGGTTTTTCACTGTACAGTGCAGCACACATGCAAAGTCAGAAAAGAAAGGAAGAATGAAAAGATTTCTCCTTCATAAATCTTATTTAAAATGTGTGCAGTTTTTTGCCACAAAACCCTGTCTACTTTTTAAGTAACTAGGGTTTTGCATCAAAAACCTTATGTGGTTGCATGGGAACACCCATGCACCACCCATGGAACGAACGCCCCCGTGGAGCTAAGTAATTAGGTAATGCAAAGCGGCACTATGCGCTGCTTTGCTTTACTTTTGAGTGATTTTCCAGCCAAAAACAGGTTTTGCACTGGGAATTAAATAGGTAAAAAAAAATGTGCGCTGATTTGCGTCAAATCTCATGAAATCTTAAAAAATATATACCTGAGAGTCAAGTGATCACAGGGGTGCTTGTTGTCTAGTTTCAAGGTCCACAGTACAGAGGCCCTGGGTGTGGACAACATACATGAAAGGTGAAAGACTCAATTGAAGCCCATTAAATTCTGAGTGGCCTGGGACCCCTGACCCTGATTTCTCCTAAGCAGATCAAGTGTTCATTTTATATATAATATATATTTGCTCATTCATCCTACGCCAGAAGTAAAAGAAGGGCCAGTACTCTTCCAGGATTATAATAATGCAATGTTTATTCCAAAATCAGATTTAACAGTCGGACATGATGCGAGGGACACCATATTGGAGATACCTTTATATCTAAAAAACCTCATTTGTGATAAACACAAAAAAAGTCTTGTGTGGTTGCTTTTACTCATCGTATATATATCAGCATGATCAATGATATTTATGCTTCTCAAGGTAAATTCATTTTCAACGTAATCAATAATTATGTTATGACCGTGATTGTGTAAACATACCTATAATGATCATTACGTTTTCAATAATGTCATTATTATACTTAAGCAGAGAAAGAAGTCTGCCCCAGTGGCATCCTTTGTATATTTCTAATATTGCGGGCTTAAATCTTGCAGTCCCGTGTATGAAAATACCGCCCTGGTTGTATTTTCTATATATACAGGATTGCATTATTCAATATACAGAGAATATATAATATATGTTTGAAACCCATTACAGAAATCCCCCATACCCGGCGCCCTAGCAGCCAGCCATCAAGCCCCCTTCTGAGATTCTTAAATTTGAAATTATGCTTTTTTGTGCTTCTGCATAGCCACTGACGTGAAAATGTCTCACAGCATTTCGACAGTTGAAATTCTGTTTTGGGAACACTATCATAAATTGTGAATTTTAAAAAGAGAGTTTCAGATCAATCCTCATATTACAGTGATACTGACTAATGAACCATTATGACGTCAGATAAAGTGCCATCAATGGACTGTGTCAGAGACTCTTTCCTACACTGTACGGTTTCATGTAACAATGATGCCCCATTATAGTGTGCCACATAATAGTACCATGATGTGAGAGAATAAGGCCATCAATATACTCTGCCGCAGAATAATGCCCTAACATAATCTAACATACAATAATGGCATCGATATCTCGTGCTAGACACAAAAAAAACGGTACAAAGTGGAATGTCCTCAAAATCGTGTCACAAATTAATGCCCGTGCATAAGTCATCATACAACAAAATCCATCATACACCGTGACACAGACTAGCGCGCCACTACAAGGTATGAGAGAATAAACCGCACATATGGTTTCAGAGAACAATGGCCCAGTACAGTCTGGCAGAGAATGATGTCATAGGTGCACCGTTCCAGAAAGCAATGCCTCACACGGTGCAGGGGAATGATCTCACTGTCGTCTCTGCTCCTCTTCCACGTTAGAGTCGTTTTCCGAGCGTCGTTTTGTATTTCTAGAATGAATTGCTTTTCGCTACCATACAATCTACAAATAATAATTAATCCTTAGACTCACGTGCTAAATTCTTCCTGCAAGATCTGTTCTCTCGTTCATATAACATCTGAATTATTGAAGATAATCGTGCAGATTTAATTTTTTTTTTTTAGCAATGAATGAATCGTAAATCAATTACAAAACTGAGAACATTTGATTTAGATACAATGTATGTATTGCAACAATCCATTAAATGTGACTATATTGTGTTCTAAATGGAAATAGAGCGCACACACAAACACACTCAATATTACAAGCAGCAACGCCCACCTCCCCCCGCAAATAACTCAACACGTTCACTAAAATCACAGAACAGGATACCCACTTTTTCCCCAGACTCTAGGCTTTGAACTCCTCACCCTGAGCATGGTTTTGTCATTGATTCCAGTGGGCTGCATCTGCCATTTAAGATCAAACACTGTATGTAGTCCAGATGTGTTAGCTGTCATTCGTAAAGTAAACATGCCTGATGGACAGCCTGTTACGAGAAGATTACTCACAGGTCTGTATGATGGATGCCACAAGCCGGGCTGCAAATTGAAGCCACCGACTTCTTGACACAAACGGGACAAGTTAAAATGCTTCGCCAAGATCACGAGTTTGTGTTTTTGGTACTGGGGGCGCGTGCTTGTGCTTTCAGGGTCACACTGAGCAGTTCTAGGGGCATGAAACGAAGCTTCAAATACTTTCAAATTTGAGAATATGCAGGTGCGTGAATTAATGAATGATATAGAAAGAATCAGCATTCATGTTGTACTAAAATAGCTATTAAGCCTGATTAAAACTACTGCCGTTCAGCAACTTTAAAGCGCCATTCTTTTAAATCTTTCTATGATCACCTAAAAATAACACTAGTTTGTCAAAGTTGCATTTGCCTAAGTAAATCTTGTTTGGAATTGTAATTGATCAGCGACAAAGTCGATAGGTTTGACTTTTGTTGAGTGCATGCACTCACAAGCTCACAACTTATGGCACAAAACAACACATAGATCACAGCATGCACACAGACTGGCGGATTTATGACTCAATAGAAATCCATCTTCACAATGTCCCATGCGTATAGACAAATTCACATAGGTATATTACTAGACACAGAGCACAGTCATACATAACCATGCACAACTGACGGTAGGTAACCGCTATTAGCCTTTAACATTGCTCCCCTTACACGTTCTTATTGACACAAATGGCTTACCCCTAGGACATTTATTTACCTATGAGGCACTCACCAGGACATTCACAGCTTTCTGGCATAAGGGGGTGGACGAACCCCAGATACATGCTGTATTACAATTATTATTGTCCCTGGGAATAGGTAGGGGTTAGTGAAATGCTTTTATGGTGCCCTGAAACATTTACAACCGAGGAAGAGAAGTGGTCGGTTGCTGACTCGCAGGACTCCTCAACACCTCCATCACCACAGCCACCGTCCCCAATGCTTGGAAGCATGCCAAGGTCAAACCTCTCCTGAAGAAACCCACAGCTAACGTCAACAAACAAAAAAATTACTGACCCATCTCACTCCTCCCCTTCCCCGCCAAAGTCTTGGAGAAAGACATCAACTGCCAGGTCACGGAATACCTCAAAGAAAAAAAACTGCTGGACCCCTCCCAGTCTCGCTTTCTGCTTAATGACAGGACCAAAACCGCCCTGATCGCAGCAACGGACACAATCAGATGTCTCCTCAACCTAGGTGGATCAGCCAACCTCATCCTCCTCGACTTCTCAGCAGCCTTCAACACTGTCTCCCACCACACTCTCATCAACAGACTCCACCTCATAGGCATCCAGGGTAAGGCACTCGACTGGATCTTCTCCTTCCTCTCCAGCCGAACACAGAGGAACCACCTCCCACCCTTCTCCTCCACACCCAAAGACATCATATACAGCATCCCCCAGGGATTATCCCCCAACCCCACCTTTTTCAACAGCTACATGGCACCTCTGGCGAATATCACCCACACCTACAGACTCAACATCATCTCCTAAGCTGATGACACCAAGCTCTTCTTATCCCTCACAGAAGACGCAGACACCACAAGAACCAAATTCCAAACCACCATGACCGACATCGCCACCTGGATGATGACCAACTGCCTGAAACTCAACTCAGACAAGACAGGTCATCATCTGTGGCAACAAGCTCTCCTCCAGGGACGATACCTGGTGGCTCCCTGATCTCAACCTTGTATCTTGGTTTTTCAGAGCGCACTATTCACAGACTTCAAATAATGTAAAGCACAGCAGCACAACTTTTACTGAATTTGCTGAGGAGAACTAGAATCTCTAGGCATCTTTTTCCTTGCACTGGCTGCCAATAAGGAAGAGTATTATCTTCAAAACTCTAATGCTGATCTTTCGTGCCTTGCACAATATTGGTCCACGTTACACCTGACCTCCCATATTCATTTTTACAATCCCGCAGAAGCGTCCGGTACTTGCATCTGGCCTTTGCTAGAGTGCTGAGAGTGAGGATAACAAGGATTGGCGGACACTCTTTTTCCTTTCTAGTCCCGTCTGCATGGAATTCTCTCCCGCTGCACCTGAGGCTGGAAAGGTCGGAACTTTCTTATAGGAAAGGGTTAAAAACTTGGCGATCCCCTCTGTAATCTTCTACTTGCTGTTAGACTAGCACCCGGAACACTGCTAGGAGTATCTTGCGATCTATAAATCTGCCTTCATCATCATCATCAGCGGCCCCTAACCCAACCCTACTGACCACAGTTGCAACCTCGTAATCATCCTGGACACCCAACTCAGCATGAAGCAACAGATCAACGCCTGCTTCCACACCCTCTGCATACTCCTCAAGATGCCAATGGATCTTTGTCTCAGCAAGGAAAATAGTCACTTAAACCCTAATCTCCAACTGAATCGACTAAGGCAATGCACTCTCCACAGGAACCACCAAGCAGCTCCTGAATCGACTCCAAACCACCCAGAACTCTGCAGCAAGACCCATCCTTGTATTTCCCAGAAGAGCCAGCGTCACCCTGCACCTCAGGGCCCTCCTCTGGCTCCCAGTCCAGACGAGATGTTTCTTCTAACTCCTCGCATACACCTACAAAGCCCTCCACAAAACCAGACCCTCTTACACCAACAACTGTCTCACAGTCCACATAGCGACCATAGAGTTCCGATCCTCCACCCTTGTCTTGGCCCACATCCCTAGCATCTACGGAGGTTGCTCCTTCTCCTATCTCACCGCAAAGTCCTGGAACGACTGTCCCTTCACCTTCGCACCTCCACCTCTGAAGGAATTCAGGAAACAGCTCAAGACCTGGCTTTTCAACCACCACCTCTCAGACTGAGGATCTCACAACCTCCCAGTGCCTGGAGAGCCCCAGGGTGACAAGCGGCAATCTAAAAGATGCACTGATTGAATGGGATGGTCATTAGTTGATCTCAAAGCGAAATGGGAAGGAATACTAGAAAGGGACATCCAAGACCAGGAATGGGCAAAAATAATGGCATACCCACAGAAGGTACCCCATAAATACTTGCATCAAATATATTCAGTTTACCTACATCCATCAGACCTGCCTCACCCCCAAATAAATCCCTGCAATCTACGGGGGTAGGCCAAGCTCTGCCCTCAATGTGCGCTGGCGGATTTCGGTCATAGGACTTGGTCATGCGCTCATACACAGGAGTTTTGGGCAACCATGGTGCAGAAATTAATTATGACACTTAAACACAACATACCATGTACCTTAGAGACATTCCTATTGGGGTCCTTTCACTGTCCGAAACCCAAGAAAGTGATAAATAGATTTAACGCTCATACTGGTTAAAAGACAGATTACAATGACATAGAAATTGGTGGCTGGTCTGGTAGTGCCATGGTGGGAAGCCGCTGTTAAGGCATGGACTCAATCGGAAGGCCTTGCATTTAGAATGGAGTAGGCCAGAATGATGCAGAGACGACCCATAGTTCTCCTCTGGTCAGAAGTGCTGGGCGCATTTGATAACCCAGAGAGCCAGGTGGGTTCTCCTTCCAGTACTTCAGGTTCTGATGACGAAGGTGGGATAGCTGCCCGTTAATACTGTATATGTCTCAGGTTGCAAGTGGCTTAAGTGTCGTGGGTTGCAAATGGCTTAAGTGGCGACTTCCTAGGGTGGAATTGGTGTGTGCCTTGGGTTTGCCAATGCTGAGCACTGCTGCCATGGCTGAACCATACTCTGTGCAGATACTCCAGATACTCCCTGACAGATGGACGTTCCCCAACACAGTCTCCTGAACCCTATGCATGATAAAACAATCTACATATTATTTAAAATGATTGTTCAACGTTTCTGTTCTTTGTGTTATAGTAGATTAAAGAAGAGTTAACAGACTGGTTTGCTGCACTACCACTGGGGAGTCTGACACCACATACACATACACGCACCCACACACACAGGATACTCTCCACTTCACCACAATCTAACATTAGCTGTGAATGTGGGTGAGGAGAGGTGTAGGCAGGCACTTTACCAAGGCTTAAGTTGAAAATATTTCTTAACGTTTGCTCTGAGCTTCTGTTTTTAGTTGAGACCGAGGAAACAAGAGGAGACAGGGATGAATGTTGTGAAGTATGTGTGGTATGCATTGCTGAATGTCACCAGGCCGCCTTTCTCATGTTTCTTGAGTGCAGCGCACAACAGCCACTGGCCTATCCACTGACTACTGTTGCCATGCTGTTCTGGGCTCTAGATGAAGGTGGTAGACCTATTCAGGGCTCTGATGGTCCATCAACTAAGCTTTAGGGAGACATTTCACCACGTGGCTTTGTAGTCTACAGCCCCCTCCTCAGCACATGCTCTGCCTTAGCGAGCACATGATATGTGAGGGAGCTATTGCAGAGCCAGGAATCACCAGGGACCAGTATCACCACTGCCACCTTATTTTCATATAATTAAGGGGGATGTGGAGGCAGATAGTGTTATGAGTTTGTGTGAAGGGTGTGTGCATGTCTAGCTGCATGTCTGTGTGTGTGTGTACCTTTTTGCTGGCGAATGGCACAATGGTGACTTTGGTATTCAGTTACTTTACTTGACAATATGGTGGCCCACATCTTACATAATTGTGGCCTTGGTTTCACTGACATTATGGTGGCCCACTCTTAGCCTAATATTGACCTCTTCAAATTATGGCCCTCTTTCATATTAAGGTGACCCACCTTGGCATAATAATGACCCCGCAATACTCTGGACATCTTTCACATAATAATGAGTTACCTCTGACAGAACAGTAACCGTGTTGTATTATGGCCCTCCTGGGCGTTCTGGTGGCACTTACCTGGCATAACTGTGGCATGCCATAAAGTGTATATCTTTCGCAGAGTGGTTACTCGCCTTGCAGTGATTATTACCGGGGCAAATGAGAGTAATCCTTTGCTTCAATGACCTTCTTTTGGATGTAAAAGGGACACCTAGTGATTGCTGTTATATGATGGTAATAGAAGGACATTTAAAGAAGAGTTAGTCGATGCTCTTGATGAAAATGTTAGGTTGATGTTTGGGTATCAAGCTTATGTACTTACTAAAAGTGAAAGTCAGCATTTGGAGACAAAATGATTGACTACAAACAACAAGATTTTATTTGAGGGGATTGAGTTAATTTCCTGAAAATGAAGGGATATTATTTGGAAACGTAATGTATGTATTTTTAGAATGTGGCGATTTATTGTTTAAGGAAGATAAACGTATTAATTTAGCAAAAATCAAAAGTAGCATGAGATCAAAATGTGTGTATTTTATTTATCTATTTATTTATTTTGAAGGTTTTATATAGCATGAACGGCGGGTATCAGAGCGCTTTACAAAATAAATGTAGGAGACATATAGGCAAATCGTAAATATCCTAAAGTTCCATGCAAATCAAGAGTCGTATAAGCACCTATAACCTGGCTCAAGTGAATTTAGCCATGAGAAGAGATTTGACTTCTTTTTTTGAAAGATGCCACAGAGGGATTCAGTCTAGTGTTTGGGGGCAGTGCATTCCTGATCCTGGGCCCCATCCCCGAGAAGGCTTGGTTGTATGTTTTCTTCTTGGTGAGTCTTTGCGGTTTCAGTAAAAGGTTGCTGACAGTTCTGGAGTATCTGTTGACACATGAGGGCACCCATTTCTGAGCCAGATAGCTGGGAGTGTTGTAATGTATGGATCTATGCGTCAAGCATGCGATTTTTAGATGAATTCTGGCTTTAAAGGGAAGCCAGATAAGGGATCTGAGGTCTGTGGAGATGTGAGAGTTTCTCTTGGAGCCAGTAATAAGTCTAGCTTCTGCATTGATTGAAGCTCTTAGAGAGGCCGTTGAGAATCTGGGAAGACCACAAAGAAAGACACTCCCATATTCCACTCTTGGGATAACTAGTGCTTGAACTGCCAGTTTGAAGTCCTTTTCGGGCAGGAAGGGTTTTAATTTTCTCAATGTGTTGATCTGAAAGTTTGCTGCGTTTGTTGCTGCGCTGATGTGTTTTTGCATATTTAGATTTCTGTCCAGAGTTACTCCCAGCGATTTAGCTGATTCAATGATGAGAGTTTGGCAGTTGAGGGCTGTTAGGTGTTTCAGCCAGTCTAGAATAATGATTACTTGGGAAGGAGGAGCGATTAGGAGAAATTTAATTTTGAGGGTATTTAGTTTTAGATGGTTTTCGGCCAGTCAGGTCTGAGTTTTTTTTAGTGTCGAATTGAGGGATTTGAAGTCTTCTAGGGAATGGATCTTTAAGTATAGTTATGTATCATCTGCGTACATATGATACTGTACGTTAGAGGAATTGAGAATTTTAGTGAGTGGTTCCATGAATAGATTGAAAAGTGTCAGAGAGAGGGACGATCCGTGTGGGACTCCTAAAGTGACTGGGACGGGTTTGGACAGGGAATGATCAACCTTTAATTTTTGCGATCTGTTTTGGAGGAACGTGGTGAACCAATTTAGAACGGACCCAGATAATCCCATTCTGTGTTTCAGTAGGTCTAGCAAGTTGCCGTGTTTTACGGTATCAAAAGCCGAAGAAAGGTCGAGCAAGATTAGCAAACAGGCTTCATTTTGGTCAAGGATTTGTAGTGCATCATCTACATGTGGGTGATAGCTGATTCAGTACTATATCCTGCCTGAAGCCGGATTGGTATTTGCTGAAAAGGTTGAAATGGTCTATGTGTTTGCCAAACTGAGTGAGTACATATTTTTCTAAGAGTTTGGCCAGGGTGGGAATATTGGATATTGGGCACTAATTATTTAAATCTGCAGAGTCAACCGTTGGCTTCTTTAGGATGGGGGATACCTGCCCAGATTTAAGGATTTCAGAGATGATTCCTTGAAGGAGAAAGTTATTTATTATCTTGGTCCAAAGAGGCAGTAGCAGTGGGATGAAATCTTTTATGCAGTTTGCGGGAAGAGGATCTGTGAAGTGATTGGCGGGATTTAATGCCATGAGCACTTTGAGTATAGTGTCTTCACTATAGGTATTGAAGGAGGACCAGGATGCATTATTTTTGAGGTCGAACTTTTGTGAACTCCGGGGTGTGACTCCTGGAAGGGATGATGACGAGTCGCTGTGTGTGTCAATGTGTGTTATTACATCATTGAATAGGTAATTCTTTATGTTTTCGATATTCTGAGGGAAGAAGGAGGCAAACGCTTTGCAATTGGGTAGTGGGCCTGTGTTACTGTGGGGGAGGGGTCAGGTACGTCCTTTGATTGCGTTTTGATAAGATCACATTGTTTTTGGGAACGATTCTTGGATTGGTCTAATTGATAACTGAAATAGTCTGCTTTAGATTGTCTGATCTTTCTGTAGTAGGAGTTTCTCTTCATTCTTAGCAGCTAGAGGTGGTTGGCGGATGGTGCAGATCTCAATCTTGAATCAATTAATCTCAGGGATCGTCTGTCCTTATTGAGTCTTCCATCGTACCAGGGTTTTGAGTCTTTTATGGAGACTCTGTTCAGCTTTAGGGGGCGACTTCATCTCATACCATGTTCATGGAGTGGAAGTAGTGGTTGGTAAGATCTTGTGCATCGGATAATCCTACTGAGGGAATAAGGATGTTGGAGCTGGAGGTTGTGATTAGGTTAGCCTCGATATTTTTCAGATCCCTCTTCCATATTTTAGTTCTTATGGGGTGAACAGAGTTAAGTTTTACTGTTTCGTTGATGTAAAAGGTGATGATGTGATGGTCAGACCAATGACATGGAAGGATCGGATTGAGATGAATGGATTCAGCATAAGAGATGACTAAGTCAAGGATTGAACCTTTATCATGTGTGGAGCTGTTACAGATTTGGGTGAGGTCAAGGTCCAAGAGGAAGGTTTTGAGACTATTGACCGCTAAATCATTAGGGTCACTCCAGTGGAGATTGAGGTCTCCGAGGAATATTTGAGTGTTATGGTGACTGGCATTAGTAAAAACAATGTCCATGAGATGTTCAATGAAGGTGAGGTTGTCTTCTGGTGGATGATTGAGAGTGTGCAGAGAAAAAACTGGTTTGTTATTGCTAATGAGCATAGGTATTCACAAGAGGGGAATGCTGGAGATTGGGATCGGTTCACAGAGAGATTGTTCCGGTGTATGCAGGCAATACTACCCCCTGGCTTATCACTTCTGTCTAGTCTGATGATATCGTGGTTTGGGGGTACCAGTATGTCGAGTATGGGCATGTAGGATTCATTTAACCAGGTTTCTGTCAGAATTAAAAGGTCCGGTTCCTGCATAAGTATGAGGTCAGCTAAGTCAGCTGCATGTCTTGAGGCAGATCTACAATTTAGCAGTATGCATTTAATACGGGGCTTGATGAGGGTTGTGTTGGGTTCTTGTACAAGGGTGACTTGTCTAAGGTTGTTATCGACTATACCTCTGGGATTATGTTTTGTGAGTATTGGAAGTGATAGTTTTGATTAGGGATTCATCTTTTTTCTGTGCCTGCCTGTTGAGACTGGACCCTTGTTGCTGGTGTAGCGCACTGGCGCTGTGAAACCCTGAGTGCCCCTTCTCCTAAAAGCGCTACTTCTCGCCAGACCCGCTTCGCGGGTCCCGCTTCGAGGCGCTGGACTTTTGTGGGTGTTGGGGAGTAGGAGTCATCAAGACTGCTGTGGGCGTAAGTTATAGCAGGGCTGCGAGCGTGCTGGCAACTGGACTCCGGTTCCCAGGAGTCCTTGCTGTTGCTGACCTGCCCGAGTCACCTGGGCAGCTCTCCCTGTTTTGACACGCCCACCTTATCGCGGCCAAAACCACCGGACCTGTAACCATCGTGGGATTCGTCTTTCTTCTGTGCCTGCCTGTTGAGACTGGACCCTTGTTGCTGGTGTAGCGCACTGGCGCTGTGAAACCCTGAGTGCCCCTTCTCCTAAAAGCGCTACTTCTCGCCGGACCTGCTTCGCGGGTCCCGCTTCGAGGCGCTGGACTTTTGTGGGTGTTGGGGAGTAGGAGTCATCAAGACTGCTGTGGGCGTAAGTTATAGCAGGGCTGCGAGCGTGCTGGCAACTGGACTCCGCTTACCAGGAGTCCTTGCTGTTGCTGACCTGCCCGAGTCACCTGGGCAGCTCTCCCTGTTTTGACACGCCCACCTTATCGCGGCCAAAACCACCGGACCTGTAACCATCGTGGGATTCGTCTTTCTTCTGTGCCTGCCTGTTGAGACTGGACCCTTGTTGCTGGTGTAGCGCACTGGCGCTGTGAAACCCTGAGTGCCCCTTCTCCTAAAACCCTACTTCTCGCCGGACCCGCTTCGCGGGTGCCGCTTCGAGGCGCTGGACTTTTGTGGGTGTTGGGGAGTAGGAGTCATCAAGACTGCTGTGGGCGTAAGTTATAGCAGGGCTGCGAGCGTGCTGGCAACTGGACTCCGGTTCCCAGGAGTCCTTGCTGTTGCTGACCTGCCCGAGTCACCTGGCCAGCTCTCCCTGTTTTGACACGCCCACCTTTATCACTCCCCCTATAAACAGCGCATGTCATCTCCGCTGCGCGGGAGCGTCCCGGGAGAAGCCCGGGACAAGGGCGGGGCCGTCTGTGGCCGTCAGGGGCCGAGGGTGGCTGGGCTGTGCTCGGTCCCTAAGATTTTATATACTGCCCCAGTCGCATTTGGGTTAGTTTGCTTTCATATTTTTCAATATTATAAAACTTGTCACAGATATGTCTAACTCCCTACCATCTTGTGTTGGAGTCTCAATTTTAGGGCCTCTTGACAAATACTTTGAGAAAGCTAATAGGGAGATAGACAAACAACTTCTCTTAGAAGAGAAACGTGCCGAGCGACGCAGATCCATTGAACATCTGAAACAGAATCCTCTACCCCCCATTATTAATAGAAATGTCACCCAGGACATGGGAAGTACATGTGGGTCGGACAGAGATGCCGATCTTTTTTGTACTGACCATTTACCTACCATTTTCCGTGACCTCAATACTTCTGTTATTAACACTGGCAACAATATTGTCGACAATTGCATTAGTCCGTCTATTGATTTAAATAGTCTTATAGACCTTAATACCCCTGTAGCTCTATCTATAGTTCCACAACTACACTCTTCTTTAACTAATCAATCGATCGATAGTGTAGCCCTAATTAAGCCAACCCATAATAAAACAACGTCTTCACATAGTAAAAATGTTAATGGAGCCAAACCCATGAATTTACGTAGGGTCTATCATTCCCCGCCTAGAAAAAGGAGGAAAAAAGGGGGCGTCAAAAGGAAAAGTTCTACCATACAGGCCCCCCCATCCCCGCTGGGAGAAACATTTAAGATTAAAAAAAGCGTACCCCCAGCGAGGGTGGTTTTGCCAGGTTCTCTTTCCCAATCCATTCCACCCGTTAATTATGATCCTTTACATAGGACAAAAAAAGATACTATAGATCTCTTTGATCAAATGTTAAAATCCTATATGCTCCCTCTTATGGAGAGGATTAGGATTTTGGGGGAGAAAATGGATAACCTCTTATTAACAGCTGACTCGACTAAAACACTTCAGCCAACGTTCCCTACGGATCAGCCCCAATTGAAGGTGATTCCACCCACCTCTACATTGATTCAAAGCACATCACTTAAAACCTTTGCTAATTCAGCTAGTGAGAAAACCAAAGTCATCCTATCACCCAAACCGTCATTAGTACATAAATCAGCTAATGAGAAGCATGTGTTGGTCTCTAAACAAACATCCATTGCTAATAGTCAGACACTGCCTTTGGGGGCTGCCAAAGCCAAAACTCTATCCCAAAGACCTCTCCCAAATCTTAAGAATATAGTGGACCTACCTCCTGAATCTTCAAATTTTGTGATCGTCTTAACTGGAGTTCCTCCGATCACAAATGGTAACCGTGAGGCCAATGCAAATTTGAAAAATAAAGTCATCTTTTGGTTGAGTAATTATAGACCCTTACCAGCCCATCTTAACGGAGATATCATCTCAGTAAGAAGGTGTAACTGGGTGGGTCTCCGTCCAAAAGATTTAGAGGGTGACATCGTGATTGTTAACTTCAAAGATCACAGAGTGGTCTCCCACAGAAGCGATTGGTTTCCCGGGAATAATGAGGGTGGTGTATCCACAAGAAACCTGAGTTACTTCTATCCAGAGCCCTTGCTCAGACCTCAGGTTTATCGTGGTGCTAGTGGTTACACTCCCTTTCTGAATACCCCGAAACCCTTCCCGTCCTTTTCGTATCCTACTAATAACTTTAACCTTCCATGTCCCCCAAATTTTCGTTGCTACCCACCCAAATATCTCCCCATAACAAGCAATCATTCAAATTCAAACTGGCTCAACGAGCATTGGAACATCCCACTAAAAAAATTTTATGAACCTCTGACAGGGATGGATCTAAATGACTGACTTGATTCTCTTTTTCAAGTTGACAGGGATACTGTAGACCCTACGGGTATCTTTATCTTTAATCTGCCTGTTATTTTGGAGCTATCTCCAGCCAGAAACACACTCATTGTGGTAAGGAGAAGCATGATCCTCCTGGTAGCGTTTGGGGTAGGAACCAGGATATAGAAAGGGTAACACAGATAGTAGAGGCTGATGATGTGGTGATTGATAATGACGGTGTGTTATGTAATGGGGTCTGTTTGTTAGAGTTGGGAGTAGATGGAGGGGTCGAATTGGATAAGAGTAGAGATAAAGCGCCCCCAATGGACAGATCCAACTATACGGGTGCTATGGATGATGACATAGTGAAGGTGCATAGTACCCCAGGGGTTGTTCTAAGCGGGACCAAGTTTGGCTCTTGGAATATTGCTGGGCTTGAGTCCCGTCTGTATAACACGGAATGGGTGGATTTCATTAATCAAAGTGATGTCTGGTCATTCCAGGAAACCTGGACACTCCCAGCGGTGTTTCTTGTTGGCTACCTAAATTTTAGTAAGTCAGCATTCAAAGGGCATAGAGGACGTGCAAAGGGAGGTCTGACCACCTGGGTCTGACAGTATGAGGGTGTAAGAGCTGAGGAGGTGCAAATTGATAGTCCCGACATACTGATAGTTAGAATAAGATCCATTAAAGGCCTAGATATCCTGTTGATAAATATTTATGCCAGGAGTTCCCAGGGTGGAAGGGTTGCCTCTAGCCTCCATATTTTGGATACATTTCTCTCTGGCACAAATGTAAACGGTTCAACGGTTGTAATGGGGGACCTTAACTCCTGTTTTGAACCCCTGAGTATAGGTGACGCTTTACTCACCGAGGCTGAGGATATGACATGGGGGATTCCCCAGCTTGAGGTGGCCCCGATTAGAAAATGGACGCAATCTGCCATTTTTATTAAAGGGTTTTGTCTGGACAAGGGACTGCGAGCAATCAACGGTAAGGTATGGTCCGATAGGATAGGTAGACACACTTTTTCTAATGGCAGATCTAGCAGTAGGATTGACTATATTTTGGTTGATGTTAAGATGTGGGCCACAGTGGAAGATATGGTGGTTACAATTCGACCTGAAAGTGACCACGATCCATTGGTGATGGAATTAAGGGAACATAGCTTTCAGGGGTTAGATAGAAATCACCTGAATGTTGTAGAGAACGAAGTTGTGCTTAGTAACGATATGAGAAGGGTTCGGTGGCCAAAAGTTTCAGTTAATGTTGAGGCACGCAAGGAGATTAGAAGCTTGGTTTTAAGCTCTTTGGAAGAAATTGTGGGTCGTAAGTCCCAAGATGATATTATTGTGAATATCACTGATATCCACAATAATTTATTTTCAGAGCTAAAAAAACTCTTTGTTAAAACTATAGCTAAGCAGGGTAGGAGGGGAAAACAGAAAACCATATCTTGGTTTAACGAAGATTGTCGTCGAACTCATGGGGATCTGTTTAATTCATTAAAGCTTAAAAATTATAGCTTAATTAGGGACTGTAGGAAGGCTTACAAAAAAGCTAGGGATAAAGCTAAGTCCAACTGGGATGAACAACGTTGGGCAATGTTAACCGAAGCGTGTAGTCTTCGTAACATGTGTCAGTTTTGGCACCTGTTAAAATGGGGCAAATCTCAGGAAGATCGCCCAAGCCCCGCCTCGGTTGGTCAACACCAGTGGGTATGTTACTTTGAAGATCAATTTAAGAACTGTAGTAACACACAGGTTGATATTCCTTGTCTTATTCCCAGTCCCCCCCTCAAATTTAGAAGTAAAACATACCCTGCAGTCTATCCCAAGTGGCAAGGCCCCAGGCCCGGACTGCATTCCAGCCGACCTATTCCAACAGGATCAGGACCTTTGGGTCCCCTATTTAGTCCACTTGGCAAATGCTCTAGCTTCAGGTGCTAAGGTCCCCGAATCATGGTTTGGGGCTGAAATCCTGCCAATCTACAAGAAAGGCGATCGGTCGGTTCCTTCCAACTACCGGCCGATCAGCCTAATTGATGCGGTGCAAAAATTCATTGCCCGCCTTGTTCTTGGCAGGATCCAAGAATGGATTGATGAGTCTAATGCTCTTACACCCCTTCAGGCGGGTTTTCGGGCACACATGAGCACCCTAGATCAGGCTCTTCGATTTACTCTTCTCCATTGGAAGACTGTCACCTTAGGTAAAGGTAATCTCTATGCAGCCTTTGTGGACTTAAGGTCTGCATTTGACCTTGTCCCAAGGGCTAAGCTGTGGGATTGCCTTGCAAAGTTGGGTATGCCATCTTCCCTTTTACGCCTTTTGGTTAATCTACATGCCCATACATTTGCCCAAGTACGCTGGGGTAAACCAGGCGAGGTAACAGACAAATTTCCAGTTGCAAAAGGTGTAAGGCAAGGGTGCGTTTTAGCACCCACCCTGTTTTCCTTATATATAAACGGGGTTACGCGGTATTTTACGAACCAGCCCACCGATGCCCCGTCCCTGGCCGGATTGAAAATCCCACTGCTCATGTTCGCAGACGATACTCTCTTAATATCTAAGAGCAGACAGGGCCTTCAACACGCCCTGTCTAGGTTTGATTTATTCTGCTGCGAACATGAGCTAGAGGTAAACGTGACTAAAACTAAATTTATGGTTTTAAGAGGACATTCCCCGACCACAGCCAGGGTAACTATGGGAGGTATACCTCTGGAACAGACTAAGTTGTTTACCTAACTTGGTGTTACATTTAGTGAGACCCTTGGTTGGTCCCATCAAGTCGACTTAATGGCACTGAAGCACTCGCAGATAGGAGGAGCACTGCTCAAAGATCATAAAAGCTCCTTTTCTAGGCCCATGTTGCCCCTAACTAAAATTTATGGCATGAAAGTTTTACCATCAGTTCTATATGGAGCTGAGCTCTGGGGCTATAGCAACCTTGAACCCATGAAGGTTGCCCAAAATAAATTTCTAAGGTTAGCCACTGGCCTCCCGCAGTCCTCCCCGCGACTTCCGCTTTTGTATGACCTTGGGTGCCAGCCGGTGGAGGATATGGCCAGATTGCGTCCACTGGCGTTTTGGCGGTGCCTATGGACTACGCCAGAGCTTCAGTTGTATGCTAGAGCATGTTTAGAGGTTAAGAATCTCCCAGGCTCTTCTAACATCGGCTGGTTCAAGGCTTTAAGAACCACCCTATGTGATATGGGCTACGGGGATCTTTGGTCAAATCCTGCCAACGCAACCTTTCCCTCAAAAAAGGATTTAAAGTTGCACTATTGGGAATGGGTGGCAACTAAAAGACACTCTGGTCTAACACACAATAACCTTACTGGCATTTTTTTGGCTAAGAAAGATGTCCCCAGTTTCGAAAACTACTGGGAAATAATAACTAAGCCCCTGGACCGCAAACTCTTTCACCAATTTAGGTGTGGTTCTCTGCCCTTAAGGGAATTCACTAAAAAATGGGGTAAGGGAGGCCCGGGAAATTGTCCAAGCTGCTATGGACAGGAAGAGAATATTGATCATTTTCTTTTTGTCTGTCCGTTGTACGTTGCCCCTAGAGCAAAGTGGCTAAGCCCAGTTTGTAGGACTCTGGGAACTCGCTCAGCAGCAAACGCTAGCAGGATACTAAAGTCTGACCTGTCACCCCTAATTGTAATAGGAGTAGCTAAATATATTGGTGGGCTTGGATCCTCAGAGCCAGATATATTAATCTGTTACAGGTTATACTGTTAAGCCTTTAGAACTGTTAGTGGTTATGTGTAACTGTGGATCTCTTAACTGCCCTAGGATCACTGCTAAGGTCACTTGGCTTAGGTTCTATTGCAAACTTTCTTTTTAATGTATTTCAAAGTTGTCTAACATTAGTGATTTAATATGGTCTTACTGTTTTTATACATACACAATCTATTTTATGGAATGCACATGTATTTTTAGAAATTTGTTTTTGTGTACATGTCTTTTATGATTTAATTATCGAATAAAGACTTCTTGAAATTGATTAGGGATGGTTTGTGGGAGTTGTCAGAGAGTACTGTGGTGAGGGTGGATGCAGGAGCTCGTAGGAGCATAGTAGGAAGAATATGTCTTTGTCTGATAGGAGATTGGTCCTTCGAATTGGGAGGGATGTGTTATTGAGGTGAGGAACTGTACTTGTGGAGAAATAAGCCAACGAGTGTTGTCTAGCAATTTCTAAGGGCTAATCCATTGTGAGGTAGTCAGTCCAAGATGGCCGCACCATTTGTATCAGTTAGCAGAACCTGCGAGGTATTCCTATATCCCTTTCAATTAGATGGGCCACTAAAGGAATAGACCAGTTTCAGTTTCTATATGTGATGCAAATTGTTTGTCTTTTTCCACTTCCTCTGTGGTGTGCTACCTCGGCAGGTCGATGTCCCTTCCTGCTTAACAGCGGGTAAAAGCAGACCCCTCCTCATTGGTATAGCTTTATTGACGTGGCTGCCATTTTGCTGGGAATCAGGGTAACTGCTGCCTGTGAGCTCATTAGGAATGGGAATCCCCAAGTGAATTCCCCAACAAGTGTATGCGAGTCTCTGGATTATGGGCATTGTCAACTTGTGTTAGTGAGCAGGCGGCAGACCCAGCTAGAGAGAGATCCCCGTGATAGACGATCTCGACACTTACCTCAGTGTAAATACCAGCATGTTTCAAGCCCACAGGTAGGCAGAAAATTATCCAAACCGCTCATGGTCATGAACTGGCAGCTGCTTCAATTCAATCAATTTCACATCAGTGCTCCATGAGGGGAGGCGTGCAACAAGGCCTCTGATCTCGCCACTTGCCCCTGTGTAGTCACAGGTGCGTCTCAGACAAAATTAGTTAGGTGCGCTCCCATTCTCTAAAGAGCAGCCCAGGCTGGTATCAATCGAATTCAAGGCAAAATCATTCTGGTGCGCTACCGGTTTCAGCCGCACGGCTGGCCCGGGCTGATCTCAGCTGAAACCCAGGTGGAACCAATCAGATGTGCTCCCGGTCTCGACCAAGCGTCCTCTTCATGCCCCAATCTACACCCACTCAGACATCTGGGAGGGGCGGCGTACTCCTTGCAATGGGGGCACTGAGCCCGGCACTAATCTATGAAATTTACGAAATAACAAAGACAATATTTGGGATCAAAATTATGATTGCATTTACGTGACATTTAAAAACTGATATTTCAGTGATTTTCCCTGCTTAGGTTGAAGATTTGATTGTTTGGTATCAGTGGGCACTTGCAGATTTGTCTTTTACTTTATGCCACATTAGGAAGCACTTCATCCTCTATACAAATGCAGCTTTTTCGCATTGCCATCATTACTGATGTCATGAACCCATAGGAAATGCCTACTGACTCAACGTGTAAGATCTCGATAACCTGGGAGTACATTTAGTAACTTAGGGCCTAATTACGACTTTTGCAGTGGTAGACTGCCATTGTCGTTTTGTGGTTTGACCGCCCACTACCCTGGTGGTACGCCTGCCGGATTACAATGCGGGTGGGCTGACCACCACAAGACCGCTGCAAGTCCGCTGCCACCACCAACATCACTGGTCCCCCAGCAGCAGCGGTGTGGACAGCGGCAGTGCCTACATCGGCACTGTCGTGGATATTTCGACCTGCCTTTCCACTGACCTTTTTATGCTTGTGACACCACCATGAAAAGCTCAGTGAAAAGGCAGGTAAAGGGCCACAGAAAAGGGCCACAAGGCAAACAAGGCCTTGTGGCCGAGGCACATGTTATGCCCCTTATGTTGTCCATGTCGGTGTTTGTACTGTTTGCCCTGCAGGAGATGGTGCATGGCAGCAATGCTGGCCGCACTGCTGCATCGCCAGCAAGTATGCTGGAGACGCAGCAGTGCGGCCAGCATTGGCTTCAGGCTCTCCCCTAGAGCTGAAGCATGCTGCTTCCTTGGGTGTGGGCTGGCGGTGTCCTTGCCAAACTCATAAACACTCAGTCCCTTGGCCTGTAAGACCTTTTGAAAGTTGAGAGATAGCTCGGCTGACAATGACCTAAGATTGTCAGATCTTTGTGATTTTACAGTTTGCCATCTTGGTCCTTCCTTTTCTCAATCATAATATGCAACAGAGAATCCACCGGAATGAGACAGGATGGAAACATAAGTCAGTGGAAGTTAGAAGTAAAGAAACATTTGCAAATAGCTAGAAAAATGATTTGAGGCAATATCATATTGCACACCCATATTATTTGACCAGCCTGTCTATTAACCAATGTTTGGGGAGGAAATTCTGCCTGTAAAAACACTTTCTTTGCCCCAAAGTGTTCAAGGTTTCCTTGGGAGGTGAGCCGTACTTGGATGGCTGGACTTTTTTGATACAACTTAAGGATATTAAAATGTTTTACAAAGATACCTTCAAAACTCACTGTAAAAGCTGTGTTTTTTTGTCCAAATTTACATGACAAT